>NC_053433.1:72560344-72876996 GCF_007990345.1 Gossypium hirsutum
TAGTAAAGAAGAGATGAGGGTTTTGTAGTGGCTTTGTCGACATAGGTTTAGGGTTCAAAAAAAGAAAGAGTTGATCACCAAGGATGAAGAAAGACGAAAAAGAAATCAATAGATTTGCTAGGAGAATTCGGCACAGACAATATGAACCTTCGGGTTTTCGGCTTTTGTGATATTTGGCTGTAAGGCTTAAAAATAAAAAGAATAAGGAAGTGGTGAAGAGTAAAGTGGTAGAAGGATTCGGCTATGGAGAAAAAAAGAGGAAAAGATAGATGGAGAGAAAAAGAAAAGAAAGGAGGAGGAAGGATGGTCAGAGAAACGGCACAACACACCCAAATGCCGAAATTCCTACTACTACAATACCTAGCCGAATTTCCCATGCTAAAGTCCCTTGGCCGGCCACCTCTTGCTCCTTGATCAGCTCCTAGATTTCCTCCCCTATCCTTATCCTTACTCAATCCCCTTGTAACACCCCGTACCCGAGACCGTTTCCGGAATCAAACACGAGGTGCTAACGGACTTAATTCCTTACTTAAACAGCTCATACAATTCATTTTTAAAATTTCCAGACGAGCTGGCTAACTGCATCACAGTCACTCTAAAAATCATATCTCGAGTTCCAAAACTCAAAATCCAATTCTGTAAATTTTTCCTGATATTAGACTCATACATATATTTATTAAATTTTTTTCTAGAATTTTTGGTCAGGCCAATTAGTACAGTTTATTAGTTAAAGTCTCTCCTTTTTCAGGGTTCGACTACTCTGACCTTCATGCATTACGACTTAGATATCTACCTGTACAGGGATTCAATACTTATGCCGTTTGTTTATAATGAAACTAGACTCAAAAAGGAATCTATACATATAAAGCATGACTTCTAATTATATCTGGTTAATTTATGGTGAATTTCCAAAGTCCGAACAGGGGATCCAGAAATCGCTCTAGCCCTGTTTCACGAAAACTTAAACATCTCATAAATTACGGCTCATATGGTCATTTCGTTTCTTTCATATGAAAATAGACTCATCAATATTCGATTAAATAATTTATTCATTATTTAATTCCTTTTCTAATATTTTTAGTGATTTTTCAAACTCACATCACTACTGCTGTCAGCATCTATTTTAAGGTAAATTTCACCTATTTCATAGTTTTCCATGAATCAACTAGTAATTTGACATACATTATTTCCAAGTATAATCACGATTAGCCATGACATACGTAGCACCGATAGGACCATGATTGGCCATTCCTATGGCTAATCATTACCAAACATTTCCACACCACTTAACAACCATATCATAAGACCATATATACAAAATGATCATAATGTTATACTCAAAATATACAAGCCATTTTCGCATGGCTATATGAATATACATTACCAAAAGATACTCAATTAACAACAAGGGTCAGTCCTATACATGCCATTATCAAGTTCAACTGAAGAGTACCAAAAAGTGGCTTAGATAATGTGGATGACTTCGACTTTGACACCTCCAAGTCCGATAGCTGACGAACAAAATCTATAATACAGAGAATTTAAGCAACAGAGTAAGCGTTTCGATGCTTAGTAAGTTTATAAGTAAGGAACTCATTTGAAACAAAAACACAAAAGAAATAGCATTCATAAGGATAAATAAATGCCTATGCACAAGATCACGTATTCGTTTTAATTTACACTTTTATCAATAGGTTTATACATTCGAAATCAAACTTAACTAAAATTCATTTGATTCAATTTCATGTAGCTCGAGTGACCTATAGACTTCATATAATCCTAAGAAATGGCCGGAAGAGCATTATTCGATTACGTAATCACAACTGACACTGTACCAAATTTTTCCAATGTATACACGATCCATACATGGTCATATTAGGGATTATGAGCACATTAATTGGAATTATTACGACAGAGTCGCACCTTTCCAAACATAAATACTTTCGGAATTTGACTCGGATGTAACAACCAGCACAAATGCTTTCGGGACTTAACCCGGTTATAATAACCCACACGAATGCCTTCGGGACTTAACCCGGTTATAATAACCCACACGAATGCCTTCGGGACTTAACCCGGTTATAATAACCCGTATGAATGCCTTTGGAACTTAACCCGGTTATAGTAACCCGCACGAATGCCTTCGGGACTTAACCCGGCTATATTTTTTTCCAGCTCATAGCCTGTGGACCTTTAGTCCGAATAGATTCTATCAATATACATATCATCATTCGCATTTCAACTCCAAAGTTATACTCAAATTCACATGTTCATAACACCATTACAGCTTAACTCCAAATGATCCTCACTATGAATCGCATACCCACATTAATTAATGAACAATTTTATTCAAGTGCCAACCAAAAATTTCGATTCATTTACCATATTCTTATAGGCATCTTTAATTATGTATACTAGAAGAGCCTACTTAAAAACTTACCTCGGTGTATTGAAACGGTTGTGGATTGATTACTCTATTGCTTTCTCCTTTCCCCGATCTAACTTTGATCCCCCTTGCTCTTGAGCTTAATGAATACAAGTAGAAGTATTCAATATTTTTACCAATAATGTTTACTTGTTAGTCACATTCGGCAATCACATATCAAACTCATTTTACTCGTGTGGCCGATTATACTTGGTCATACATACACATAATCAAAAATAAATTCCAAAATTTTCACATCATTTATGTACTAAGCCGAATTCACTTGCCAAGTTCATATACATTCTTCAATAATTCCTTCTTTGAACAAACACATATTCGGCTAAAACAATGAAAATTTTAGCAGCTTTTAATTTAACACCTAATCAATTATAACACCTCTAAGCATTCTTTTCATTTTACCAACTCCAACCACATGCATTACTCAAGCATAACATTTTCATATTCGGCAATAGTATCAAACTTAGTAGCCGATTCTTCCCACTTTGTATCTATGCACCTATTTGATCATTAGCTTAGTTCAAACACCCATACACCAAGATTCATCTAATTTAACATGAAACAAAAACCTAAATCCTCAATAGCTACTATGGCCGAAAGTTCTAGTCTTCCCAAAATCAAAATTCCTAACATGGGTTACCTAAAGAACTTGGTAACTAGTTCAATTTTATCTAAAATTTCAAGAATTAACATGAATTTCAGACCTTAATGAAGACTTGAAATGGCCGAATGGCTCATTTCTTCCCAACTCCCCTTCACTTTCGGCCTTTTGGAATGAACAAGGTGAACACTTTGTTGTTTTCACCCACTTTTATATTTTCTTTTCATTAATTCATGATATTATGCCATTTAGCTAATTAAAGTTAATAGAAAATTCATATTTTATTATATAATTTGTAGCATGGCCGGCCACTACCTATAGTTTGGCTAATTTGACATGCAAGTACAAGCATTTTCCAACATATATTAACAGGCCACTTTAGCATTTGCCTAGCACAATTCTAAATTTTCTCATACAAGTCCTATTTAATAAATTTCACATACGATATACAAATTTAAGCATGAATTTTTCACACATGCATATTCATATATAATAAGCATCAAATATGACTGTTAATTATTTTTATGACTCGGTTTCGTGGTCCCGAAACCACTTTTCGACTAGGGTCAATTTAGGGCTGTCACACCCCTTATCATCTTAAACTCTCCCCAACAGAGTTCCCCCTAGAGTTCTATCACCTCCCCTTTTTGTGCACAAAAATAAACACCTTATTTGCTTGTCTTGCAGCTCGAACCTGGGCTCTTCCTACACTTCTACACACCACTTTTATAGCCTTCCCAGTGGCGCCACATGCCACTTTGCCACTTGCTTCCTTATGTCTTATTTTACCCAAATAATACTTAAGAGCCCAGTTAACCAGAACCTCTTTCCCCTATGGATTAAAATCACTTAAAATTACCAGGTTTTAGCTTAAGCTTGGGCCTTCTAGAGGCCCACTAACATAATTAAACCTACGCCAAATAGTGAAAACACAGAAATTCTAAAATTCACCAAAATTAACAAAAGTCCCGAAAATTGGGGCGTTACAACTCTACCCTCCTTAAAGAAATTTCGTCCTCGAAATTTTACCTGATTCAAACAGATGAGGGTATTGCTGTAGCATCGCCTCTTCTGGCTCCCACGTAGCTTCCTCTCTGCCATGATTATGCCAAAGCACTTTCACTAATGGGACAGATTTCCTTCTGAGAACCTTAACATCTCGAACCAATATCTGCACAAGCTCCTCCTCGAAGGTCAAATCAGTTTGAATGTCGATTTATGCGACTGGCACGACATGAGCAGGATCAGAACGATAGCGCCGTAACATGGAGATATGAAAAACATCGTAAATCCTATCTAACTCAGGAGGCAGTTCCAATTGATAAGCCACTGGGCCTACTCGCCTCAAAATCCGGTAAGGCCCAATGAACCGCGTACTCAACTTGCCTTTCTTACCAAACCTCAATATCTTCTTCGAGGGAGAAACCTTTAAGAAGACCATATCCCCTACTGAGTACTCAATCTCCTTACGCTTCAAATCTGCATACGATTTTTTCCTATCACATGCTTCTTTTAAATGATCCCTAATTATTCTGACCTTATCCTCAGTATCTGCCACCAATTTCGGTCCAAGAACTTGTCGCTCCCCTAGCTCTGTCCAACAACTAGGTGTACGACACCTACGTCCATACAGTGCTTCATGCGGTGCCATTCGAATACTCACCTGATAATTATTATTGTACGTAAATTCTGCCAACGGCAAGTAATCCTCCCAACTACCTCGAAAGTCAATCATGCATCCCCTTAACATGTCCTCCAGAATCTAAATGACCCTTTCCGACTGACCATCAGTTTAGGGATGGAAAGCCGTACTGAAGTTCAAGCGCGTCCCCAATGCCTCATGCAACCTTTGCCAAAATTGAGATGTAAATCTGGGATCCCGGTCAGAGATAATCAAAACTAGGATTCCATGAAGTCGTACAATCTCCGCCACATATAGCTTGGCTAACTTTTAAAGCGAAAATTTGGAACGTACTAATATGAAATGGGCCGATTTGGTCAACTTATCCACAATCACCCATGCCGAGTCTTTCTTCGATTGTGTCAAAGGCAACCCACTCACAAAGTCCATGGTTACCCTCTCCCACTTTGAAAGTGGTATTTTCACTGGCTGCAACAGTCCAGAAGGTAATTGATGCTCAGCTTTCACTTGCTGGCATGTCAGACATTTTCCTACAAACTCCGTTACTTCGCGTTTAAGTCTAGGCCACTAGTACGATTCTCACAAGTTGTGATACAACTTATTCCCTCCAGGATGCATGGCACAAAGTCCCCCATGAGCTTCCTTCAATATTGTCTGCCTTAAATCAGAGTCCCTCGGAACACAAATTCTTTCTCGGAAACATAGAACTCCATCACCATTTAAACCGAACTTAAAAGTTTCCCCTTTCTTAACTTGTTGAAAACGAGCGACCAAAGACAAATCTTCCAATTGCTTTTCCTTAATCTAGTCCACCCAGGTTGGCCTTACTTGCAATTCAGCCAACAAACTGCCATCATCATACAGACTCAAACGAGCAAACATTGCTCTCAGATCAGATACAGCTCTACGACTTAGGGCATCAACTACCACATTAGCCTTTCCTGGATGATACTCGATCAAACAGTCATAATCCTTAAGCAACTCAATCCATCTCATTTGCCTAAGGTTCAACTCCTTCTGAGTCAACAAGTACTTAAGACTCTTATGGTCCTTGTATATAATATATCTTTCTCCGTACAAGTAATGTCTTCAAATCTTGAGTGCAAATATCACTGCTGCCAACTCCAAATCATGCGTAGGATAGGTCCCCTCATGAGGCTTAAGCTGTCGTGATGCATATGCAACCACCTTACCCTCTTGCATTAACATGCAGCCCAAACCTACATGTGATGCGTCACTGTACATAGTAAAATCCTTCCCAGACTCTGGCTGAATTAACACAGGTGCTTCAGTCAGAACTTTCTTCAACTTCTCAAAGGCTTCCTACTGGGTCTCAGTCCATACAAACTGTACCCCTTTCCTTATGAGTTTTGTCAGAGGTGCTTCCATCACAGAAAAACCTTCCACAAACCTTCTATAGTATCCTGCCAATCCTAAAAAGCTCCTTATTTCTGACACTGACCTAGGTGGCTTCCACTCCAAAACCGCTTCAATTTTTCGAGGGTCTACCTTAATCCCCTCAGCAGAGACCACATGTCCTAAGAAAGTTACCTCCCTCAACCAAAATTCACACTTGCTGAACTTCGCATAAAGTTCCTTCTCCCTTAACACTTGTAGCACTATACGGAGATGCTCATCATGCTTTGCTTCAGTTTCAGAATATACCAGGATATCGTCAATAAAGACGACTACGAACTGATCCAAAAATGGTTGGAACACACGATTCATCAGATCCATAAATGCTGCAGGAATGTTCGTCAGCCTAAATGGCATAACCAGAAACTCGTAATGACCATACCAAGTTCTGAATGCCGTCTTATGGATATCTGTCTCCTTGACCCTTAACTGATGATGTCCAGATCAAAGGTCGATCTTAGAGAATACAGAAGCCCCTCTAAGCTGGTCAAACAGATCGTCAATCCTTGGCAGTGGATACTTATTCTTAATTGTCAGTTTGTTCAACTGGCGATAATCAATGCACATCCGCATTGTACTATCCTTCTCCTTCACGAATAGCAAAGGTGCTCCCAATAAAGACACACTTGGCCTAATGAAGCCCCTATCCAACAACTCTTGAATTTGTGCCTTTAGCTCCACCAACTCCTTCGGTACCATTCTATACGGTGCGATAGACACTGGCGTCGTTCCAGGCAACAAGTCGATTCCAAACTCTACTTCCCGGTTCAGAGGCAATCCTGGAAGCTCCTCCAGAAAAACATCTTGGAACTCTTTTACAGTTCTAACCTTATCCACTATCAATCCCTCCTCTTCTGACTAGCTTACAAATGCCAAATAGGCCTCACAACCTTTCCGAATCCATTTTTCGGCCCTCAATGCCGACACCACATTAGACAAATAATCCCTTCTCTCGCCTATCATCATAACCTCCTCACTCGTCGGGGTCCTTAGCACCATTCGCTTAGCAGCACAATCTAAAGTCGCCTTATGCTTAACAAGCCAGTCCATTCCCAGTATGAGGTCAAATTCTCCAAATGGTAATTTCATCAGATCCCTAGGGAAAATCCTACCTTGAGTTTCTAAGGGTACATCCCTATACGGTTTGTCTACCCTAACCGAATGACCTAAAGGACTTAACACAGATACCCCACTCACAATCTTCTCAGAGTCCACACCCAACAACCCATATATGGCACATGCAACATAGGAATGAGTAGATCCAATATCCACTAAAGCAGTATATGGCAAGCCAGAAACCAAGAACGTACCAGTTATGACGTCAGGTGCGTCGCCCTCCTCTCGACGACGAGCTGCATACACCAAAGCTGGCTGTCGAGCTTCAGTATTTCCGACACCCCTGCCAGGTGCCCCTTGACCTCGACCATTTCCATTTCTACCCTTACCTTGTCCACGTCCTCTCGGTGGTTGGGGTCCACCTCTTACGGGTTGAGCAATCCTCTGTTCAGTAACTTGAACCTGATCAGCTTTTTGAGGGCAGTCCCATACTCTATGCTCCATAGATCCACATCAGAAACAAGTACCAGAGCATTTCCTACATTCGTCCAAATGTACCTCACCACAGTCTCCACAGATTGGTGGTCTGACCACATTCATCAGCACTGCTCGAACTGGTTCCTCCACTCTTTCTCTCTTAATAATCCTATTTGCACCACTCGAGGGTCCTGAATCCCTCCGAAAATGGTTCTGATCCTTCTCCTGATTTTTCTTTTCAGCACGCTTAACCTCCTCAGCGATCTTTGCCTTCTCCACCAAGACTGTGAAGTCTTGCTCCCTCTGCGGAGCGATCAACACCCTGAGGTCATCTCTAAGACCATCCTCGAAGCATACACTTCGCTCATACTCCGTAGCAACTATGCCCATGGCATATCGGCTCAACCTCAGAAACTCGGCCTTGTACTCGACAACTGTTTTACCTCCTTGCACCAGATTTAGGAATTCCTTCCTGCGGGCATCCACATACTCGCTCCAACATACATCCCTTAAAAGGTTGTCTCAAACAGTTCCCAAGTTACCCTATCAGCTGGGGTCCCTTCTCTCACAGTGAGCCACCACTGATAGGCCTCGTCTCGTAGCAACAATATGACTCCTTTCAGCTTCTATTCCACCGAGCAGTCCAAGTCGTCCATAATCCGTTCCGTGGCCTCCAACCAATATTCCGCCACATTTGGGGCTACACCAAACACGCCGTTAAAAATCTCCTCTCCATTAGCCCGAAGCCGTTTAGAAATCGACCCTCAAATTTCGTTGCCTAAACTTGCCCCGGCAACCCTTTCTAGAACACAAAGCATTACCTGTGACAGGGCATCATCCCCTACACCGCGATCATGAGACTCCACCTCCGTTGCCAGTGGTACCGGTGCATCTACCGCTGGCATATGTCCCAAAGACAAAGATCTAGATCGAGCACTTCCTCGGCCCCGTCCACGGCCTCTTCCACGAGTGGCTCTTATACTCATATCGTATTATCTGATTACGAATTTTATGCATTAATTCAATATTCCAGTGCTTATTACAGATGTTTTATGAATCAGACAGTAATTCAGAGTTTGTTTTCGCAGAAATGAAGTCTAGCTACAGTTTCAGTCTCTTATCAAATTTTTCCTAAGGTTTCAGTATCATCCTATCCTAATGGGTTTTCAGTACAGACAGATATTTCAATAAAATATTCAGAGAATTTCAGAGTAATACTTACAGGCTTGGGCTGGAGATTCGGAATGCCACCTTCAGAAGATCTAAATTTTTTTTTGAAACCGAGAATTTCTTTTCAAATTTATTTTTGAAAATCGTTGTTTTTGTAAACCCATTCCACAGCCGAGTTGTTGTAACCTGACTCTGATACCACTAACTGTAACACCCTAAACCCCGCCTAGACGTTATGATCGGATTCGACGTGCCACATCGAAACATTAAAAACATTTTTCTATTCTTAGTCCAGGAAATCGTACTTGATGTTCAAAGGATTAATTCATTAAGGGTTAAAGTGAATGGAAGCTGTGCACTAGGTAGGAGACCGGAAAAGAGGAGGTGAGTCCACCGGACTGCTTAAGTACCAAGCTCCTTTTGGATCCAATCCTAGACATGCACACCGCCATTGCCACACTCTAACATCGTGTATAATTTTAAGTTACGAATGTAATTACGTTCGTTTCTAGAAAAAAAATATTTGATTTTTGGAAAACGTTATCATAGCGGAAGCCTTGCTTGTAATCGTGTTACTTTGAAATCAATTTAGGTTTTTGAAAGCGCTCCCTAGATCTACCCAATTCTGATAGTTAATATAAATTAAGTTCATCACAATAAAATATACATCAAAACCATAAAATAATTAAGCAGCCTTATTACATTTGAAAAACCCAAAACCATAAATGAAAATAAAAGGACGTCCAGTTCATCTGAAAGAAACTGAATTTGCAGACTCGCGTGGCCACTCCGAATCCCTCACAGCTCCAAGCCCACTATGGTTGGGGATTACCTGCATGGATGAAAATAGGGGATGAGTTTGGGGAAACTCAGTGTGTAAAATTAACCCAACCATAGCCCATATCGACTCAAACCACAAAAATAGAATAAATTGGCCTTAGCCCAGAACAGAATACAGAATTAAGCCCATAGGCCCATAACAGATCAGATCAGATATTTCATGTATATGCAGAACCCAACCCATAACCACCCACATACACCCCCTTACCAACCTTTCACCATGTGGGGAGACTACTAGACCCACCCAACCGCTACACGCCTTAGAAATATGCAGCATGGCTGCCAGAACAGATAATGTGACAGAGTCACCAGATACAGATAATCGTGGCAGAGCCACTAGAACAGATATATGTGGCAGAGCCACCAGATCAGATAATTTGTGGCAGAGCCACCAGGACGCTTCCTCCATAATATAACCTATGCCCCCATGCAACAGATACACAGTCATGGCATACATCATACAGAATCAGGTCATCATGCTTTTTAGTCAAAAATAACCCTAAGGGTATAATGGTCAATTTACATCTAGGGGTATAATGGTAATTTTGCATGCATAAGGGTATTTCAGTAATTATTACCTATGTCTAGGGTTTCATGCTCGTTTTAAAGTTTACCAAGTATTCGGAAACACTTACCTCGTCTTTTAACCAAAGTGGGCCTGTTGGCCCATTGGCCCAGTTTAGGCCCATTAAGCCCAAAACGTCATAATACACCAAAATATCGCATTCTACAGTCTTAACACTTGAATTTACCAAATACGTTAATCAGTCTTTCTTACGAGCATTCGCACACTCACAAGCCCACCAAAATACCGGCTTTTTGGCATTTCAGCTTTTCGACTTTTCGGCTCTTCGACTTTTGCCGATCTAGTCTATGAGAGGGTATCAATTACACACCTGATTTGTGACGATATGCTGACAAGATCCCCACACGAACTGCCTATAATTAGATTACTAACACATTAATCTAACTACTAAAAACGAACTATAACTAACCACTTATCATATTCGGCCCAAAGCACCTTAAGCACTAGCGAACCTACCTTTGCCGAAATTAGCGATTGTGTTTAGATTCAGTCGTTTCCCCTTGTCCAAGCCTCTGATCAGCAGCCTCTGAATCGTACTATCATCATAATAAACAATTGTCACAGCCCTTAGATCCTTAAAGCCCAACCGACAGCCTCCCTAAGCCTTTAGGGATTTCGGCTTTTCTAATTCCCGTAATAAAGAATAGATTCGAAAACTTACCACTAGTTTCTTCAGCCAATGATTTCACTTAAGCTCTTATTTGATTCTGATGTAGATCTAATCCTCAAATCCTAGCAGAAGTCGATCCTTTAATGATCTAATAATTCGGCTATGCCCCTAAAATATGGGGTTTTCGGCTTTTAGTAACAGTAAAGAAGAGATGAGGGTTTTGTAGTGGCTTTGTCGACATAGGTTTAGGGTTCAAAAAAAGAAAGAGTTGATCACCAAGGATGAAGAAAGACGAAAAAGAAATCAATAGATTTGCTAGGAGAATTCGGCATAGACAATATGAACCTTCGGGTTTTCGGCTTTTGTG
Organism: Gossypium hirsutum; assembly: GCF_007990345.1. Taxonomy (NCBI): domain Eukaryota; kingdom Viridiplantae; phylum Streptophyta; class Magnoliopsida; order Malvales; family Malvaceae; genus Gossypium; species Gossypium hirsutum. The sequence continues at coordinate 72,571,553 of NC_053433.1, forward strand.
ATATTCGGCTGTAAGGCTTAAAAATAAAAAGAATAAGGAAGTGGTGAAGAGTAAAGTGGTAGAAGGATTCGGCTATGGAGAAAAGAAGAGGAAAAGGTAAATGGAGAGAAAAAGAAAAGAAAGGAGGAAAAGGAAGGATGGTCAGAGAAACGGCACAACACACCCAAATGCTGAAATTCCTACTACTACAATACCTAGCCGAATTTCCCATGCTAAAGTCCCTTGGCCGGCCACCTCTTGCTCCTTGATCAGCACCTAGATTTCCTCCCCTATCCTTATCCTTACTCAATCCCCTTATCATCTTAAACTCTCCCTAACAAAGTTCCCCCTTGAGTTCCATCACCTCCCCTTTTTGTGTACAAAAATAAACACCTTATTTGCTTATCTTGAAGCTCGAACCTGGGCTCTTCCTACACATCTACACGCCACTTTTATAACCTTCCCAATGGCGCCACATGCCACTTTGCCACTTGCTTCCTTATGTCTTATTTTACCCAAATAATAATCAAGAGCCCAGTTAACCAGAACCTCTTTCCCCTATGGATTAAAATCACTTAAAATTATCGAGTTTTAGCTTAAGCTTGGGCCTTCTAGAGGCCCACTAACATAATAAAACCTACGCCAAACAGTGAAAACACAGAAATTCTAAAATTCACCAAAATTCATAGAAGTCTCGAAAATTGGGGCGTTACATTTGCTATACTCAAATTGCATATATGAGTATGCAGGATTTTTATTCTTAAGTAAGTATTTTCTCCACTGCCTTTACTAAACAAACTTATGAAACTTCAACAACTTTTTAGACATAGAAGATTTTTGAAAATTAAAGTATAAAATGCTCTCTATAAGGTTTGGCAATACAAAAGTGGTTATATGGACATGGCAATTCTTGCATTCACACATTCATGAATTCTTTGCTTGAGGGCAAGTAATAACTTGGGTTTGGAGGTGTGATAACTCCTAAAAAGAGTTATATTTCATGCCCTTAAACTTATTTAATTTCCTATACTTAAGTGACTTTAGTTGCATCTTAGGATATTGCATTGGTGTTTTTAGAGCATTGCATTAAAGCTTGGATTGTGCTTAAGTATTATTACACGTTGCTTTTAATTGCCTGTGGGAATGACTTGCTTGGTGATTGATTGGGAGGTATAGAGTATATAAAAAGGAGTAAAGGATTAAAGGTTTTCCATAGCAAAGTTTGGACAGTTTGCCAACACAAATGATGTTGTAATGCCGGGAAGATACCTAGTCAACACTTAATGCGTACCATTCTTGGCTCTAGCTATACTTGTACCAAATAAATCACCTAAAAATAAGAGGAAAGATTATGGGATAATGGAATTAGCCTAGAAGGAAAGATATAAAATCCAAAGAGGGAACCCTAAAGAGAGGGAGGACCTAGAAGGAAAGATATAAAATCCAAAGAGGGAACCCTAAAGAGAGGGAGGATCCTTAGGCAAAATAGAGGGTAGCGGCTAATAACAAAGGTAGAGAAAAACGGGGAAAAATAGAAGCAATCATCCTTAGCCACCGCAAGACATTGCATCACTTGTGTTGAGAGCTAGATAGGCGAAAGTTATCTTTCCAGATTCCTTCTTTTATATCCTATATTGCTTCTTCTTGAGATTAATTGATGGCACTGTAACACCCTCACCCGAATTCAACGCTAGAATAGGGATTACAGAGTATTACCAGATTTATAACACATTCAAACATAAATTTCTTATACAATTAATCAAATCACATACATTTCATTCACAACCAATCATTTTGTCCCTAACATGAGCCTATGAGGCCCTAAACATACATTGGGAGTGGTTTGGGACTAAACTGATAACTTTGGAAAATTTTTAAACACTTAATAAATTTTATCAAAAATAATGGACACACGCCCGTGTGGTCCGGCTGTTTGTCTCACAGGGCCAATAGACATGCCCGTATCATATATCGTGTAGACATTCGAAATGGGAGAACTTGGCCATGTCCTAACCCGTGTCCGACCTGTGTAAGTCGTGTGCCCTAAAAATGGCCATATACGCCCATGTGCCAAGTCGTGTGCTAGGCTGTGCCAAACTGTAGGGTATACTAACTTATGTCACACGGCCAAGTCACACGCCCGTGTGTAAGGCCGTGTGGAGCATATTGACTTGATTTCTAATTCAACACCAGGGAACACATGGTCGTGTAACATAACCATGTGTCACACATAGTTGAGACACACACGGCTGAGACACACACTGTGTCTCTGCCCGTGTGGACAAAAATAGGCTATTTACCAAGCCATTTTGCGACCCCAAATTTGGCACACACCTACATCAAACCAAATGCACAATTTAAAGCATTTATAAACAACCAAAACAACCACAACCAAGGATAAAATATATACCATTTCATTGCCAACATTTATCATGCTTATAATACCATATTCTTGCCTATTCAATTATACCAATTCACATTTCCAAAGCATTCATATGTATCATTTCAACTAAGCATTTCTTAACCTAAAACCAAAAATTTCAAATTCAACCATTAGCTACTCAAACTAATAATCCACAATCAACCCTTCAACAAGCAATATAAACTACATCACAAAATGGCATTAGCACACACATATATATAGACATCACCAACTAAGCCAAATAGGTCAACTTACATGGCCATAAACAACATTATATACATAACATTTATAAGCCAACACAAATGGCCAAATTCATAACAACACATATACCGAAATGACTCAAAATTCCTATACATGCCATATACTTAAAATACCAAATTTCATAGGTACCAAGTGATAGGTGGATAGTGTAAAGCGATCTCTGACGATTCCTGAATCTGAGCTTGCTTGATAACACTATAAAACACGGGAAAATAAACAAAGTAAGCTATAAAGCTTAGTAAGCTTGTATAAAATAAACTCAACTCAATCTCAAGATTATAATTCAACAATTTGAATATATATAAACATTTAGCATATATTAGCTAACAAACCTTTCATATACACAATTTTGATATTAATCACATTCTTCACAAGTTCCTTCAAACCAAAGCTTATGCATGTCACATACATACCTGTACCATCTCATATCATTCTTATTCTCAATCACATCTTTTGTTTACCTGTTGAACCATTCAGAATAGAAGTCAGATACTCAAGAGTCTCTCACACTAAGTACCTATACCATGGCCTGAAGCCAAATCAAGGTAGCTTATATCCGAAATACTGATATCATGGCCCAAAGCCAAATCAGCTGATATTCATGGCCTGAAGCCAAATCGGTATAACTCGCACCCAAAGTGCTAATATCATTGCCAAATCCATGTATCCTCTAATGACATGTCACTAGTATCCTAAAGTATTCCTAAGATTCAACTAGGATTTCGAATGTCGAATTGTCGTCAAATCACTATTGAACATATTCATAGTCTCGTATTCACAATTTATGCAATATCAAAGCATATGAAATACATTTGTATTGAAACTTATAATATACGAACTTACCTCGAGTGTGAAAACGACGAAATAGGTCGATTAATCAATAACTTTAGTTTTCCCCCGATCTAGATCCGAAATTCACTTTTCTTGATCTAAATATATCCAAAATTAACTTATTTAATAATATTTCTATTCAATTTAATCTAAAACACACATTTAAGCATATTTACACATTTCCCCTAATGTTTTACCACTTTTACAATTTAGTCCCTAGGCTTATAAAACAAAATTCATTCAATTTCATCACCCAAGCCTAGCTGAATTACTATTATGCCCCTAGCAGCCCATATTTTCATTTATTTCACATTTTAACCATAAAATTTCCAAATTTCACAATTTAATCCTTAATTTGCATTTTCATTAAAAATCACTTAACAAAGCTTGTATATCTATCAACAAACATTCATAATCTATCAAGAAGCTTCAAAACGCATGCTACCTCATCAATGGCATCATTCAAAATCTTTAATAGTTTTGCAACATAGTCTCTGGGCTAGCTAGACCTAGTTGCAACGATCTCAAAAACATAGAAATCATTAAAAACCGAGTCAAAATAGACTTACATGCACACAAGGACTTGGCCGAACCTTCAAAGCCTTAACGATGGATTTTTCTTTCTTCCAAATTCGATGAAAAAGATGACAATTAACATAATACTTTGTTTTTTTCTTTAATTTATTAAGATTTATTACTAAATTACATAAATAACCTTAATATATAACAATTAAAACTACCTAACCACGTCCATCTTTGTCCATTCAAATTAATAATGGACTAATTGCAACATAAACCCTTCAAACATTTAATTTCATAGCTTTAAAACCCTTTTAGCTTATAAAACCAATGGAGAAGACAATACCCAAGGAAGAATCCACCTAGACTTCACTTATTACTTTTGAATTATACGATTTATTCACTTGACTTAATCCGTAGAAATCCCTAATTTATTTTAATATCCCTTTCAAGACTAAAAACAACTAACTCTAGGTTGATTAATTGAAATCTCTTTCTAATTAAAACCCCTATTATCGCATTAACCCGATCTATGGATTCCCTTATTAGATTTGACTCTAATCCGATAGATTTATGCCATCCTATCTCTAGGATTGCATGTAACTCCGCTTAATTATGAAGGATCTACTGTTAAACAGGGACTTTTGCTCCACTGAATAAGCACATCAAAAACCTGAATTAATATATTGGAATATTAAAACAAGAATTAGAACTCACCAAATAAGAATAAGTATTTATCATATAATTCAAATAGTAATAAGATCCGTCTTAGGTTTTATCTCCCTTAGGTATTTAGGAAGTGTAGTTTATAATAATAATGGAAAACATCTCAAAGTTTGGAAAACGACAAAACATAAAGAAACTCAAATAATAATGTAGATCCTACCTCTGAGGTGATTCTGATGGTTGTTCTTGATTATTTTCTACCTTCAACTCTCTGTCCCCCCTTTAATCCTCTTCTAGGGTGTTTATATAGACTTTCGAATGCTCAAAATAGCCTAAAATTAGTCTTTTTTTTAGTAGGACTAGACTTGGGCTCGATAGGGACACAGCCGTGTGCCACGCCCGTGTGCAAGTGCTCAAGCCGTGTGCAATTCTGACTTGGATTAATGTTGACACAGCCATGACACACGGGTGTGTGGTCTACCCGTGTGTCACACACGGGCATGTGGATCACCCCTGTGGAAGTGCCCAGGCTGTGTGAAACACTGATTTAGGCCCAATTTGTCTGTTTTTGGCCCGTTTCTTACTCTTTTCGACATCCTAAGCTCTCCTGCGTATAAAACATGAAATTAAATGATTAGGAGCATCAAATTCAATGAAACCAAGGAAAAATCATCCATAAATATGCCAATCATGAGGTAAAAATATGTATATATTATGGTTTATCAAATATCCCCACACTTAAGCATTTGTTTGTCCTCAAGTAAAATCCTCAACTCATAATTAAAATAAATCCTTCTCAACTTATAATTTTCATCAATAATGTTCAAAATAATCCACAAGTAATCATACATTAAGAGCTTAACTAAAATAACATTAAAGTTTCAAACAATCCAAATTGAACATTTCAATCATAAAATCGTAGGTATCCCCCTTTATCTAAGTAATTAACTTTAATTCCAAATCGACAAGGGTTGACATCCTCACTAAAGATTCACTCAAATCACTCAAAGTGTTTAAGTTTCAATAATTAAGCACTCAATAGTCAAATATGAGAAGTTATTACCATAGGCTTGCATGAAAATCAAATCTCCACCACTATAATGAGGTGATACACAAATCAAAAAGTTTTTAATCGGGTTGTAATAGGGCTCGGGTTAAAGGTGTGGACAAAGGTTGAAAAAGAGGGTTAGGATCGAGATTAATTTAATAAATTACCAAACTTAGAAAAAATAAAGCTAATTACTAAATTACAAATAAGTGCCAGATTTAACACTATTTGAAAATAATGATGCGAGCTTTTTTCAATATAGTAACTTTAACTTATCCAAGCTCTCTAGCACAATATGTAACTGAATGAATGAATTTCTTTTTTTAGGAATAAGAACAAGTACAATAATGGAAAGTATATAAGAAATAATTCAGCAGCTAGAATGAATGAACATAATTCAGAAACTAATCAAATCAAATCTCGATAAAAAGGGAGTTAATAAAAAAGGAGAAATTTTTAATGAATCAAAAAAGGGTAAGTTGTGGGTTAATATTAAGGGAAAAATCAAGAAATTATAGTTAAGGCCCAAAGGGGTTCACTAGGGGTCGATTATGTGAGTAGGCTTTTTATGGGGTAAATGGGTTAAAACCTAAGTGCCTTTATCATTTTAGTATATCAAATCAAAGGTGTGGTCTTGACATGTATAATCAATGCAAGTTCTAGAATAGCAAATCAATGTTGACACACTCATGGAAAAAATTAGTGAGCAAGAAAAGATATATGCTCTAAAAGGCTCACAATCTCACGAAAATTATGGGTTTTTGATGTCAATCCTGTAAATTCAAAACTTCAAGATAATACCTCAATTCAGGGAAACAACCTAGCAATTTTACTTTTCAAAAGTAAACTTATCATGCTTGATTCTCTAATGTCTTAGAGTTTAAAAAATCAATGCTCAGTTACCTATGATTTATTTCAAAACATATCAATAAAAATCATAAATCAATCAAAATTTACTCTAATAATGATATGAAAAAATTATTTGAGAATAAGATAAAAATTTAGGGATTTTCTGATAATCACATAAATACCCTCCCCACACTTAAGATGTACATTGTCCTCAATGTACAAAGACATATAATGGCAATATAACCATAATATCAGAAAAGAGAGAGAGAAGTGAAATTGCCCTGAATTTTTGGATGAAATCCTTGGAAGAGCGAAAGTAAGAACTGTAGAGAAAGCTGAATGAAAGGCATAATTCTGAGGTACTAATAAGAAAATAAACACCATTGTGAAAGAGAATTAAGGGATCACTTAATAATAATTATAAAGATAAAAATATTTCAAAATTAAAAAAAAACATAAGTATTCAAAAATAAATAAGAGACAAAATAGAATTGTAATAAAAATAGAAATAATAATAATAATAAAATAAAAGGACTCAAAGGCCCTCATCATCGGATGTCTCGTGGGTCAACGATGCCGAAGGAGAGATGTGGAGGTGGTGACAAATTTGTCGAAGAGTGGCATCGATACTGTAAAATCGCTCGAAACACTGTTGCTCAAAACGAGTGAATCTCTCAGATAAATCTGTCAAAGTGGCAGCAGAAGGTCGGTGACTCGGTGGTGGTGGTGGGGGTGGCTCCTTGTGAGGGGGAGGGACATCATTAGTAATGTCCTCTAGATCATCCTGGTCATCAGACTGAACGAATCTGTACTGAGGTGGGTCAAATCCACAGCGTCCCTATATCATCCTCATGTGGGTCATGCTAGATATTCCTTGAGGAGACATCTGGCTGACTAGTGTGAGTGTCGATGACATCTCTAGAGTGTCGAAGAGGCAGAAGTGTCGAGCGAGGTGAGTAACGTAGGGTCCAAGGCAAATGGGACCCCTCCTATGGCAATCCGTCTGGTGGCGAAAAGCAAGGGCAATAAAATATGCCAAGTCAAGGACATGACCAGTCACCATGCTCTATAAGAAGTAAGCATCAGTGGTGCTAACGACGCCGGTGCTCTCTCTCCTCCCAGTCATGGTTTGAGCCAAGATAGCATGGATGTAATGTAGTGCTGGTGGAAGAGAAGTTGCCTTTGAGTGACTTGCGTCATAGGGAACAGTACTAGCCGTAAGGTCGGTCCAACAGCAAGAGGACGAGTAGTGTATGTGCCGGTAAAGTTGTAAAAATCTCTCGAAAGCCATTAACTCCTCCATGTAAAGGCCCAAAGCAGCTCCAAACTCTGGTACACTCATGTGCCTGACGAGTCCACCAATTCTAAAAATGATAGTACCAGGCTTGTCATGTGTATTCATCACATACTGTAGATGGAACGTAATGCAAAACTCCAAGGTCAGCTTTGAATAGGTGGGCTCGATAATTGCAAAGAACCGATCCCATGGGGCAGTATCGAGATGGAATCAAACAAGGTTAGCAAGGTGGACCTGCTTCAAAGCGGCCCAATCAATACAACTTCGTACTCTTAATGGTCATACTCGAAGAAGCTAAAAGAGGTCGTCCTGTGGGCTTGACGAGAATCGAAGTAAAGGGTGACTTGCTTAAGTTGAGGCGCTTGAGGAGGTTGTGCCGGGACCTTTTCGCTTTTTTGAAGCGGGGATGACAGTCTTCTTACCTCATGTGTTCGTCATAATGTACCTGCAAAAGTAAAAGAGTTCGTCAATAAATAAGGAAATGATCACGAATTATTTAAATGAGAGCTTATAATGCAAAGTGTAAGTAATCCTAAATAATAATTTATTCCTAAACAATGTGTACTAAAATCCAATCATGCAAAAATAAACTAATTATAAAATAAGTAACAATATCTAAATGAGAGACTAAACCTAATGGTAGGAACAAATTGTAATAGAATGAGGAATAATGAAGTCAGCCAATGAATATTTGGTAAACTAGTGTAAATAGTACCCAAACTAATCAAAAGGGTAAATGTATAATGCTAAAATTGATTAAATAAAAATAATAATAATGCAGTAAATAAAGGATAATGAAGTTAATAATGAAATAAATAATTAATAGGAATAAAATAACGATGAGTATTAAGGGAACCCTACGATGATAGACGGTGATTGGATGTTGGACGGACGGCGGGGTCAGACGACGGCAAGGGGGGGATGGGTTGGTGGTTAAGAGAAAAATGGCAAAGAAAGATGAGAGAAGAAGAAAGGGAAAGAAGGAGGAAAGAGGGAAAGAAAAGGGAAGGAAAGAAAAAGAAAATAAAGAAGACAAAGGGAGGGGAGGGCGATCGGTGGTGGGCGACAATAGCCGGAGGAGGGGGTTGAGGGGCTACGGTAGCTAGGGTTGAGAGAGTTGGAGAAGAAGACAAAAGTAAAAGCTAGGGTTGGGGGATTTAAAAAGGCACACGGTCGTGTGAAGCCTGTGTTGGGCTACACTGGCGTTTTATACGCCGATGTGGATTGAGTTCAGCCGTGTTTATCACGAAAATTTAATGTCCCTTCGTCACACGACTTGGGGACATGCCCATGTGTCCAGGCCGTGTGGTTCACACGGTCGTGTCGCACGGCCTTATTCTTCTTTGTTCATTTCTCCCACGCCTGTGTGTTATCCCACACACCCATGTGTCCGAACACACGGCCGTGTGCCTGGCCCGTGTACCTCTCTGACTTGTTAAAAATTTAAAAATATTGCTCCAGTTTTCACACGGCCTAGGACACGCCCGTTGTCCAGGCCGTGTGGGTCACTGTTCCTGCATAAAAACATGAAAAATGGATAAAATAAACTAGTTAATAGTGTTAGTGCTCGGGTTGCCTCCCGAGAAGCGCTTGTTTAGAGTCTAAGCTCGACTTACCTCTCATTCTCATGCTTACGGTGGATCACGGAGTCAAGACTCCTCTTTCTCACTATTAATTCTATTATCCACATAAAGTATAAGTCGATTACTATTTACCTTAAAAGTACCGAATTGAAGATGATTTACCTCGACTGTACCGTAGTTATTACCGTGAAAGGAGTCGCTCCATTCGTATTAAGCTCTGAAGTAGCAATGCGAGGGTTCTTTTCATCTAGCAATACTTTATCCCCAATCTTAAATTATTTTGTTTCATCCTTTCGCTCATCGTGGCGTCACTTTGATTCATCGTGTGCTTTTGGTTGCTCCTTGACATGTATTTGCCATTCGTCTAGTTCATCAATTTGTAGTCTCCATTCCTCATGACTCGTTCTGTTTTTGTCACATGAACTAGAATGTGTCGCCATCACGTTCTTCCTAGGGGTTTCCTGAAAAGAATTTTGAGCCCTAATGTTATTTAAATCAACAAAACTTGTATAGCCATCTTGCTTACTAGATAATTTAATCGAATCACGAGCTTAGAGAGTAATCGTGTCATCTCCTACACGAAGTATTAGTTCTCCTGTGCCAACATCAATGATAGTCCTAGTAATTGCTAAAAAGGATCGTCTTAAATTCAAAGGCATGTCACTATCTTCTTCCATGTCTAGAACAACAAAATCAATTGGGAATATAAATTTATCAATTTTGACAAGTACATCTTCAATAATACCCCTAGGAAATCAAATTGTTTTATCTGCCAATTGAATACTCATCCTAGTTTGTTTGGTTTTCCCAAGACTTAGTTGTTTAGACATTTTATAACGCATGACATTATTGCTTGCCCCTAAATCAGCCAAAGCATCGTTAACATTTAAACTACCAATTAAGCAAGGAATCGTAAAACTCCCTGGGTTTTTCAATTTGTCAGGTAGCTTATTCTGTAGAATGGCTGAGCAAAATGCGTTTAATTCCACATGCGATGCATCATCCAACTTCCACTTATTTGCTAAAAGCTTCTTTAAAAATTTAACTGCGTTTTGGCATCTGCGACAAAGCTTCAATAAACAGTAAGTTAACATGTAATTTTTTTAATAATTTAAGGAATTTACTGAATTGTTCGTCTGTGTGGTCCTTCCTTGTCGCCTTGGGGTATGGCACACAAGGTTTATACTCTTTACTTACATCAACCTTACTGTTATCTACCATATGGTCTTGCCTCGGTTTCGGTTCATCCTCAACTAACCCTTCATCATTGTGCACAGTAATGGCATAAAGTTGCTCCTTTGGGTTAGTTTCAGTGTTGCTTGGTAGGCTACCTTGTCGTCATTCAGAGATCAACTTAGCAAGCTATCCTATTTGAGTTTTGAGCCCTTGAATCGACGCTTGTTGATTCTTAAGCGTTGTTTCAGTATTCTGAAAATGAGTTTCTGACACCAAGATGAATTTTGTGAGCATCTCTTCAAGGTTCAGTTTCTTCTCTTGTTGTTAAGGTGGTTGTTGAAAACCTGGAGGATGTTGTGGCCTTTGATTTCCCTGACCATCCCACGAGAAATTGGGATGGTTCCTTCAACCTGCATTATAAGTGTTACTGTACGGATTATTTTGAGGTCTAGAATTATTACCCATATAGTGGACTTGTTCCTCCTTGGTGCTAGGGTTGAGGGATGGATAATCTGCGTTTTGTACTCCTTCTCCATTTGAATCACACCTCATCACTGGATGTACCTGAGTAGAACCATACAAATCATCAGTATTTTTATTTAAAAGTTCTATCTGGTTAGATAGCACAGTGACCACATCGAGGTTAAAATCCCTCTGGCAACAATTCGTCGATTTCAATCCAAAGTACATCCTTCCTTTTTTCAGGTAGCTTTGATTCCTATTCAGCTAGCGGGACATTAGCCATAGCCAAAATTTATCAAAAAAGAGGAATTTTTGTCTTTCTTTCAATCAAAATAAGAGAACAAAGAAACCACTCAAAAATGAAAGTTAAATAAAAAAGTTGCAGTAAGAACTAGCACTAGACTTTTTCCCCACTTTCTACTTTTCTTCTCTCTTTTTCTTTGTGTTTTCACCTGGGTTTTTCATTCTATTTTATAGAGACCTGAGGAAAGGAAATATTAATAATAATTAATGTAGAAAGGTGAGGCACTTTCCCCGGTATATGAAAAAAATAAATCCAGGATGACGGCTTTCAAAAGACGAGTAAGAGACGGGGAGGGGGAGGTCGAAACCAAGCGAGACTAAAAAGAACATGGGAATTCGCACCACTCCTATAAGTGCTAGGTTTTGAAATACGCTCAACGAAGGTGAGAGGTCTTCAACTGCTCTCCCGATCCCTTTCACCTAACCCTTGGATAGGTTTGAGTTCTGCGGGTAAAAGCGCTACAGGCTCTACTTCATAGAGGTCCCTTTCTTCTGACTCCCATTCCTTATGTCTTGCTTTCAAAGGCCTTTCTTGGTTCTATAAAGCAAAAGCATTTTCCTGATTCTAGCGAAAGTTCCCCGGAAGTTTAGTTGAAGTCGTGACGGCTGAATCAACTGCTGCTCTTTGTGTTGTTCTTGCTGACCTCTTAGATTGAGAAGTAGACTGACTCGGAAGAGCTCATTGCATCGAGGTAGCTTCTACCGAAGCGATTTTTCTATGCGCCAGCACCTATGTGATTCTACTGTGAACCAAACTCCTAAGAACAATTGGGTGGGGGATTCTTGAACAAGAGATTTGTCTTCGTCTTTTGCGAATGAAAGCACTATGTCTCCTGGCTAGGGAAAGGAATTGAATAAGAAGAAGATGATTCTTGTCCTCCTGCTAGTGCTCTGTACACTTCATACTTTCTAGAAAAGTTGTAGTAGTCTTTCACTTCCCAAAGAGTCCTTCTGATAATAGACTTCCAAGCCAAACATAACAAAGACGGCAACTAGCTCGCCAACTAACCACACTCAGCGCTCTGAAAGAACAGCTTATGCCTATGCCATTTGATTCATAAAAGGAAGGTTCAGTTACGTTTGTTTACCTTCTTACCCCTTCTTTTTCTCATTGAGTGTCCTTCTCTCCTTATCGGTAGACTCAAACCTGTATCGAACTCAGAGATTGAATAGGAAGATAACTCTATGCAACGACAGAGGCAAGATCTCTATAAGTTGATAGATACCGGAGAGACTGAGTCCTTTCCTTAAGGCATGCTCCTACTCAACTTCCTATTGCAAATGCCAAATCACCAAGAGCGGCAACTCCAAGTTCTTTCATACCCTCAGCTCAGGGAAAAGAGCTAACTGATGCGGGAGAGGTGACTTCTCTTTCACTTCATTCACCGGAGACCTACCAAATCTGCGCATTTTTATAAGTCATGGTCACATGTCTTGTGAACATTCAACCATCAAGAGTGAAGGTCAAAGGAATGCTTTTCTCACCAAAATTTCTTCTTTTCATTTTTATTTGGAACCCGAGCTAATTCTTTTAGATCTTATCCCTTCTCTACTTCCTAGCCCAAGGGCGATAGAGACTCTACTTTTTGAGTTGCCTTCACTCGGAGTTCTAGTTGATGAAAGACTTTTTTCCTATTCCACTACAAGGGTACGAAACTACATAGAAGCAATGTCCGCTAAAATTAGTCTTTCTCCTATATAGGAGACCTCCTTCCCAAAATCAACTTAATTAATGGCACCAGCAGCTGAAATAGCATAGGTTTTCCCATTTCTGTTTAGTGGATTCCTCTCTATTCCTTGTGTGGGATGATCCGTTCTTGCCGCCCGTAGCCCTGCCTCCAGCCTTGAGTAATTCTTGTGTGACTTATGAATTCTATTTCCTCCACTTAATAGTAGAGTAACTTCCTTCCTCCGTTGCTTCAGAAAAGAGAAGAGCGCCAATGGCAAGAGCTAATTCAGCTAAATCAATGGCACGTGGGAGCCTTCCTAAAAGAAAGAATTGACTGACCTTGCTGCTTAGGACTTTTCTTCTCTAAAGTCTAAAGAGATTTCCCACTGAGTACTCCCTTGTTAAGGAATGGATGCTTATTGGTGCTGAGTAGGGTTACTGCAAAGTTTTCGTGTGATTGACTCCCGAGTTTCCTCTTGAAGTGGTGCAGCTCCCAAGTACCATTTGTCTCCAAGCCTATCTCCCACTTCCCATTGTGCGTTTGGTTCCATCTCTCAATCGACGGGCGATTTCTAAATGCTTTAACTTGCCACTGATAGTTGTTCAGTGACATTTCTTCAATAAATTCGTAAGCCTCTTTAGGTGTTTTATTGTTTAAAGTTCCATCAGCGGCTGCACCGATCAGTTGCTCTATTGAAGGGTTTACACCGTTGTAAAAAGTCTGAAACTGTAACCATAGAGGTAACCATGGTGAGGGAACCTTCTCAACAAGTCTTTGTATCTCTCTTATGCGTCATAAAGAGTTTTTAAATCCATTTGCACAAAAGAAGAGATATCATTCCTCAGTTTAGCCATTTTAGCCGGTGGGAAATATTTAAGCAAAATTTTTTTACTTATTTGCTCCCAAGTAGTGATTGACCCTCATGGTAACGAGTTTAACCACTGTTTAGCTTTGTTATTCAATGAGAATGGAAACAACCGAAGGTGAACGGAATAGTCAGAACCGCCAATGATCTTAAAGGTGTCACAGAATTCTAGAAAATTTGCTAATTGAGTGTTTGGATCCTCGTCTTGCAAACCATCAAACTAAACAAACTGTTGTTCATTTGAATAGTGTTAGGTTTCAGTTCAAAATTATTTGCAGCGACAGCAGGTCTAACTATACTCGATTCAATTATTGTTAAAGTAGGTTTAGCATAATCATACATAGTACAAGGAGCAGGATTGTGATCTACTAGATTTGCAGCAACCAAAGGAGGTAGCGAATTATTCTGATTTTCAGCCATCTCCTCGGTTGTGGTATGAATCTCGTCCTCTTGCCCTTCCTCTATGTATTGAAAGCTTCGCCTTATTTCTCTTCAGTTTCTGCGAGCTGTGTTTTCGATCTCATTGTCTAAAAGTAGAGGTCCTGACGGGTTTCTTCTAGTCATAAACTATAAAAACCTGCCAGATGTAGATAAAGGAAAATTTAGAAATTTAAGTAAAATTAAAAATTAAATTAAATTGCAATAAAAATGGCTAAAGTAATAAAAATTAAGCGTTCCTAATATCTTAGTCCCCGGCAACGGAGCCAAAAACTTGATGGTCGTGAAACTAACTAAAAATTTGACTTAAGGCAAACGCACCTATCGAACAATAGTATAGTTATGGTGAGACCGAAAATATTGTATCCACGAGAACTAAAAGTACTAGTACTTACTATCTTCTTATTATCTAGCCTAAAATTTAAGAGAATGTTTTATCTAAAACTAATTATCTAATTAATTAAGATTGCGACAAAGATTAAAGTTGGAGAATACTTTTTTAGAAAACCAATGGAGAAGACAATACCCAAGGAAGAATCCATCTAGACTTCACTTATTAATTTTGAATTAGGCGATTTATTCACTTGACTTAATCCGTAGAAATCCCTGATTTATGTTAATATCCCTTTCAAGACTAAAAACAACTGACTCTAGGTTGATTAATTGAAATATCTTTCTAATTAAAACCCCTATTGTCGCATTAACTCGATCTATGGATTCCTTTATTAGATTTGACTCTAATCCGACAGATTTATGTCGTCCTATCTCTAGGATTGCATGTAACTCCACTTAATTATGAAGGATCTACTCTTAAATAGGGACTTTTGCTCCACTGAATAAGCACATCAAAAACCTGAATTAATATCCTGGAATATTAAAACAAGAATTAGAACTTACAATTAAGAATAAGAACAAGTATTTATCATATAATTCAAATAGTAATAAGATTCGTCTTAGGTTTTATCTCCCTTAGGTATTTAGGGAGTTTAGTTCATAATAATAATGGAAAACATCTCAAAGTTTGGAAAACAACAAAACATAAAGAAACCCAAAGAACTTCTAGGAAATCGGATGGAATTCTTCAGTCCTGATGTAAATCCTGCCTCTGAGGTGATTCTGATGGTTGTTTTTGAGTATTTTCTGCCTTCAACTCTCCGTCCCCCCCTTTAATCCTCTTCTAAGGTGTTTATATAGACTTTTGAATGCCCAAAATTAGCCTTTTTCGAGTAGGACTAGACTTGGGCTCGACAGGGACTCGGCCGTGTGCCACGCCCATGTGCAAGTGCTCAGGTTGTGTGCAAATTTGATTTGGATTAATGTCGACACGACCATGACACACGGGCGTGTGGTCTACCCGTGTGTCACACACGGACATGTGGATCACCCGTGTGGAAGTGCCCAGTCCGTGTGAAACACTGATTTAGGCCCAATTTGTCCGTTTTTGGCCTGTTTCTTGCTCTTTTCGTCATCCTGAGCTCTCCTGCGTATAAAACATGAAATTAAATGATTAGGAGCATCAAATTCAATAAAACCAAGGAAAAATCATCCATAAATATTCCAATCATGGGGTAAAAATATGTATATATTATGGTTTATCAGGTATTTCAAGTTGCATATAGGTTGTATATTGATGAATATGCAGCAGGTTTACAAAGAAAACTCAATTCTGATGAGGTTAGGTTAATTAGATTGAAATTGAATGATATGAGTGAATGTTTAATCAATTACTCATAGCAGTCTCTAGGCATAGAGCAGTATCTCACACGAAAGGCATAAGAAATAGTAATGGGAACCAAACTCAAGGTCTATAAACATATAGTTCCCTAGGTGAGATAACTCAAGGTCTTGCTCTCGAAATAAGCAAACCATTGTAGTACCGTTCTGAGTAGAAAGATAATTATGATTTTGCCGAGGCATTATTAGTGAGTAAGGGTAGATTCTTAGTAATCCCAGCCTTCCCAATCAACATCGTAGTCCCTTTATCCTTTGTTGTAGTATCTTTGCCACAACATTCTTAATTGTTTACTTGTTTATTTTGCACAGTTTAGACTTCATCATTCTTACTTATTGATTTATTACTTGATTCAGTTTGTATACTTGGACAATTTGCATATCATATTCACACGCAACATTGTGCCACAAAAGATGAAAGTCAGATGAGTCCCCAAAACTGACTCTTGTATGTATGCATTATATTCTAAATGCTTCTGGGTAGTATCGTATTGACTAAGAAGCTGACCCTAGAAAATATGGCATATAAAGTATTATATGGTATGCAAGGTGGCTAGGTTTGCATGTATGGTTGTACAGCAATTGATGAGTACCTTTGCATCAGAACAAGACTATATAAGTATAATTGAAATATATAAGAAGAGTTATGTGTATGTTTGTCTGGTATATGTGAATGGATCAAAGGGCTAAGTATTAATGTGGTTTCAATCCATAAAAGTCTGTCAAGTGAGTCTGTGTCTATCTCTGCAAAGTTGCCAAAAGGGGTCTGTTAGGACTTTAAACATGATTCCATGTAAGGAACAGTCTATGGCACCATATTGTGTAAGACCATAGTTAATGGATTATGGCATCATATGGAAAGAACTAAATGAAGGTTATTACCGAATGGGGTTTTCTAAGTGACCCAGAATGATGAGGGGCAAACCTCACATAACGTGAGTCTGGACAAATCCCTATCATGAACACGTCAGAAAATGGAAGCCTTTGTGGCAAATTTCGTAAAGGACGCCTTGTGGCATAGCCTAAAGGAAGGCCCTTGTGGCAACCTTCTGAAGGAAACGCCTTTCTGCTAGACACTGAAAAAAAGAAATGATTTCTATGATGTATTCTGATAGAATGGAATTCTTGACGAATAAGGAAGGGAACAATATGAAAGGCAGATTATAGACTTAGAGCCTTGGGTATTATGGTAAAGTATTTGATGCGATCAGTCAGTATGAAACATAACGATGGTTATTATGGTAAAGTACTCAATATGATTAAGATTTGTGTAGAGATGGAAATTTTAAGAAGTTTTCAAGGTAATAAGACTGTATTCTGAAAAAGAGTGTAAACATGATACGATGTAACACTCGTAACCCGTCTCCGTCATTGGATTAGGGTTACAAAGCACTACCGTACAATCGAAAACATTTAACATCATAAAATTTAAATAAACTAAACATATCATAAACCATTCAATCATATGAGTTTTGTCCCTAAATAGAGCCTTTGGGGCCCTAAAAATTGTAACATCCCAAAATAGGGCCTAAACGAAATCGTGGTTGCGAAACCATAAATTCGAGATAGAAAATTTTATTCCGATTAATTTTTATAATTTAACGTGTGATTAGATGCATGTGTTAGAGTATCGATGGAAAAGTTTATAGATAGCATGCTTAATTTGCCTATTAGGGCTTAATTGCAAAAGTTGATAAATATGAGTTTTAGATGCTAAAGAATTAAATTGAAGAGTATAATTGAAGTATAGTTCCTTAAATGGTAATTAGACCATTAGGTTTTCACGGAAAAAAATGGACATACATAGATAAAAATAACTAAAGTTTTAATAAAGGGTATTTTAGTCATTTAGTAATTAAAAGCTTAAAAAAGGGAAAAAGATGGCAAAATGTGCCCATCTTCTTCATTAGGCCAAAATTTCAAGGGTTCTCTATAGCTAGGGTTTTGTCAAGTTTCCAAGCTTCATAGCAAGTGATTCCAAGCCCCGTTTTTAATGTTCTTTACGTTTTTTAAGTCCTGGTAACTTGATTTAGCTTATTCTAGCAATAATTTAACCTAGGGTTCATATTTGGTAAAATACCCATAGGTGAAATGTGTTTATTTTGATGTTTTATGGCAGAATATGAAGCTTGAAATTATGTTAAACGACTTGAGCTAAGCGATGTTAAACGAAAACGAGTAAAACAACATAATCGGTAAAAATACCTAATGGTCATAAGTACATGTTAGAGTGAGAATTTGATGTTGCCGTAGGTAAATAAATGATCAGCATGTCATAAAACATAATAATTAAGGATAAAGTTTCATTTCTTAGCCTTGGGGCAAAAGAATAAATATACAAAAGTTTAGGGGTAAAATCATAGTTTTTCTTAAGTTAGAGTTAAGGACTGTTTTAATAAATGTGAATATTAAATCAGTTAAATTTGCTATTACAGATCAAGAAGAACGAAATTCAGGGTTAGACCGAGGAAAGAAAAAGGTTGAGGACTAAATCAAAATATTTGATCGTATTTTGTATCGAGGTAAGTTTGCGGTAAATAAATGCAATGTTTTATTATTTATAATTAATGATGTTATTTTTCAGCATCTATATATTTATTTTGTAAATTTATTCCTTGATGATTCAAGCAAGAATTGACGGAGAAATGATACTTAAAAGTCCCGGTTGAACCTTAGGAATGTGTAGGATACAAATGTCATGACATTAAGGTTTAAGGATACCAAGTAAGACCATGCCAAGGCATGGCATTGGTAAGTTCTACAAGGCAAGGAAATCATGTAAGACCATGTTAAGACATGGCATTGATAAACTACTATAAGGCAAAGATCCCATGTAAGACCATGCCAAGGCATGGCAATGGTGAGTTCATAAGGCAAGGATACCACGTAAGACCATGACAAGACATGGCAATGGTAAGTTTAGAAAGGAAAGGTACCCGTGTATCCTTAGTATTCCAAGTGGTTCAACGGAAAATTCAAACAGTGTGCCAAAGGGAAGGTAAGATAAGTCCATGTTCGAAAGGTTCAGGTTATCTTGATAATTCATTTAGAATGTTGTTATTTATTTACATGCGAACTTACTAAGCTTTATGCTTACTCCCTTTTTTTTCTCCCTTTTTTATAGTATCGCAAAGCCAATTCAGAAAACCGTAAGGACGTCGGAGATCACCTCACACTATCAACGAGTTGTCTTGGTATTTTGTGACTAGAAATACTTTAAGTTATGGCATGTATAGGGACTTGGCTATTTTGTGTGTATGTCCTCATGATATGTTAAAGAATGGAATGTGAATACTTGGTAAGGATTAGCTTATGATATAGCTAAATAAGAACATGTTTTGGTATTATGTATGCTTGAATGAGGTTTGATGCAAAGAAACTATGAAAGAGTAAGAGTTGGCCATGGAACAATTAGGAAACAGCAGTAGTGACGTGGTTTTGAAAAATTACTAAAAATTGTAGAAATGAAATTAAATAGTGAATAAGATATAGAATTAACTCTTATTGAGTATATTTTCATAGGAAAGAAACAGAGCAAGCAAAGGAAGTCTATATTCTGAGATATTTAAATTTCTGTAAGACTAGTTTAGATTGACTTTGTGATCCCCTATTCCAACTTTGTAAAATCACTAGAAATTGTAAAAAAATAATTATAAGTAAAAGTTTATATTTATGGATTCCTTAGTAAGTATATTTTCATTTGAAACAAACAGAAACATTATTCGATTTCTGTATAATGAGATAATCAATTTTTAGTGAAGAGAGATCAGGTCCGCTGAACTGCAAAACAAGGGAACTTTTAATGAATAAACTGTACTAATTGGCCGAACGAAAAGTTCTAGAAAAATTATGGTAAGAATATATATAAGTCTAGTTTCAGGAAAAGTTTACGGATTTAAATTTCAAGTTTTGTAACTCGATTTATAATTAATTTAGTGATTGTTACGTAGATGGACAGTTTTATTATGAATAGTGAAATAAATTGTATTGATTTGTGTAAGTAATCGGAAAATTTTTAATGTTCCTGGTTTGGTCCCGAACCATTCCAATTGCATGTTTTAGGCCTCGAGGGAAATTTTTAAGGATTTATTGGATGAATGTGAGTGAATTAATATTTTTTAAAAAAATATTTTTTTATGCCCCGAACAGGTAAGATACGTCTGGTAACGCCTCGTGCTCGACTCCAATGATAGTCTCGGGTAAGGGGTGTTGCATTTATTGTTATCAGAGCAAGATTTTAGTCGGTTCTCAGAATATTCAATATGAGTAATAGTCTAGCTATACATGCCATACTTATATTTTGATAGTGTGACGACTCCTGACGATTTTAAAATGTTTTTCTTTTATAGTTATGGTTCCCGAACGAGTTGGTGCAGATGACGTAGAAAGTAACGTGCCCACTCCTGCAGAAGGGATGGTTCCATCAGATAGTAGTGAAAGGGCCGTTACAGTTAGTAAGGAGGAGGGGCTCGAGAAGCCTTCTTCCAAGCTATAAATGAATGGTTTGTCGAGTTCATTCGTACGAATCCGGCCGTTAGACCTCCACCCCCTCATGATCCTTGGACTACCCATGTAGCTTCCCCAGCCACTGATACAGTCAGAAGAGAGAAGCCACCAGTTGATAAAATTAGAAAATAAGGGGCCTAAGAATTTCGGGCTACTAAAGATGACAATGCAGAGAAAGTTGAATTTTGGCTCGAGAATACTATCAGGGTCTTTGATGAGTTATCCTGCACACCTGAAGAGTGCATGAAGTGTGTTGCATCACTTTTACGAGACTCGACCTACCGTTGGTGGAAGACACTTGTGTCAGTTGTACCGAAAGAGAGGGTTACTTGGGATTTCTTTCAGGAGGAGTTTCGTAAGAAATACATTAGTCAGAGGTTCATCGACCAGAAAAAGAAAAGAAGTCCCTGAACTAAAGTAGGGTAAGATGACAGTGATTGAATATTAACATGAATTTTTCAGACTTAGTAATTATGCTCGAGAGTGTGTGTCTACTAAAGTTATTATGTGCAAAAGATTTGAATATGGGCTCAATGATGATATTCGACTGTCAGTCGGTGTTTTAGAAATAAAAGAGTTCGTCATTTTAGTTGAAAAAGCTTGTAAGGCAGAGGAGTTGCTGAAAGGAAAGGGTAAAGCTGAAATTGAGATGCAAGACACAAAGAAAAGATAGATGAGCTAGTCGTTTCAGTCTACATCCAAGAGGCCTAGAGAGTTCTCTACGACATCTAATTTTTCAGCAGGGTATTCTAGCTGAAATAGAGGTAGAAGATTTATAGGTCAGAAAGCTCAGACCACTTCAATTACGAGTTTGGCAGTATTCAGCATGATAGACCCGAGTGTCCTCAATATGGTCGACGTCATCCAAGTCAATGTCGAGCAACTGAGACTGGATGTTTCCGATGTGGTGCATCGGATCATTTCATTTGGGAGTGTCCTGAGATGGTTAAAAGAGAAGTAATACCGAGTGTATGATCAGGTAATGCCTCCGTTAGAGGTAGACCTCAGAGAAGCTTGGGAATAGGGGCAAGTAGAGGTGCATCTAAAGATTCAGCAACGAGACCCGATGATAGAGCACCTGCAAGGACCTATGCTATCTGTGCTCGTGAAGAGGCATCCTCCACTGATGTAATTACGGGTATATTTTCTCTTCATGATGTAAATGTTATTGCTTTGATTGATCCAGGTTCGACCCATTCCTATGTTTGCATGAAATTGATGCCTAGTATGAACATGTCATAGAGTCTACGGGATTTATGATTAAAGTATAGAATCCATTGGGTCAGTATGTATTAGTAGACAAAGTATGTAAAAATTGCCCTTTGATGATTAGAGGTTACTGTTTTCCGGCCGATCTCATGCTATTTCCATTTGATGAGTTTGATGTGATTCTTGATATAGATTGGTTGACTGTGCATGACATGATAGTGAATTTTGAAAATAAATTTATTGAGTTGAAACGCGAAAATGGTGAAATTCTTCAGGTTAATTCAAATGAGTCAGATAGTTCAATTGTAACAGCCCGATTTTGGGCCTAGTCAGAACAGTGGTTTCAGAACCACTATTCTGAGACTGGATAAAATTATTTTGATGTTAATTGATGTGTTATAATGTGATTTTATAAATGCATGTTAATTTTGGTATATTAATTTTAGCGATTTCTAGTCCAATTTCGAAAAAGGACTAAATCGCGTAAAAAGTAAAAGTTGTGTTTTAATACCTAAAGGTGTTAAATTGCCTTGTATCTTAAATTTTGGGGTTTTAATGTGAAATTAGGCCATTGAAAGAGTGATGATCAGCCATGAGACAAGGAATTAAATGGTCAAACATGTTAGGTAAGTGTTGGGTGACTCATTTGACAAATAAGTAATAAAATAAAGAAAAGAAAATATCATCTTTTCTTCATCTTCTCTCAACTGATTTTTCCAGCCAAGAAAAGGGTTTAGAATCTGGAAAATTTCCGCAAAGAAACTCCCATCCTAGTAAGTGATTTTTAATGTCTTTCTTGATGATTTTTACATTTTTGGAACCCCTAAAGCATGAGCTTTCAAAAGAGTGGACTATTTTACAAAATGATTAAGAGTATAGAGTTTTTCCATGAAAGCATATGTGTTTTTTTTCTGAGTTTTTATGGAAGAATATGAGTCTTGGTAGTGTTATAAACAACTTTTATGAAAGAAGTTTGCATGAAAACACCTAAAAGGGGGTATTTTGCAAAGTTGTAAAACAAGTTGTAAATGAGTGAAATAGTTGAAATTATGAGTTGCTATAGTTATGAAAATGGTTGATCTAGGCTTAAGGAGCAAATAAATGTGATAAAAATTATTTTACGAGTCTAGGGGCAATTTGGTAATTTTGGCAAAATATAGGGGCAAAATTAGAAATTTTCCCAAAATGTGTCATTGGAATAATTTGAATAGTATATTGTGTTAATAAGTTCAATGTGATGTTATAGATGACGAAAAACGAGATTCAGGCTTAGAACGAGGAAAAACAAGAAATTAATGTTTAGGCCTCTATTACCAATTTGGTGTCAAGGTAAGTTTGTATGATTAAATAAGCATGTTATTGATAATATATTTGAATCTATCTTACCTTGGTTGTATTTAATTATATGTTGATATTGTTAAGTATGATGAAAGTGATGCCAAAAGTTAATAACATCCACGTAATGGTAGAATATATTAGAAATTCAACGGAATACAATATCCCATAGAAATGAGTAAGCTGTATGTAAATAATATGATTTGATTGTTAATGCATGTATTTGGTTTGTCAATGATTTGACATAGTATGAATTGCTAGATTATGAATTTAGAATGCTTAGTAATAATTGAGATAGTAGAAAGACCCTATTGAAACCCTAGGAAACAAACCAGATATTCGTGCCAAGACATTTGGGCGATTTGTGCGCCAGTGTAAGACATGTTTGGGACATGCATCGGGCACATTATGATAGCCAGTGTAAGACCATGTTTGGGACATGGCATCGGGGTTGAGACGAGGGATAGTGTAAGACATGTCTGGGACATGCATCAGCCACATTATGAGTGCTAGTGTAAGACATGTCTGGGACATGCATCAGCACGTATATACGAGAGCTAATGTAAGACCATGTCTGGGGCATGGCATCGGCCTCGAAGATGATATCCAGTGTAAGACCATGTCTGGGACATGGCGTCGGCAACTTATCCCATGCTCGAGGCTTATAGAATATCCGGTAGTATTCCGAAAGGTTCAACGTTAAAGGTTACAAAAGAGAGTTAATAAAGAAAGTATAATAATATTGTGAGTGGTACAGGTGCCTATTTGGTATGAATGAGAAATGATTCGGTCTATGATGCATCTATGGTAAGGTTGCAAGTAAGTAAGCCAGGTTTATGAGAATGACTTTGTAATGACCTTGTGGTTATGGGTCTATGCTCATGATGTATATAGTATTTGGTGAACAATAATTGTTAAGGAGTAAATTAGTCTGGATAGTTGTGGGCTGCTACAGTGGTGTAAATTTGAAAATACACCAAAAATAGTATAAAGTGAATTAGAGGCTGAATAAAATACACAGTTAAAGCCTATTGAGTCTAGTTTCTTACGAAAGAAACCATGTAAGCAAAAGAACTTCCTATAATGAGATATTTGAAGTTGTGTGAGACAGAGTCAGTATGACTTCAAGAATCCCCTATTCTGATTTGATAAAATCATTATAAATTGTAAAAAAATATTTATGAGTTATAATTTATATGTTTAGAATCCTTAATGAGTCTATGTTCAAGAGAAATAGACGAGAACATTATTCGAGTCCTGTGCTATGAGATAATTGAACTTTAGTGTAAAAGGGTCAGAAGTGTCATACAGTGACTCAGGGGTAATTTTGAGGAATAAACTGTACTAATTGGGTAAGCCAAAAATTCTGGAAATTTTATGATAGAAAGGTATATGAGTCTAGTTTCAGGGAAAATTAAAAAACTTAATTTGGAATTTTGTAGCTCTATATATAAATATTTTATTGACTATTTTCCAAGAAGACAGCTTATCTAAACTTGAGAATATGTTGGGAGCATTGATAAAATCTGTTAATAAGTTGTTTATTGTTTTCATATGAACTTACTAAGCATAAAGCTTACTCCCCTTTCCTTTTCGATGTTCTCTAGGGTTGCCAGGTTTTCTCGGGCTTGAGTTCGTCGGAGATATTATCACACTATCAAGCTAACGCTATGGTGTAGTGATTTCAAGTACTTTGAGTCTATGGCATGTATAGGAGTTTAAATATTAGAGTATGTGATATGGCTTTAACCATATGTGTTAGCCTATTTTGATTATGGGGTTGCAAATCCATTTTAATTATACATGCATTTGCTATGGTATTATGTGATGAGTTTATAATGATTATAGCATGAATGTGGTAAAGATGTGAGTAAAATCTATGATATCTATTGCATGTGAAATTGCCATAGTCATGACATGTTAGGAATGTTTAAGTACCTAATTTTGTCATGTTGTATGTTATTGTATAAGTATGCGTGCATGTGTTGTGAGTGTGACATAATGGCTTGGAAAATAGCTTATATTTGTCCACACGGGTAGGCACACGGGCGTGTGTCATGGCCGTGTTTTAAAGTTAGTGTTGTACACGGGCTAAAGGCACGGGTGTGTCCCAAGCCACACGGGCATGTGTGACCATACGGTCTATATTCACACGGGCGTGTGGAGCCTTAAAGTATGAATTTTCCAAGTTTTTTCTTAAGTTCTCGGTTTAGTCCCGAATCGTCTCTAATGTATTTTTTGGGTCTCGTGAACTCGTTTAAAGGACAAAATGTTTGTGAAACGGAAAGTTTTAAATTGATCAAAATTTTATGGCCCGATTTTATATAGTTGATTGACTTTAAGTCAAGTAACACCTCCAACCCTGTTCCGGCGTCGGATACGGGTGAGGGGTGTTACATCAATTGCCATGATTTATGTTATGTCTACTCAGAAATGCTTGAGAAAAAGATACGAAGCTTATCTTTCTTTTGTGTTGAATACTAAAGATCCAGAGTTGAAAATTGAATCAATGCCTGTGGTATGTGAGTTTCCTGATGTGTTTCCGGAAGAACTACCAAGTTTGCCTCCTATAAGAGAAGTTGAGTTTGGTATTGAATTGGTTCCAGGTACAACACCCATTTCTATTGCTCTTTATAGAATGGCTCCAATGGAATTGAGAGAATTGAAAGATCAGTTGCAGGAACTAACAGAGAAAGGCTTTGCAAGACCTAGTTGTTCACCATGAGGTGCACCAGTGCTCTTTGTGAAAAAGAAATATGGTTCGATGAGATCATGCATAGATTGTTGGCAGCTTAACAAGGTGACTATTAAGAACAAGTATCCGCTGCCTAGAATTGACAATTTTTTTGATCAATTGAAGGAAGCTACTATGTTCTCCAAGATAGATTTGAGATCTGGATATTATCAGTTGCGAGTTAAAGAGTCAGATGTTTCGAAGACTGCTTTTCGGACTAGGTATGGCCATTATGAGTTCCTTGTGATGCCATTTGGCTTGACTAATGCTCCTGCCATTTTCATGGACTTAATGAATCAAATTTTTAAACCTTACTTGGATAAATTTGTAGTTGTGTTCATTGATGATATCTTGATTTATTCTCATGATAAGACTGATCATTCAGAGCATTTAAGAATAGTTTTACAGACTTTGAGAGATAATTAGTTTTATGCCAAGTTTAGCAAAAATGAGTTCTGGTTACGGGAAGTTGGTTTTCTTGGACATATAGTCTCAGGTGAAGGTATTAGAGTTGATCCGAGCAAGATTTCAGCCATTGTTGATTGGAAGCCTCCTAGGAATGTATCAGAGGTCAGAAGTTTTCTTGGTCTCGCTGGTTATTATAGACGATTTGTAGAGGGATTTTCCATGATAGCTACTCCATTGACAAGATTGCTATAGAAAGATGTCAAGTTTGAATGGACTAAAAAGTGTCAGCAGAGTTTTGACAAGTTAAAGGCATTGTTGACTGAAGCTCCTGTCTTAGTACAACCAGAACAGGGTAAAGAGTTTGTGATTTATAGTGATGCGTCCTTGAATGGACTAGGCTATGTACTTATGGAGGAAGGAAAGGCAATTGCTTATGCCTCTAGACAGCTAAAGCGACACGAGAAAAATTATCCGATACATGATTTAAAACTAGCTGCCATTGTATTTGCATTGAAAATATGGAGGCATCACTTGTATGGTGAGAAGTGTCGAATATTTACTGATCATAAAAGTTTGAAATACTTGATGACTCAGAAATATTTGAACTTGAGGCAAAGCAGATGGCTAGAGTTGATTAAATATTATGAACTAGTGATCGATTATCACCCGGGTAAGACAAACGTAGTTCCTGATGCTTTGAGTAGAAAATATTTATTTGCATTAAGAGCTTTGAACACTAGTTTAACCTTATCGGATGATGGTTCTATCTTAGTTGAATTAAGAGCTAAGCCAATGTTTCTTGAAGAAATTTGTGAAGTTCAGAAAGATGATAGTGAGTTACAAGCCAAAAGAGCTCAGTGTGAGTCGGGTATAGAGTCGGATTTTCATATCAGTTCTAACAGTTGTTTAATGTTCAGAAATCGAATATGTGTACCAAAGAATGATGAGCTTACTCGAAAGATTTTAGAGGAATCACATAGCAATTCTTTGTCAATTCATCCAGGTAGTACAAAGATGTATAATGATTTGAAGAAAATGTATTGGTGGGTAGAAATGAAGAGAGATATCTCAGAGTTTGTTTCTAGATGATTGATCTGTCAACAGGCAAAAGCTGAACATCAGGTACCTTCAGGTTTATTGCAGTCTATGTTAGTTCCTGAGTGGAAATGGGACCAAGTTGCCATGGATTTTGTGACAAGATTACCCTTGACACCGAGAAAGAAAGATGCAGTATGGGTTGTGATTGATAAGCTAACGAAGTCGGCTCATTTTATTCCAGTTCGTATGGATTATTCACTTGACAAGTTGGTCGAGTTATATATTTCAGAGATAGTCAGACTACATGGAGTACCATTATTGATTATTTCAGATAGAGACCCGAGATTCACTTCGCAATTTTGGAAGAAGTTACAGGAAGCTTTGGGCACAAAGTTGAGTTTTAGTACAACTTTCCATCCTCAGACTGATGGTCAGTCAGAGAGAGTTATTCAGATATTTGAGGATATGCTTAGATGTTGTGTCTTAGGATTTCAAGGTAGTTTGGAGAAATATTTGTCGTTGGTAGAGTTTGCTTATAATAATAACTACCAGTCGAGTTTGAAAATAGCACCTTATGAAGCTTTTTATGGACGTAAATGTTGCACACCTTTGTATTGGACAGAGCTTAAAGAAAATCAGATTTACAAGGTTGATTTAGTTAAAGAAACTGAAGAGAAAGTGAAAGTTATCAGAGATTGCTTGAAAGCCGCTTTAGATAGACAGAAGTCTTATGTAGACTTGAAAATAAAAGAGATTGAGTATCAAGTTGGTGACAAAGTGTTCTTAAAAGTATCCCTGTGGAAGAAAGTCTTTAGATTTGGCAAGAAAGGCAAACTAAGTCCACGTTTTATTGGACCGTTTGAGGTGACTGAAAAAGTTGGACCACTAGCATATCGGTTAGCTTTGCCGCCAGAGTTAGAAAAGATTCATGATGTGTTCCATGTGTCCATGTTACGTTGTTACCGTTCTGATCCTTCACATGTGATTTCATGAAAGAGGTTGAGATTTAGCAAGATATGACTTATGGTGAAGAACTGGTAAAGATTTTAGCTCGAGAGGTCAAGCAACTAAGGAACAAAAGTATTACACTTGTGAAAGTATTATGGAATAGGCATGGGGTAGACGAGGCTACATGGGAGCCTGAAGAGGTTATGCAAAAACAATATCCAAATCTTTTCATAGGTAAGATTTTCGAGGACGAAAATACCTAAAGGGGGGAGAAATGTAACATCCCAAAATAGGCCCTAAATAGAATAGTGGTTGCGAAACCACGAATTTGAGATAGAAAAGTTTATTCTGATTAATTTTTATAATTTACAGAGTGATTAGATGCATGTGTTAGAGTATCGATAGAAAATTTTATAGATAGCATGCTTAATTTGCCTACTAGGGCTTAATTGCAAAAGTTGATAAATATGAGTTTTAGATGCTAAAGAATTAAATTGAAGAGTATAATTGAAGTAGAGGTCCTTAAATGGTAATTAGACCATTAGGTTTTCATGGACAAAAAAGGACATACATAAATAAAGATAACTAAAGTTTTAATGAAAGGTATTATAGTCATTTGGTAATTAAAAGATTAAAAAAGGGAAAAAGATGGCAAAATGTGTCCATCTTCTTCATTAGGCCAAAATTTCAAGGGTTCTCCATAGCTAGGGTTTTGTCAAGCTTCCAAGCTTCATAGCAAGTGATTCCAAGCTCCGTTTTTAATATTCTTTACGTTTTTGAAGTCCCGGTAACTTGATTTAGCTTATTCTAGCAATAATTTAACCTAGGATTCATATTTGGTAAAATACTCATAGGTGAAATGTGTTTATTTTGATGTTTTATGGTAAAATATGAAGCTTGAAATTATGTTAAACGACTTGAGCTAAGCGATTTTAAGCGAAAACGAGTAAAACAACATAATCGGTAAAAATACCTAATGGTCATAAGTACATGTTAGAGTGAGAATTTGATGTTTCCGTAGGTAAATAAATGATCAGCATGTCATAAAACATAAGAATTAGGGATAAAGTTTCATTTTTAAAGTTTCATTTTCGAGCCTTGGGGTAAAAGTGTAAATATGCAAAAGTTTAAGGGTAAAATCGTAGTTTTGCCAAAGTTAGAGTTAAGGACTGTTTTGATAAATGTGAATATTAAATAAGTTAAATTTGCTACTATAGATCAAGAAGAACGAAATTCAGGGTTAGACCGAGGAAAGAAAAAGGTTGAGGACTAAATCAAAATATTTGATCGTATTTTGTATCAAGGTAAGTTTGCGGTAAATAAATGCAATGTTTTATTATTTATAATTAATAATGTTATTTTTTAGCATCTATATATTTATTTTGTAAATTTATTCCTTGATGATTCAAGTAAGAATTGACGGAGAAATGATACTTAAAAGTCCCAGTTGAACCTTAGGAATATGTAGGATACAAATGTCATGACATTAGGGTTTAAGGATACCAAGTAAGACCATGCCAAGGCATGGCATTGGTAAGTTCTACAAGGCAAGGAAATCATGTAAGACCATGTCAAGACATGGCATTGATAAACTACTATAAGGTAAAAATCCCATGTAAGACCATGCCAAGGCATGGCAATGGTGAGTTCATAAGGCAAGGATACCACGTAAGACCATGACAAGACCTGACAATGGTAAGTTTAAAAAGGAAAGGTACCCGTGTATCCTTAGTATTCCAAGTGGTTCAACGGAAAATTCAAACAGTGTGCCAAAGGGAAGGTAAGATAAGTCCATGTTCGAAAGGTTCAGGTTATCTTGATAATTCATTTAGAATGTTGTTATTTATTTACATGCAAACTTACTAAGCTTTATGCTTACTCCCTTTCTTTTCTTCCTTTTTTATAGTATTGCAAAGCCAATTCGAAAAATCGTAAGGACGTCGGAGATCGCCTCACACTATCAACGAGTTGTCTTTGTATTTTGTGACTAGAAATACTTTAAGTTATGGCATGTATAGGGACTTGGCTATTTTGTGTGTATGTCCTTATGATATGATTAAAGAATGGAATGTGAATACTTGGTAATGATTAGATTATGATATAGTTAAATGAGAACATGTTTTGGTTTTATGTATGCCTTAATTTATATTTGATGCAAAGAAACTATGAAAGAGTAAGAGTTGGCCATGGAACAGTTAGGAAACAGCATCAGTGACGTGGATTTGAAAAATCACTAAAAATTGTAGAAATAGAATTAAATGGTTAATGAGATATAAAATTAAATCTTATTGAGTCTATTTTCATAGGAAAGAAATATTCTGAGATATTTAAATTTCTGTAAAACTGGTTCAGTGTGACTTCGTGATCCCTTGTTCCAATTTTGTAAAATCACTAGAAATTGTAAAAAAATAATTATAAGTCAAAGTTTATATTTATATATTCCTTAGTGAGTCTATTTTCATTAGAAACAAACAAAAATGTTATCTCATTTCATTATAATGAGATAATCAATTTTTAGTGAAGAGAGGTCAGGTCCGCCGAACTGCAAAATAGGGGAGCATTTAATGAATAAACTGTACTAATTGGCCAAACCAAAAATTCAGGAAAAATTATGATAAGAATATATATGAGTCTAGTTTCAGGGAAAATTTATGGATTTAAATTTTGAGTTTCTTAACTCAAGTTATAATTAATTTAGTGACTGTTACACAGATGAATAGTTTTATTATGAATAGTGAAATAAATTGTTTTGATTTGTGTAAGTAATCGGAAAATTTTTAATATTCTTGGTTTGGTCCCGAACCGTTCCAATTGCACATTTTAGGGCCTCGAGGGCCCTTTTTAGGGATTTATTAGATGAATGTGAGCGAATTAATATTTTTTTAAAGTAATTTTTTTATGCCCTGAATAGGTAAGATAAGTCTGATAACGCCTCGTGCTCGACTCCGGCGATGGTCTCGGGTAAGGGGTGTTACAAAAATAGCTTAGAAATTATTTGGGACTAAATTGAAACTGTAACACCCCCTAACCCCAAACTGTCACTAGAATAGGGTTACGAGGCATTGCCAGACTTATACACTAGCATTTATACAAAATTGAGTCATAAATTTGTATTCCAAATTGAAACTTCTCAAATTACACTATAAAGTCCCTAATATGGGTCTACGAGGCCCAATACATGCTTTAGAAGTAATTCGCGATTAAACCGGCAACTTTGGAAATTTTACCTTAAAGATAGGGGCACACGCCCGTGTGGCCTAGGACATGGTCGTGCGGCCAGGCCGTGGGGTTCATATGGCCGTGGGGCCAGGCCGTGGGTAGATCGGACTTGCACACACGACCGTGGGGACAACCCGTGTGACATAAACAGAGAGCCACATGGCCTGAGCATACGCCCATGTGACTTGGCCGTGTGAAAACATGATTTTTGACCATTTTTAAGCTATTTTCACATGCTAAACACATCTAATTCACACCCAAACATTTACTAATAGTTCTTAAATCAAATATCATTCATTATGCCATTCAAACTTAGCAAATATTCATTCATTCACTTCAATACCTCTTAAGGATTATGTACCACAATTCATATCGAAATTATACTACATTATCATACTAGTCAAACTCATGTAAGTTTAACTTCAAAAATATGTATATTTCATACCATGTTTCAACATCTTTCATACTCATTCTTATCATTTACAAAATAAAATCTTATCAGCCTAGGTACATGCCATTTTACCAAAGAAAGGTTCTTCACCACTTTGAGTTCGGGATTGGCTTGGATGCTAAGTCCTTCACTTTCTTTCGTACCTAATCCTATGTACGGAAAACAAACCGTACGCTAAGTGTACACTCAGTGGTATTTCTATAAACCAATATTTAACATGCATTTAAAACATAACTATAAATTCTAACAATAAGAACTTTAAAAATTACCATTCAATTATCCTTAAATTACAATAACACTTATTAATAAAACCGTATTCAATAAGATCATACAGTAACAACAGTATCTTTCAGTGCTCAGTATAGTAGTTTATCCCTTACATTAATTTTACATCTCTTCCCTGTAGTTAAGCAATTCATATATATTTATATTTCATGTATTTCGATAACTTAAACATTCGTAAATCAATCACAGTCACTTAATCGATATCAGACAGTCTTCAGTACTTTCATTTACCCCTATTAACATCACTCAGACTTAAACGGATACGCGGATCCAACTCACACACCGAAGATAATATATAGTGTTTCATCAGCTGAAATCGGAATACACCGTAGGGTAACAGTAACAGTAATAATCAGGTACGAAGTACCTCTTCAGAATGAATCCGGAACATTCACAGTAGTCGACGCATATAGTGCCTCATTGACACACAGTCAGAATATCCCTGAACACTTCCAATCCTATGGCATGCCAATTGTATCCAACTAGCTCGACACTGTTAATAGGGTATTCAAATTGTTTCATTTCAATACAGAAGTAGTAACAGTTTCCATCATATCATTCATTTTACATTCTAACTATTAAAAATAACAATTACATTGTATTAAATCACTAAGCATAGTTTATAGAAATACAAATCGAAATTCTCAGATTTATTCGATATCCTCGTTCACTTTCTCCTTTCCATTTTTCGATGACGTTTCTGGTGCTATGTTGGCTACATAAAATTTAACATTTAAAATTTATCAATATATGTTATTTAATAACACACTCTTTAATTTCCATGTAACTTTTACTATATTTCCAATTAGGTCCTACCACCATAACCATTCTTTTTCTTTAAATATCCTTGGAAATTTCACTTTATACCTACTTTAAACAAGTTTTAACTCTTAATATTCAATATAAAACATAAATTCTACAATTTAATTCTACAATTTAAACAATTTAATCCTTACTATAACAAAATTTATATCTATCTTTACAATTCAATCCTTCTCCCACTTCTAACTTGAATTTCTATCAATTAAACCAACAATTCTTCCATTCATTCAACTTAATCAACACCTAAAAATTCAATAACTTCCTAAATTTCAACATAACTCAAATATTATTTCTTCCTAGGATTCCATAAACACCAAAATTACAAGAAAAGAAATTAAATTGACTTACCAATCAAGCTTGAAATCTTAAAACCCTAATTTTCCCTTTTCTTTTTCTTTCCTTTTTTTTTCTTCTTTCTTTCCCTGCTAAATGTGCCTTCTTTCTTCTTCTTTTTTTTATGCTTTATTTCTTTTATTCTTTTACTATTTCTTTTATTATATTATTAACTATTATATTATTATAATCATTAATTTCTTAAATAATAAGTAAATACATTTATTTACATACATTTGTACCAATTATAATAATACAAATGCATTTATACTTACCACACACTTGTCACATAAGGCTTATTTGCTAATTTAGTCCTTTGACTTTTCTATAGTTAATAATTAAACTTCCACACTTTATTCAATTTAATCCATATACTTAATTAACCCTAATTAAGCTAAATTTACTTAATTAAAATCTAATTAACCTCTTACTTAACTTCATAAATATTTCTAATAAATATTTATGAATCTAATTTTCAGAATCGAAGACCTAAAAACTCGCTTTTCCAATGACCTTGAAATTTGGGTCGTTATAGAAACAAAACAAGAATTTTAAGAAAAAGTTACAAAAATGGGAAAACAGGTTCACACGGCCGTGTGGCCGAGTTGTGTGACATAGCCTAGGCCGTGTCACATTTGAAAAAAGGACACATGGTAGTGTCCCAGCCCTTCTCCTTACCCGTGTAACTCACTGAGTAGGGTCACATGGCCACGTCATGGGCCGTGTAACTCTCTGAGTTACCACACATGGTTGTGTGCCAAGCCGTGTGCTAGGCCGTGTAACTCACTAAATTAACACTAGAATTTTACAAAAGACACACGGTCGTGTCACCAGGCCGTGTGACAGCCATTGTCCTAGGCCTTGTAAACCTAAAAATTTACCTAAAATCAAGCCATTTCAAGTCCAATTCATACCTAACCATTCATATCATTTGGGGACACATTTGAGGGATTTAAACATCATTCAAGTGCACATAAACATGCCATTTCAAACATCCTAATTCACCTAACCAATTTGCCATTCAAAGGCACCACAATTGTATCAAAACATTATGGATCAAACCAAAGCAATTTGACCATATCACAAGCAAATAACCTAGTTCAAACACCTACCAAAACACGTCACAATGACCATTTTCAAGCCATCACAAAAATTCCAAAAGAGCTTATTTACAAGCATTTAAAAGTGACCAATATGACATAACTTGGTAAGGCATCAAATTGCACCAAACTAACATAACTTCCAAAAGCTTAAACATACAAACAAATTCATTACACATCCATGAACTACCAATACAAAAGACCTATACATGCCATTATTAACCTTGGCCAAAATACTCAAAATCTACCAAAATAGTTGCTAGATAGTGTGATAGGTCTCTGATGAGCTTCCAACCTATCGAGCTTCCGATAATTTACAAAACAAAGGAAAGTAACTAAGTAAGCAACGAGTTCTTAGTAAGCTTGTAAAAACTTAAGCATAACTTACCATGTCATTTATACAATTCATAGATTAGGCATAAATCATTACCAATGTCATAAGCTTAGTAAAAACCTATACAACATTATCAAACTTACATGTTAGTACACTTGTTCATGATACAAATGAAATCAGCCATAATATATGTAGCTTACCATATATAAACACATCATTTAACTCATCAATGTTATCATAAGACCATGATTCATTACATTTGCATACTTACCATTTCATTTCATTTTCTTACCCGTTGAACCGTCTAGAGTTACATCAGTTACTCGAGAATGCTCACACATAGTGTGCATTTCCATAAAACTGTAACCTTTCCTTTAATCAATGCTTACACGAGCTGTGAAATAGGCCTGCTTACACGAGCTGTGGGTTGAAATGTTAGCTACAAGATGCTGCCCACACGAGTTGTGGAGAATCTGCAAAAAATGCATGACCTCAGCCATCAATAGGACATTCAAAACCAGCACCCGAAACATAAAATTCCTAATGACAAGTCATTTGTTTCCTAATGACAAGTCATTTGTTTCTTAAGAATTCTTAAGGTTCAAACGGGATTCTTTATCCGTCAATTCATCATAGCATGGATTTATTTATACATAGATTCATTTATATTAAAACAACATAGCAAATAATCAATTTAACTAACATTAAAATGATCATAGCTTATACGAACTTACCTCGATAACTAGGGTGTAGAAGTATAATCGAACACTAATTCGAAGCTTTAGCTTTTCTTCGATTGAAGTTTGATTGTGATTTATCTTGAATAAATAATTTCATTCAATTAAGTACTTCTAGAATTCAATTTAATCCATAATCCATATTTATGCAAAATTACAAAATTGCCCTTAAAATTTTAACTTTCCACAATTTAGTCATTAAGCTCATAACTTAAAATCTAACCATTTTAACCTAAATCCATATTAAACAAAGCTACAAGGGACCTTGAAACAACCCATAATTACCAAAAATTCACAAAAATTTCCATGAATTTATACTTTTGACAATTTAATCCATATTTCCAGAATTCATTAAAAATCACTTAACAAAACATGTTTATTTTACAACCAAAACTAATGATCTAAATAACATCAAAACCTATTCAAAAACATCCATTGCAAGTCCCTCAAAATTTTACAATTTTACAAATTAACCCTCGGGCTAGCTAGATTAACCTAGAACAAACTCAAAAACATAAAAATCATTAAAAACGAAGCTTGAAAACCTACCATGCAAGAAGAAATCAAAACGAAAGCTCTCCCCCTCTTTAATGGTGAATCCCGGTTCTAAAATGACAAAATAATGAAAATGATAACTTTGTTTTCATCTTTTTGTACTTAATTTTCTTTTTAATTATTAAATTACCACTTTACCCTTATCATTTATCAATAATTTCTATAAAACCTTGTCCATGCACATCCACTAACTCTTTAATTAGTATATTTATCATTCAAGATCATTAAATTTAATTTCCATAGCCATTTGACCCTTTTAACTAATAGAACTCAACATTATTACCTTTTACGATTTAGTCCTTTTCACCTACTTAACCATTTAAAAATTAAAATTTCTTAACAAAATTTTAATACGATCTTAATATAATCTTGTGGACATTAAATAAATAATAAAATAATAATTCACTTGTCAAAATTATGTCAAAACCACTATTTTTGATACCACTGAAAATGATTTGTTATATACGCCCAAAAACAAGAATTAATCACCTGTGGATGGGTCTTTTCCTGAAGATTGAGGAAGTTATGGCTTGGTGAATGTAGAATTTAGGCACTAAAAAGAAATAAATGGATTCAGAGTAAGGTATGGTAAAAAAACGTAAATGAAGAAATGAAAATAGGGCGCAACTTTTGTTAGAGACTCGTTGAAAAATAAGAGCAACAAGATGATTCTTGAAATAATAGATGCAGCGTGTTCGAGTTCGAGTTGTTTTATAGAATTATTTTACACAGAATAATTACAATAAAACATGAAAATACCAAACCAGTGATAGCTGTAAATAAATTCTCTGTGAATATGAATTAAATTTTCGTTTGGTTCACACTTATGTATCTTATAGAAAAGTCGTAACTAAAAATTGTAATTGAATGTAATTTGAATGAATAGAATTTTATTTCTGATGTACTTCAGTGGTAACATCCTAGGTTTAGATCTGGATCATCGAATCAAGTTTGTGTCGTTACAAATAAGATCATCAGTTCTTTGCTCACATATGAGATGAGGCTTAATAAAGGGGTAGAAGAGGCTAAGAATGAGAAGAAAAAGGTTGTTGTTGGACTTAAATCAACCACTAATGAATATAGTGAATCAAGTAAGAGGTGTGTAATACCCCAAAATTTCTAATTTCATTATTGTGAAAATATGACACAAATATCTGTCAGCTTTAGTGGTTATGTGTTCTAGGAGTGTTTGGAAGGTCCCAAGTTCAAGCCTTCGCTTGGGAAAATTTTGGTATTTTGAATGAATTAGGCCTTACACTTGTTCATTGGGCTTTTATTTGATTGTTGGTAAAAATATATCAAAATGGGCCTGCTGGTCTGGTGGTTAAGCAGAGTGTCAGTGTGTAGAAGGTCTTGTGTTCGAGTCCCTACGTAAGGAAGGGAATTAATTTTTGTTTGAAGCGTGTGGCATGGTGGAGTTCAAATTAAACTAGACTGCTAAGTAGTTGTATTTTAGTGGGTTAATAGAGAGTGTTTTTAGGAGATAATTGGGGAGAAGTTATCAAAATAAGATTTTCTTCTTATCAGTTTTCTATTTTCCTTTTTCCCAACAAATTTTCTAACGTTAGACTTTTGTTTATCTGCTGTTTCTTCTCCCTTCTTATTCACTTTTAGTTTTTGTTCCCCTTTGGCCAAATCTTGTTTATTTTCTTTCCCCTTTCTTTTCATTTTCTTGATCGATTCATCTCTTGCTCTATAGCTAAAATTCTCTTCTCTTTTCCCTACTCTTTTCGTTTCTGTATTTTTACGAGTCATCTCTTTGGGTGCAACTTTTAACTTCATCTATTTCGGTAAGTGGAATTTTTCCCCTTAGTTACCGTATTTCGATTAAGCAATTAACAAAAGGTTTGTTTTTCTCTCGTTTAGGTGTTGTTCAAAGGTTTTAAGCGAATATTCCAATGTGTGGAGATGACTGGTTATCAGATTCATCGCAGTAAGTTTTTGAATCATCGTTGGTTTAGTTTTTCAAGTTTTATGTTAGGGATATTTGGTTTGATTAACGAATCATGTGATTAATTAAGGGATATATTGGTCAAATATAGTTTTTGAAGGCTCGGGTTACTTTACACAGTGAATCGATACGAAGTGTGTACTCAAAATGCAGAAAATGGGATTTCGTGAAAAGCTAAAATTGCTTACTATCAAGAAATAAGAGAAATAAGAAAAAATGGTATAAAAAATTGTAGAGAAAGGAAATAAGGGTGTTATAAACTTGGAAATCAACATTTTGCACTAAAATAGTTTTGAGCAGCAGTAGTAGTCTAACTTTGAAAAATCATCAAAAATAATGGGAATTGAGTTAGAGGTTGAATAAAATATGAAATTAAATTTTATTGAATCTAGCTTTTCATGGAAGAAATAGTGTGAGCAATGGAATTGTAAATTATGAGATATAATAAATTTTGTGAGACAAGGTTAGAATGATTTTGGGTTCCCCTATTCTGATTTTGGAAAAACATCAAAAAATTTTAAAAAATAATTATGGGCTTAAATTTATATTTTTAAATCTTTAATGAGTCTATTTTCATGAAAAACAAACAGAAACATCATCCAAATTCTGTACTAAGAGATAAATAATTTTTAGTAAGGAGAGGTTGATGCTATCAAACTGCAGAATAAGGATAAATTTGAAGATTTTAATGTACTTATTTGATAAACTATAAATTCTGAAAATTTTATGTTAGAAAGGTATTTGAGTTTAGTTTCGAAAACATCAAGCAGATCTTAATTTTGAATTCTGTAGCTCAAGATATAAATAATTTAGTGACAATGACTCAAGTAGACAGCTTTGAATGAACATATAAGTAATAGTGAAAACATATATGAATATATAGCTAGCATGGATTACATTAAAAAAGAATCACATGGCCAAGGCCAATTTGGGCCGTGTAGGCCACACGGGTGTGTGAACCCATTTTTTTGAAAATTTGTGTATGGTTGCACGGGTCGCCCAAGTCGACTGTGGACCTACTGAAGCGTCGGTAAGCCGTACTTAGACCCCTATATGTTTGATCTGTCCGTCTAATTTCTGTACCGAGCATGAATTATAATATCTGAATGTATGTACTGTAATTACATAATAGGATGACATCTTTTGTATATTGCATTGCATCGGGGTGGGTTATTTTTATCTAAAGGAAGTGTTTAAAAGGTTATTAAGCCTGTTATCTGGCAGCTCTGTTGAAAATTTCTGATTATGTGCCACATTTCGGTACAGCATGGTGTCTAGGGATGGGTGGGTTGATTTAATCCCCACATGGTATGCAGGGACAGACGAAGATGGTGTGTAGAGGCTAGTGGGTAGGATTCTGATTTTCTGCTATTTCATATTGTATCTAAGATGGGCCAAGCCCTAAATTATATCTGAGACTGTATCCAAATGGGCCAAGGCCCAAAATGAATTTGTAATGGGCTCAGGCCCCAGACTGTAATTGATTATTTTCTAATGTGTATCTGTATGTATGCTTTCTTTGGGGATTACAAACTGAGTTTGCGAAAACTCACCCCTTTTTCTGTTTAATCTATACAAGTAATCCCCAAACTTAGGCGGATCGGTGCAGCGGAGGGCTCGACGGTGACCACTACTACTGAACTGCTTTATTAAGGCTTTTGATTTTATATTATCTTTGGGTATTTATTATTGTAATGTTAGAACTTTGGACTGTTTGGTTTAAATTGAGATTTTATACTATTTTTATGGATTTTTAAACTGCAACTCAACAAAACATGGTTTTTTCTAAAAACTAAGATTTTTGATTTTCGTAAAATAATTGGTTTAAAAAGCTTCTGCTTAAAAGACATGTTTTAAGGCAAATCAGATAGGTCATGTTTTTCCGAATTAAATAAAAGCTAATTAACTGGAACAGTGTAAACTTGTCAATCCCGATTTCAAACCCTATTCTATGTGGCATCACTAGATTCAGCCATAATGTCTAGGCCAGGTTTGGGGTGTTACAAGGTGAATGAAGACAAAGAGATGGTCATGTTTGTTAGGAGATTCAAGAAGTTTATGAGGTCCAATAGAGGGTGAAATTTCCAAAAGAGGAAAGTATTCAAGCTTGAATCCACCAAGTAGAAGGACCCTATCATATGTTATGAATACAAGAAGATGGGACACATCAAGTTCGATTGTCCCTAATGGAAGAAAAATGGGTCAACCAAACAAAAGCTCAAGCCTCATGTTGCTACTTGGAGTGATGAGGATTCATCCGACAATGAAAATCAAAAAGTAGCCAACATTTGCCTTATGGTAATTGATGATCCTAAGGTAACTTCTAACTAATCTATTTCAAATTCCTATTCCTTTTAAGAGTTACAAGATGCGTATGATGAACTAGACTTGGAGTTTGAAACTATGGTTTCAAAATATAAAAGAACTATTTCAAAATTAAAAAATGAAAATAGTTCACTCTCCAAAGCCAATCATGAACTCGAAAGTAAAATTCATGATATGCAAGCAATTATAAATGATTTTGAGAAAAAGAACCAAGACTTGCATAATTTTCTTTCAAAGGTTCATGATAATCATCAAAAATAACTTGAGTTACTTGTAAAAGAAAAAGATTCATCTAACAAAGTTTCTCCAAAAGGTTTTAAAAAAGGGAGAAAGTTCAAAAGCAAACATTGTTAAATCAAGCTTGAATTTCTATAAACATAGAGGTCCCTCAAGGTTCTATAAAGGAAAAAATGTTAAGAGTATATGGGTCTCTAAAGGACTTATTATTACTCAAGATAAAGAAATTCTTTCAAAATGGATTCCCAAAAGGATAAAAATTTTAGGAACTAATACTTACGAACCCAAAAGAATTTGGGTACCAAGAATAAAATTTTAATTTTATGTTTGTAGGAAGAGAAGCATTGCTTCAAGGTGGGCAATTCAAGCAAAACTTGATATACCTTGATAGTGGATGCTCAAGGCACATGATTGATGACAAGAGTCACTTTATCAAATTGAAACTAAAAAGTGGACGAGAAGTTACAATTGGTGACAACTCCAAAGGAAAAATAGAAGGACTCTATTGTTAAAAACTTTTCAATTCTTATTGAAAATGTTTTGTATGTCAAATATCATAAGTATAATCTACTAAGTATTAGTTAATTGTGTGATAAAGGTCCCAACACTATTTTTGAGTCTAATGGATGTAAAGTAATTGACATTGTGTCTTATAAGATTATGCTTGTAGGACATAGGATAGGAAATACTTATATGGTGCATTTAGATGACTTGCATGATTCATTCATATGCCTTGTAGCTAAAAATGAAATTAACTCTATTGTGGCATGAGCATTTTGTAGAAGAGTTTTCTATAAATTAGCCAAAAATGAAAATAAAACTAAGAGATGCTAGCATGAGCATTTTGTATATATTAGCCCAAAATGACTTAGTTAGGGGTTTGCCTAAAATTGAATTTAACTTAGATAAAGTTTGTGATGCATGTATTAAGGGTAAACATAAAATAATTTCTTTTAAACCTATTAATAATTTATCATCTAGTAAAGTTCTTCAACTAATTCACATTGACTTATTAGGTCCTGCTAGGACAACTAACTTGGGTTGAAAATAATATGCAATTGTCACTACAGCAAAATAGGTTTTTAGCGGCCTTTTTTTAGGAAGTGCCGTTAAAACTATTTGCAACGATTTTACAAGCGCCGCAAAAAATGCCGCTATAGACAAAACTACTAATTTTTGCGACGTTTATATGAAAAAACGCTGCTATAGAACAAGACCTTTAGCGGTGCTTTTCCCAAAAATGCCACTATAGAATATGACCTTTAACGACACTTTTTTCACAAATGTCACTATAGAACATGACCTTTAACGGCGCCTTTTTCACAAATGCCGCTAAAGAACATGACCTTTAGTGGCGTTTTCCCCACAAACGCCACTAAAGAACAAGACTTTTAGCAATGCTTTTACCAAAAACACCGCTAAAAAAATGCCACTAAATTTAGCAAATTTCTAACATCCATTTTCATTCATATACAATCCTTTTTGTAACATCAAATCCAACCAAAAACTGAAAATTTAAATGATACTTCAAATCCAACGAAAGGTATATATGATCTAAATCAATAAATGAAATAACAAAATATTCTTACAATAATGTTAAAAGTTAGAATGTTAAAATATTCTTACAATAAGAAAACAAATGTATAAGATGCAGATTCTGCGGCTTTTGAAACATCTTCATCATATTCTAAAGTTGCAGCTGGAGTGCATCATGTTTTCTACTTTGCTCTGTTTCCCTCGCTGCTGCCTCCGCTTTAAGTTGTAGCTGGAGTTCTTCATATTTTCTTTGAACCTCTGCTTCTCTCGATGCTGCCTCCGCTTTAAGTTGAGCAATTTGCTCAACTATGATCGCTTGCATCTAAGTCATCTGGTCTCTTAACCTCTGAACTTCAGCTTGAGCATGACTCCCCAAAGGCATGTATTGCAACAAGCTGGATCCAAAATATTGGGTTGGGTTAACAAAATATCCTTGAAATCGAACCTAACCATAACTTTCAGGACCCAAAACTTCAATAATAATTCGGTTATCAATGTCGTCAAGATTAATTGAACTATCACTCGAAGCAATCACTTCATACTCTGCCTTTTTATCTTTTAGTTTCTCTTAATAAATCAATAAAAGAGTTAGAAACAAAATATATAATAAAAACAAATGCAACATAACTTAACATTATTTGCATTACAAACGACGAATTAAACCATGATAATTAAACATTATAAATATTTAAAATAATTCAAATTTTATTAAGTAAATATACCATAATTTCTGCAGCTTCAGTAGTCATAGGAAATCCATCTTTCTTTCTATGTGTAATGTCAAAAAGCTGAAGGCGTCCAACTTTTTGACCAGACAACAGTTCCTACAACATAGTAGTAAAAATATTATTTAATAGAAAGTAATTAATATATGACACAATTAATAAATTCAAAATACCTCGGTCTCAGCTACACAAGCAAAACTTTTCGACCCA
Source organism: Gossypium hirsutum (assembly GCF_007990345.1). Taxonomy (NCBI): domain Eukaryota; kingdom Viridiplantae; phylum Streptophyta; class Magnoliopsida; order Malvales; family Malvaceae; genus Gossypium; species Gossypium hirsutum. The sequence goes on from NC_053433.1 coordinate 72,614,651, forward strand.
GCTGTGTGCGTGAATTTTTGTTTTTGCCTACTTCTAGTTTGAACTCATTCACGATCCTACATTATGAAATTATTATTACATATATAGTAAATACTATAAACTGAAATAATTATAAGAGTTTGGAAGTACATAATACCTCCCCTTTCTTTGAATTCCAAAACTAACTGCATCTTCCCATTTGTACCTTAGCATTCCCGGCGGGACATTTTGCAATTTCTCTTCGAGGCTTATTTTTTCTTAAAATATGCCTTCTTTAAAACACTTTTATGGTCTCTCCATTTTTTCCTAATGCCTTCTTGACATAATTATCTGAGACTTCTAAAGTAAATCTCTCCTGCAAAAAACACAAGTTTAGAAAGTAAATATAAATGAAACTTAAATCAAAGTATTATAAATTACATTCACGTTATTACCTTAATATTATCAAGAGCTTGTGTTACTATCAGACATATGATGCCATGACTTGTAGTTGATAGGCAACAGATTGGCATTTTGTACTGTAATGCCCAAGTATCCTACTAAAAGTCGAGCTTCTAATCCAACAGGCTGACCAAGACTGTTTCTAGCTACTTTGACACGCTCGATAGAATTTAACTCGTATAAATCTTTTAGTAGCATACGTCCTCGAGTTTTGCACATCCCACCACTTTCAGCTAAAAAATGGTATATTATAATATAAGAATTTGAAACAGAAATCAATAATAAAAGTCAACACGCATGTAAATTAAAGTTAACATTAATTTGAATTTCTGCAGGTTCGTCAACTGTATTCAGAACATTCGAAAATCCAATAGCAGTCTGTTGTTCACTATTTGTTTCTTCCAAATTTAGAGGATTTTGAACAATACTTGATCTCGCAATCTTCTTCTAGGCATTTTATTTGCAATACACATAAAATAGTTGAAATTTTAGTAACTAGTTATAACGATAATAGTACATAAAAAAATAGTTGAAATATTTAACAAGATCAAGATTTAAATTATAATATTACATATAATTAAAAAATCGTAAAATCTTACTACATCATAATTCGTAAGTATCTTCATTTACATCCTAGCGAACCCATTGAAATTGTGTACTAGTACTAGGGATATTTTCAATTAAGTTTTATTTTGGAAAAGGCAGAGTTTCTGATCTTTCGTCGATGCCATCTCTACTTCCATTGCCCATGTCAAACAAGTCTTTAGGGGTGTTATGGAGTACAACGTACCAACCCCCATCAGTTAGATCTTTCGAGTAAAAAACTTGTTTCACTTAGGAAGAAAATACATAAAGGCTCATCTATCAAGTGTTGTCTAGTGTGAATTAATCGAGATAAGTTCACCATTGTAAAACCAAATTGATTTTTTTTAATTCCACGAGCAGTATTAACATCAGCCTAATCACATCGAAATAAGACAACCTTTCGTTTGTCATAGTAATGCAACTCAATAATGTCAGTAAGAAGTCCGTAATACTCCACATTTCCCTCAACAAGATTACTATCCCTAGCACTAACATAACTTGTAATTGAAGAATTAACAACTATTCCACAATTTTGAGTCCTCTTAAATCTTTCGCGAGATTTTGTATGAAACCTGAATCCATTGATAAGAAAGGCACTATATCTTTTTACTACTCTATTCGGACCTTGGGAAAGCCATTTAACTTCGTTATTGACGTTCTTTCCACTCCAAACCTATTGAATCGAAAGTAAACTGATTCATTATAAATGTTATGAGAAAACATTATTATTTGTCAATGAAAGCTTCAGTTGCATACTGTTTGCCTTAACCATTCATGAAAAGATTCTGTGAATAACTTATGAATCTCTCGATGTTGTAATCTCTGGGAGCGTGAACAAGATCTCAAGATTGGTTTGAATTTGCTATGTTAAAAAGTGGATTACTTGGTTAGAAGATAAACAAATTAAAAAGATCAATATTTATCAAATTCTAAAACTTACTTGTGTAATGGTTCAATTGAATCGTGGTGAAAAAGAACATATCGATGTGCTTGTACCCAAGCTCTATCATCTAAGTGTGCAATTTCAACTTTACCGATTGGTTATCCATAACTTTGAAATAAATAAGTTTTAGCTAAGTTATGATCAATGAACCCAACATTTCTACTTGGTTTATTCAGTCTTGTTTCAACATCTTTTAAATATCTAGAACAGAAAGTCATATACTCCTCTACCAAGTAACCTTCAACAATTGATCATTCTGGATAACGCTTATTATGACAATAAGACTTCAATTTGCATAGGAACCTAGACACTATATACAACATTATCAAAAGTTGTAACTAAAGGTATATTCATGAATGAATGAAAAAATTTACAAATAAATTAGCACCTCTCTATAGGATACATCCACCGATAGAAAATTGGTCCACCAAGTTTTTCTTCATGAGGGAGATGGATTAGCAAGTGCACCATAATAGTGAAGAAAGAAGGTGGAAAGATCTTCTCCAAATTGCATAAAGTCAAGGCAGCTTGATCTTGTACTTTCTCAAGTTCTTCAACATTCAAAACTTTGCCACAAATAGGTTTCATTATATTGGATAGTTCAATTATATAAGACGTCACCTTTTTTACATACAACACCGTAAATTAACTGACAGTAAATCTTGCATCAAGATGTGATAATCATGTGATTTTAGGGAATATAGTCTTTAATCTTTAAGACTCACACATCGAGATATATTTGATGTATACACATCTAGGACCTTTATATCCTTCAACACCGTGCAAAACACTTTTTTTTCTTTCTTCGACATTGCAAAAATAGAAGGCAGCAACCTATATTTCCCATTCGGAAGTACTTGGAGATGAAGATCACGCTGAATTCCCATGTCAGCTAGATCAAGTCGACTCTGAATATTGTCTTTCGATTTTCTTTTGACATTTAGAATTGTCCCAATGATGTTCTCGCAAACATTCTTTTCAATATGCATGACATCAAGATTGTGTCGCAAAATGTGATGCTCCCAATAAGGAAACTCAAAAAAAATACTTCTTTTTTTCCACAAGTCCGCCTCATTAGGATCATCCTCTTCATCAGATTCATCATTAATCTGCCGGTTAACATTGCCAACATATGCCTCCATCGGTCTTATCTTTGTTTGCATGTTGTGTAACACCCCTTACCCGTACCCGAGGCTGGGATAAGGTACGAGGCATTATCGGACAATCATACAAACATGAAACTAAAATACGGGCCATAAAGTTTCATTCATATTTCAAAACGTTCATTCACTTACACATAGTCCCTTATTTGAGTCTACGGAGCCCAAAACATACTTTAGAAAGGGTTCGGGACTAAACCGAGAACTTACGAAAATTTTGGAAATTACATGCTTTAAGGCTCCATACGCCCGTGTCCCAAAGTCGTGTTCCATACACGGCTGAGACACATGGTCGTGTCTCTGCCTATGTGGAATATACCTAGGCTATTTTCCAAGCTTTGGTCAACCTTAATCTCTTACACACTTATACATTTATACCAAGATTATCATCTTACCAAATATCTTCAGCTTAATCTCAAGCAATCATATTTAAAGCTAGATCATATCTTTATAAAATACCACAATTCAGATGCGCAGAATAACATGTTTTCCTGAAACATTTCAATTCAACTCCATACCCAACAAGCATTACATTCAGACTAGTCATATATATATATATACACACACATGTCATGATACATATCATTCTCTTTCTGTTTTCTTATAAACACATACCATTTATTTCATTATATCAATATCTCATATACCATAGTTTCCATGTATTTCACATATATTTATTTTCGTCCTCCTCCTCTCCATTCCACATCCTTAATGTATATAGCATTCTTGTAAGTACGATTTCACAATTTACTAATAAATGCTCACATCAAACTGTCCACACGAGTCATAGTCACTTACTTATTTATAATTTGAGCTACAGAGCTCCAAATTAATATCTGTAAATTTCCCCTGAAACTAGACTCACATATCTTTCCACCATAAAATTTTCATAATTTTTAGTTTAGCCAATTAGTACAGTTTATTCATTAAATTTTCCCCTATTTCACTTTCTGATAGTTCTGACCTCTCTTCACTAAAAATTAATTATCTCACAGTACAGAACTCGGATAATGTTTTTGTTGATTTATCTTGAAAATAGACTCATTAGGAATTTTAAAAATATAAGTTTGAGCCTTTAATTATTTTTCTCCAAATTTTTATGATTTTCCAAAATCAGAACAGGGGATCACATAATCATTCTAAACCAGTCTCACAAAAACATAAATATCTCAAAAATTTAGAACTCCTTTGCTTGTTATATTTCTTTTATATGAAAATAGACTCATTAATATTTAATTTGATATCTCATTCAATCTCTGATTCTTTTTGGTGATTTTTCAAAATCACGTCACTGCTACTGTCCAAAACAGTTTTATTGCTAATTCACTCTTTCACACTTTCTTTGTATTAACCTCATTTTAACATACATATCACAAATCATTTTCACCACATTTCATACATCACAAGTATAGGCCCATGATCACAAGGTCACCATAAAATCATCCTCACGTATAACTTACTTGTTTACAACGTTACCACATCCCGGTCACTTAATGTACACATCATTCACATAACCAAGTTCCTGCACTTATTCATCACAAAACTCACAAAGCAATACATAGAGAGTCTCCCGTTGAACACTTCGAATCAATCCTCGATACTTGGTGGTTTCAGAACATAGCTCCACCCATCATATAGTTCGGCTCTCTTCTACACATGGTGAACACTTAGTACCACCCATGTGACCTAGCCAGTTTATCCCGTAGCTCTATTGTCTACATGGTGTCCTTCACCTGGAATCACGCATGCGACCTAGCTACATATATCCCATAGCTCTCTTGTCTACATGGTGTACACATAGTATCACCCATGCGACCTAGCTACATCATAATGTCTTGTAGCTCTCTTGTACACATGAAGTGCACTCAGCACCATACATGTGACCTAGCTACATACCATCTGTATCATCCAATCTTTCCGAAAGTTCAACCGAGATTTCTCTCTCTTTTCCAACAATTTCACCAATCAAGTAATTATCAACAAACATATTTCCAATATTATTATAAAATATCATAATACAAGTAAAATTGATGTATTACTTACATATAAACTTACATCTCATTTAATATCAAGGCAATAACATTAAATTACACATTGCCTTATTAAAAATCATATGAACTTACAATTTCCCATAATATCCATAATCATAGAAATCACATTTATGTATGATAATTCAATGCACTTCATGTACCATAGACATATTTTTAAATCAATTCATAAACTGGGCACCATAAACATTTAATTTAACATAATTCAATTAATTCACTAAATTTAACTTTCAAATATAAATTACAGCATTATTGTTGTATTATTATCACACCAACTTACATACTTTCAACACCTCGGAAATCATAGTAAATATATCAATTTTACATTGAAACATGCATAAATTAATGCTTATAATACATATGAACTTACCTCGATACTAAAACGGTCGTTTTACCAACTTTCTCAATTTTTGATTTTTCTCTCATTCTAGGTTCAAATCTCGTTTTCCGGGATCTAAAATATCATATTTTACTTATTTAATTAATTTACTATTCAAAAAATCCTTAACTCAAACTTTTGAAAAATTACAATTTTGCCCCTAAACTTTTGCATATTTACACTTTTGCCCCTAGGCTCGAGAATTAAACTTCATCCCTTATTCTTATGTTTTATGACATGTTGATCACTTTTCCCTTCTATTGCAACATCAAATTCTCACTCTAACATATACTTATGACTATTAGGTATTTTTATCGATTAAGCCCTTTTACTCGTTTTCACTCAAAACCGAGTAGCACAAGTTGTCTAACATAATTTAAAACCTCATATTCTATCATAAAACATCAAAATAAACACATTTCACCTATGGGTATTTTTCCAAATATGAACCCTAGCTTAAATTATTGCTAGAATAAGCTTAATTAAATTACCGGGATTCTAAAAACGTAAAGAGCTTGAAAAACCGGGTTAGAACGGACTTACTATTGAGCTTAGAAAGCTTGAAAACCCTATCCATGACTTCCCCCATACTAATTTCAGCCTCTATGAAAAAGATGAGTCAATTTTGGCTTTATTTTCCCTTTTTATTTCTTTTAATTACCAAATGACCAAAATGCCCTTACTAAACTTTCAAAAATTTCATCCATGTCCAATTTTTGTCCATAACTTAGAAATTGGTCAAATTTCTATTTAATACCTCCTAATTAATATTTCAAAGCAATTTCATACTAGAAACTTCTAGAATGCAAGTTTTGCAACTTATTCAATTTAGTCCCTAACTTCAAATTGAGCACTTTATGCATAGAATTTCTTCACGAAATTTTCACACAATCATGAAATCATATCATAGATCTCAAAATAATCATAAAATAATGATTTCTATCTCAGATTTTGTGGTCCCGAAACCTTTATTCCAACTAGACCCAATTTTAGGCTATTACATGTTAAGTGATTGATTCATCTTCCCATAACTGAAATTGATATATTTTAACATGAACAAGATTTTAGATCCAACGGTTTGATCAGGAGCTTCTCTGAACTCTTTAGTACCATCAAATAGAGTCCTCTAAAATCTAAATCTATGATTTCCATCTAACCACCAATGATGCCCCATATAAGAGAACTTCTTCCCATTATATAACCACTTCGAACATGTTTGTGTCGCACAATAAGGACAAGTATAACGTTCTTTGGTACTCTAACCAGATAAATTGGCATAAGCCGGGAAATCATTAACAGACCATAATAAAGCTGCACGTAAATAAAAGCTCTCCTTTCTCAAAACATTATATGTTTCAACACCCGCCCATAACTTTTTCAACTCTTCAATAAGTGGTTGCATATAAATGTCAATATCATTTCCAGGACCTTTCTCTCCAGGGATAATCATAGATAAGATAAAAGAAGATTGCTTCATGCAAATCCACGGAGGCAAATTGTAAGGAACAAGCACTACAGAAAGTACTCATGATTTTATAAGGATTAAATCCATCAAATGCTAGCCCAAGCCTCACATGTCGTGGATCACTTGCAAAGCTTGGAAATTTACTATTAAATGATTTCCTAGCTAAAGAATCCATAGGATGCCTTAATAATCCATCATTGGTTCGTTGATCATGTTGCCACCTCATAGACTCAGCTGTCTTTGACGACATGAAAAGCCTTTGACACCTTGGTATTAGTGGAAAATATCGCAAAATCTTTATTGGCTTCTTTCTTGACTGTGCCTCACCTTCATCCTCATTCTCATCTTCCGTATTCCTATTCATCTAATGAGATTTACCGCAAACATGGCAAGACTATTGGTTTTTCCGATTACCCCAATACAACATGCAGTCATTTGGGTAACTATGAATTTTTCGTACCCAAGGCCTAAATCTTTTATCAGTTTCTTCATATCTTTGCGTGAATGAGGGATTTTTACAAACGGAAACCTATCACTCAAAAACTCTAACAGCATTGTAAAAGAGTTTTCGGTCCACCCTCCCAAACATTTTAAGTGAAAAAGACGAATGCAAAAGGACATTTTTGAATATTTTAATGCCTCATAAAGTTCTTCATTCATTTCATTAAGTAACTTGTAGAACTTCGCCGCTTCTCCATTTGGTTCTTCATCAGGTACACTTCTTCTCGTTTCGGTAAAAGCATTTCCACCAATATTACAATAATCGGATGCAATAAAGTCAGGTGGAAACAATTGCAAACCATGACTACGCATATTAAATGCACCCGCAACATACCTTCCATGTCATCTTTTCTAACAGATTGATGGTAAGCACTATGAGGATAAGCCAGATTAATAATTGAAGAGGTTCTACTAGGTGTACACTCTTCATGGAAAATCTATTTTTTATACCCCTGAATAAAGCCATCAACAATTAGATGTTCGTAGACAACTTCACGAAAATGCCAATTAATGTTGCCACACTTCTTACACGGGCAAAGAATCATATTCTCTTGATTTGCATTTTGAAATACAAAATTTACAAAAAGTTTGTACTCCATTTCGATAGCTGTTGCTTACCCTTGAAAAATTCATCCAACTCTTATCCATTTCGTAGTTCTTGAAGTCTAAAGTTGACAATAAATTATAGTTATGTAAGTTATGATATGATATATATTTATGTTAATTATGTAAATTATAATATGACATATATTTATGTATTATGTAAGTTATGATCCAAAGTTTTTTTTTATTCTTTAAATGCTTATATAAATTATGATAATCATAAACTTTAAATGTTTATTTAAATTATCATAATCATAAACTTTAAATATTATTAAAAAAATTATTAATATAAGGCTTGAATTGATCCAGTAAATTTATTTCAGATCCAGCAAGTAGTTTCATTAATAATCGTAGTACTATGCTAGCATGGCCAATGCAATATCAACATAATCTAAATTATATCATATAAGAGATAAAAAGAAATTAAAAATAAATATAGTTATCTTTAAACAAAGTTTCGGAGTTTCTTTATTAAAATTTAAGGTTGAAACCTTAATAATATGTTTTTTAAGTTGAATATTTTATTAAATGATATTTTTAATAATATTTGATGTTTGGGAATCATTTTTATTTATAGTTTTTCAAAATTTATTTTTATGTTCTCCCATGTTTTAATTGAAGCCTTTTTAAACTTCTGTGGAATCCATCATTACTTTTATTAACTTGAGAAACACACTACAGTTAGTATAAGTATATCCTCCCGTGATTCATTAATGAAACTCACAGTTTTGTTCCATTGATTGATTATAATATAATGCTAAAAGAAACATTGGTAGACCTCTGTTTTTGGGGCTAAAATTGACCTATTCCAGTAAATATGATAAAAAATGGCTTAATCATTTAATTAATTTATAAATTCGGCATTGGTACTTCCAATAAAATGAATTGTGGACATTTTTAATTTTAAACATTTATTATTTTATATTTGAGGAGACAATTCCGAGTATCAAGAAAAAAATGTAAGAATTAATTTAATGTAAAAACTAGTCTCTCTTTTTTCTACACATCTGACACTACCATCGACAGATTATCTGAGATGTAATAAAGAATAAAACAAGGCAGAAATGTAATGTAAAAATAATTATTATTAATAGTACAATTAAAGAGAAAAGAACAACAAATTATGTGAAGCATAAGAATATATATATATATATATATATATAACACCGTCCACAAAAGCCTTAGAGAAAAGAACAATTAATCCTTCGACTAAATAAACTTATAGAAGCACAAAAAAATATGTCGCCTACAATAAGAGACAAAACATTGGATAAACAGTTTTGTTAAAAAAAATAATTTGATAAACAGTATTTTATAATATAATATTAATTTTAGATATATATATTATATAAATAGTATTTTGTAAGGTAAAATAAGCATTTTGCATGCAACTTGACAAGAAATTGGTAGCAAATAGCAAAATAAAACTCCAAACAAATTTAACTACTATCATTTGGTCCAAATATATTTAACTCCAAATAGTAAATATATAAATCGTAATCAATATAATATAAAAAAATGAAAAACCTGTGATCATGCTCTCTGAAGGTCTTGTTCAAGTTGAGTTAGCTTTATTCTACTCGACTCTAGTTGTTGAACATATGCATGTTTAAATATATATATAAATATATATATATATATATGCATCAGTTTATATGTTATGGGCACGTAAGTAAGAAACCACAAGCAAATGTATGTGTTTTTTTCAGTGTATACACTACAACAAAATAGGATTTTAGCGGCGTATGCTAACGCCGTTATAGATCGAGCATTAGCGGCGCTTTTTAAAAAACGCCGCTATAGATCAAGTATTAGTGGCGCTTTTAAAAAATGCTACTATAGATCGAGTATTAGCTGCACTTTTCAAAAAAATGCCGCTATAGGTCGACTAATTAGAGCGCTTTTTGAAAAACGCCGCAAAAAAATTAAGCACAACACTGTCGTTTTATGTTGTGCTTTAGCGGCGCTTTCTGAAAAATGCCGCTATAGATCGAGCATTAGAGGCGTTTTTCGAAAGACGCCATTATAGGTAGACTATTAGCGGTACTTTTTGAAAAACGCCGCAAAAAAATTAAGCACAACGCCGCCATAACTTTAGTGGCATTAGCAGCACTTTTTGAAAAACACCACTATAGATCGAGCTTTAGTGGCGCTTTGTCAAAAACGCCGCAAAAAACATTTTATCTGTCTATTTACTATTTAACTGGTTTATTTATATTAATTAAAATATAATTTATTTTTAATTAAATATTTAAATTCTTTAGAAAAAAATAATGACACGTAGAAAAAAATTGAAAGTAAAAACATAGAAACATATTTGTTAAAAATGAAAAAAATTAATTATCATTATAGTTTAGGATTTATGGTATATGGTTTAGGATTTAAGATTTAAGAGTCACTATTTAAGGTATATAGATTATGGGTTTAGAGATTATGGTTTATGGTTTAAGGGTTGGGGTTTAAGGTTTAGAGGTTAGGGTTTAGGGTTTAGGGTTTAGGGTTTATGTATTATGTTTTATGATTTAGGATTTAGGGGTTAGAGGTTAAGGGTTTTGGGTTCAAATTAATAACAGTTTTTAATTTATATATTAAATAATTTCTTATATAATTGTAAAAGAGATAATTTTAATTTTAATATATTAAAATTATGATTATAGTTTAAATTATTTAAGAGATAATAGATAAACTTTATATATATTAAATGGTTTAGGATTTAAGGTTTACTTGAGATTTGTTAAATGATGAAATTTTATACAATCAATTAATGCTTTTGTATTTAAAAATATTTAATCTAAACCATTTGATATATTTAAATATTAGATTTTAAAAAAAACATTGATAAATAAATAAAATAAAGTAACAGATTGATATGGATAGGTAACTATCTATTTTGGATAGGACCAAATTATAACAAATAAAAATGAAATACAAAAACTAAAATCATTCCACATCGAACATCTAGCAAAATAGTTATATTTTAGTTTGGAAGAAATATCTCTAATAAAATGGAGATTAGATCGGAAAAGAATATAAAATCATGATTAACATCTCAATATTTAATAGAAATTTGATATGTGAGAGATTGATTGCTTACATTGGATAATTGTAACTTAATAATTAATTATAGCCATTTAATCATTTGTTTTCTTATTAAAATATATGATATTTATTTTGAGAGTACTTGGTTTTTTTTTTATAAAAATCCAATTTATAAAAAATAGTAATAATAAATGTTTTATAAAATCATGCAACTAATAATTTTTAGCAGACAAAATAAAAGATTTTTAGCGGTGTTTATGAAAAACACCATAAAATTTACTATTTCATAAACGCCACTAAAAATTTAATTCCCTATAGTGAAACGTCGACGTTTAAGACAAATGGGTATTGCAATTTTACGGCGTTTATGAAAAACGCCACTAAAAATTTAATGCTCTGTAAAGAAACGACGCCATTTAAGTCAAATTGGTATTGTAATTTTGTGGCGTTAATGAAAAATACCACTAACGAAACACCTTTGCGGCATTTTCAGGCAAAGCGCCACTAAAAAAATTATTTCCTTTAGTGAAACGGCGTCGTTTACATATTAGCGGTGTTTTTGGTCCAAATGCCGCTCTAGCTCGAACCTTTTGCGGCGCTTTCAGGCAAAGCGCCACAAAAAAATTATTTCAGGGCGCAATTTTGAAAATTTTTAATACATATTAACGGCGTTTTTGGTCCAAACGCCGCTATAGCTCGAATCGTTTGCGTCGTTTTCCGTTTAGCGCCACTAATGTATAACTTTAACGGTGTTTTTGATGCAAACACCACTAAAAACGCCGCTAAAAGCTTAATTTCCTGTAGTGTGTACTTGTTGATGGCTATTTTAGGTTTACTTGGATTTTTTTTCTTATGTATTAAAGATGCGACTTTAAAAAAATTCATCCCATTTTTAAAAATGAATCAAAATGAAAAAGGTTACTATATCACTAGTGTTAGAAGTGACCATGGAACTGAATTTCAAAATCTTGGTTATTTTTGCAACTCAAATGGAATTAGCCATAATTTTTCAGCACCTAGAACTCCTCAGCAAAAATAGAGTTGTTGAGAGGAAAATTAGAAATTTAGAAGAATGCCTAGAACCATGCTTTGTGAAAATAATTTACCAAAACATTTTTGGGTGGAAGCGACAAACATCGCTTGCTATATTGTTAATAGAGTAATGATTATGCTTACTTTAAAGAAAACTCCATATGAACTTTTCAAAAACAAAAAGTCTAACATTAGCTATTTTCATTCTTTTGGATGCAAGTGTTTTGTTTTAAATAATGACAAAGAAAATTTTGGTAAATTTGATGCAAAAAGTGATAAAGGAATTTGTCTTGGTTATTTTTAAAATTATAAAGCTTTGCAAGTGTTTAACAAAATAACTTTAGTGGTAAAAGAGTCTATACATGTTTTTAATGACTCTAATTCCTAAAAGGGATTCTTGTATTGATGATGATGCAAAAAATTTTAATAACGATGATAAAGTGGATCAATCATCAAGTGAGAAAAATACAAAAACAAACAAAATATGTACTAAAGGAGCTTACACTAGAGGAGAGGGAAGTCATTCATCCAAGAGAGTTCAACTATGTGAAAGATGGTAAGATTTTGGGAGATCCATCCAAAGGGGTAACCACTCAATCTTCTCTTAGAAATACATATAATTATATTGTATTTATTTCATGCATTGAGCCTACAAGTATCAAAGAAGCACTAAATGATGAATATTGGATATTGACTATGTAAGAAGAATTAAATCAATTTGAGAGAAGTAAAGTATGAAGCCTAGTTGAAAGACCTAGTGAAAAATCTACTATAGGTATTAAGTGGCATTTTATGAATAAGCTAGATAAGAGTGAAAACATAATGAGGAGCAAGGTTAGGCTTGTTGCTCAAGGTTACATTCAAGAGGCAGGAATATACTTTGATGAAACATTTATTCCCGTAGCTAGAATGGAAGCCATTAGGATGCTTTTAGCTTTTGTATGCTTTAATGATTTTAAATTATATCAAATGGAAGTAAAAAGTGTTTTTCTAAATGGTTTTATAAATGAAGAATTGTATGTTGAATAACCACCCGATTTTGAAGATCCAAAATTTTCAAACCATGTTTTAAAAATTTTAAAAGCTTTATATGGTTTGAAACAAACTCCTAGAACTTGGTATGAAATATTATCAAATTTTCTTTTTTAAAAAGGGTTTTTGAAAAGGGAAGGTTGACACAAAACTTTTTATTAAAAGAAAAGACAATGCTTTATTAGTAGTGCAAATATATGTTGATGATATTATTTTTAAAGCTATTAATGATTTTCTTTTTCAAGAATTTTCTAAGCTAATGCAAGGTGAATTTGAGATGAGCATGATGGGAGAACTAAACTTCTTTTTAGGACCAAATTAAGCAAAGGAAAGATGACATCTTCATCAATCAAGCTAAGTACACAAGGGAAATGTTCAAAAAGTTTGGGATAGACAGTCTCAAACCACAAGCTACACCAATGAGCCCTTCTGCAAAGTTTGAAAAAGATAAGGAAGGTAAATGTGTAGATTTAAAGTTATATAGGTCAAAGATTGGTTCTCTGTTTTATCTTATTGCAAGTAGACCCAACATTATGTTTAGTGTTTGCTTATGTGCTAGATATCAATCATGCCCTAAGGAATCACATTTACAAGCCCTTAAAAAAATCTCTAAATACCTTAGAGACATTCTTAACTTAGTTCTTCGGTATCCTAGAGACTCATCCTTTAGCTTGCATGCTTACTCGGGTGCAGATTTTGGAGGTTGCAAACTAGATAGTAATAGCACCTCAAGTACTTGTCAATTCCTAGGCAACATGCTCATATCATGGTTTTCAAAGAAACAACATAGTGTTGCATTGTCCACCACCAAACCAGAATAGATTTCTGTTGGTAGTTGTTATGGTCAAGTTTTATGGATGAAACAACAACTTAAGGACTATAGAATTGATATAGATTTATTCCTATCTAGTGTGACAATACTAGTGCTATTTCTCCACTAAAAATCTCATCCAACATTCTAGGACTAAACACATTGAAATAAGGCATCACTTCATTAAAGATCATGTCCAAAGAAGAGAAATAGTTCTAGAGTATATAGATATTTTGCATCAATTAGCTGACACTTTCACAAAACCTTTAAACAATGAGAGATTTTGGACACTTAGGAGAGAACTAGGTTTGACCACCTTGACTTGACTTTGTGTTGAATCTTTTCTATGCACTTTGATTGATTTTTTAAATTTGTATATTGTTTTTATTGCAAAAAGCATGATAGTATGGTGTTCATGGCTCTTGTATGCAAAAAGTTAAGGGGAGTTTTATATGGTTATTTGATCTATTTTGACTCTATTCTGTCTAGCATGACCTATTTTTTTATGCCCTTAAACTTGTTAGAATGGAGTTTGTTTGGTTAACTTAGTCATTTTTTTATTCAACCTTTTGTGGTCCATGAATCATATGCATCATGTTTATTTTGTGCATATCCTAGAGTCATTTTAGTACACTTAGAATACTTTAGGACTTAAAAATTTCATTTTAAATTTTTTCTGCATTGGAAACATAATAACAATTTGGTATCGATACCATCTCAAAATTAATGATACTTTTATAAAAATATAAATACTCATCTATCAATATCAATACCTATTAGGTTTTAAGAGTCCTTGGATGGACAGTTTTCATAAAAACCTAAAGCCCCGAAAAAAAATTTCACTTATTCATCTGAAAACCTTTCCTCTCCACTTCAAAATTCTTCAAAATAACTTTAGATTTTTTTGTGAAATATTGTCATTGCGACACTCTCAAACACCTTGTATCAAGATTTCAACAACATTGCTCATGGTTTTCAATAGTTCAACTTTTTTTAGGTAAAACCTAACTTTTCTCATTTTAATTTTAAAAAAAATCAGTTAAAATGTTGAATATTGATAAGTTTTTGGGTTGATTTGGAGTACATATTACAGTGTTTTGTTGCAAGGTGTAACACCTCAATACCCGGCCTAGTAGTTTAGATTGAATTTCGGAGGTCACGTCGATCACCGAAGTGATCGTGGGAAATTTTAGTTTAACAAACCGAAAAACATTATAATGTTTAAGTTACGTAAAACTCTCAGTTACAAAATCTTGATATTTTAAAAAAAATTACAATCCCAATGACACTTACGTGCGTACAACACAAAATTTTGTACCACAGTTTTCAAAACAGTACTTACAATTCAAAACTGTTTAATTATAAACTCAAAATTTATAAATATACTATTAAAGCCTGCTTTTAACCGTGACAGTCCGAGACCTCTGCATACCGAGTCTAGCATCAGAACACGTAAATATACCTGAAAGGGGAAGCACTAAGAGGGTAAGCTACATGCGCTCAGTGTGAGTTCGAATCGTAACTAATAATGGAATTACAGATCAGAAATCCAAATAGCAGCTAAATAGCAAAAACATACTTACAGAGATACACAGAAACATAAGGTAAACTTGAACCAATGTCCTAAGCAAATGAAACATGCAAAGCACACCTTATCATTCTCAAAAACTCAACCGATAAGCCTGTCAATGGGTCGATACCAAAACACTTATCATCACATACACAGTGTTCCAAAATGTCATTACGCTAACACCTCAACACACGCAAAGCCAGTCACAAATGTTATGACAAAAAGACAGATTACAAACACATAAGATTACACCTAGTCACTTAATCAGATGCGTATAAATGCAGTCAGGTAATAAAACCCAAATGTTTTATGCAAATTAAAGTATGCAGACAGGCATAGAGAATCAAAATACACAATTTCCAATCAGTCACACAGATACAGAGGCTCACATCTAGTCAATTAATTACAGAATTCCTATGTGGTCATGGAATGCGCACCACATACAACACCCACACACCAATCAAACAGAATCAGAAATGCGTACATTCACTTACCCGGATTCAGAATCAATTGCATAGTAACATCAAACAACACTCAAATGAATTGCTTAAATAAAATTATAATTACGAAAAGCAGACAAGTCTAGGCCAAAATAAAGACCCAACCACCCTTACTAAGACTTAGCTAAGAGTCGAAACACACAAAAACACAATCAAGCCTTAAATTGACACAGTACAAAAATTGGTGACATAGGGTCACTTGGTCGTGTGCCCCAATCGTGTGGGGGTCAACACGCCCATGTAGAGGAGGCACATGCCTATAAGAGGAAGCACACGCGCGTGTGAGAGGAGGCACATAGCCGTGTAACTCTCTGTCCATTTGTGCTAAAATAAGGTGCAGGATAGACATGTCCGTGTGAAGGTCTCACACGCCCGTGTGCTCACAGGCACGGTCGTGTGTCCAAAACACACGCCCGTGTGAGATCTCTAAATCCCCAAATCAGCCACACAACTGTGTGGCACCAAATCATTAAAAACCCTAATTCCCAAATGCACACGCCCATGTACCCCTAGGACACGGTCGTGTGGGAATTGACTAAAATCCCCAAATTAGCCACATGGCCGTGTGGCACAAAATTTTTCGCAAAAACCCTAATTCCCAAAAGCACATGGCCGTGTGTCCCACCCATGTGGGGCACACACCCGTGTGGCCACCCGTGTGGTCATAAAACCACATTGAAATAGGCTACCGAATGTGCCTTTATTTTTGGAACATTCCCCAATCCTTAATAACTTAGAAATAAATCAAAATCACACCCAATTTCAAGCCATCCCATGATATTCGACCTTTCAAATGGTTAATTTCACAAGCATATAAACAATATCGAATTTCTTCGAAATAAATCAAAAATTCGATAACAAAGGGGAAGGGTTTCCGATCACACATGCAAATATAGATTGCCACCAAATCAAATCATCAATTCAAAAATAAACTCAAAGAGTTTCGAAACCCACGCCTTAATTCATGATAAAATGCCCCAACAGTTGGTGAACCACAATGCCTTCACTTGTTGCTCAATTGTGTCTCCCTCTAGAACCCGAAACCAAATCAAGACGATGAAACCACAACGACGAAAAAGAAAGAAATTTCATGAGAAGAAAGGGAGAGGTGAAAAAAAAAGAGGAACGTGCAGACAAAAATGTGAAAACTCTATATTTCTTTTTACCTTTTTTTTCAAAACAAAAAAAAAATAGTAACACAAATAAAAATAACTAGCCAACCTTTTAAAACCCAAGAAAACTAAATCAAAATAATTCCCTGAAAACACACCTGAGGACTCGAACCCGGGACCCTAGGCTAGACTAACACACAACCAACCACCAGACCAGTAAGCCCATTCTGTCACTAAAACGCAAAACTAAACACAATAGCTCAACCTACTCACTAATCCTAACCACAAAATCTCAAACTTCTAACCCCAAAAATTAGGTTGTTATACAGAGGGTATCCTATTTCTAAAAGTTTTCTTAACATTTAGTCCAATTTTAGTCCTTAGCTCTCTAGTATGGCCCCTAAGAAGTGTCCTAGAATCGGTGCATCCTCATTAAACTTATCTAGTGGGTTAAGCTTATCTTTTAACGCGTGTTTTCATTCCGTAGATGAATGAGAACGTTTCAATAGGAACTTTGCATCAAAATAGGTTTAGGAGTCTAGGAAGATAGATATAGTCATGTTAGAAGGGATAATTTTTTCTTATCTTCTAATTTTTCAAATTTGGGGTTGGATAGATTTTCTAAAAATTTCCTCGCCAACTTTTTATAATCTTTTCAAGCCTTTTTCTCTAACGCCAAACTCAAACAAGGTGAGTTTGACGATACCGTTATTGCCACCTACATTTTTTTAATGAACACCCTAATTCCTATTTCATTGGAAGATTTTGGTAATTTACTTTATTTGCCTCATGGAGGTAACTCCAATGAAAAATGTCATTACAAACCCACTCTCTATATTGAGTCTAGATTAGCATCCGAACTTAATATCCATGATCATGTTCTCCATTTGATTATCACTTAGAATTTGCGTCCTAGCAAGAAACATGCCAAGCTTTGTAACATTGATTATTGGTGGCTTGATTCTATCCATTTCGATAGGCGTCTCGACCTAGCCCTTATTATGTTCAATGACATAATTAAGGCTATCGGAAGGACTGTTGGATCTGGTGTCCTAAATATAGTATTTTTGTCTAAGTACACTTTTAATTTTTTCGAATAGATTGATTAATAAAATTATTCATGAATTAAATTAATATAGTTTATATTATTGTCCTTAAATAGTTTTTGCATGCAAAGCAAAATAGAAACAAAAGTTCTTCAATAGTTGTCTATTGTTTAAACTAATACTAAGCGATATTACGTGGTCGGATCGTAGTACAGAAAGACAACTTGTATTAGTAGAGGAACCTAAACATGTCTTTAGTTTAGAAAAAAAATGAGAAAATCGATTGAAAGACTAATATGTCATCTATCAAGTCCAATTAGAGAGATGCATTGTCTTGGGCATCGGGGTGGATGACTCCCAAAAGATAGAGACATAGATGTGACTGACTGGATTGATAGTACATCAGACATAACTTAAGCAGAATAGATCCTAAATTCGTTTATGGATTTATTCACTTGTGGCATTCATAGTGTGGCATACCTAAATACTGAACACATGGCAGACTATGTATGCGTGACTAGTACACTTTGATGTAAGTAAAAGCCTGAGTTCAAATAGATAAGGAACTGAAAGTTGGTGCATTGGGTGTATGACTTTTATAGTATGTAGCGACTTTCACAACTGTGGAATTCATACCCAAAACATGGGTAAATGATATCCTATCATTAGCATTACATGGTTGATGAAAAGAAAATGTGGCCACAAGTAATCCATTTTTGTGATGGATGATTTGATCACTATTTGATAATGATTGAATTTTCATGAAGGAAGATGTAATTGTTACCATGAGATAAAATAGGATCATATAGGGAGAACGAATATTATCCCAAAGAGATCAAGGATATCCTATAAGGGTAACATACATATGACAAGGTCATTGGAAAAGCACTGAGTAGTTGCTTTCGTAATGGTATGTCATTGAGGAGAGCTCAGTCACAATACTATAATGGAATAACTTCAAGAGTAAATAAGTTTATAATTAATAGGTGAAAACTGAAACTTAATTATAAATCATTTGAGCCTCAATTATATATGTCCAATTGGTCCCTCCACTAACTTGTTAAAATCATAAATGAACGAAATGAATAGAAAAAGAGAAATGAGAAACATTCATGAATGATTATGGTTTTCTCCGAAATAGAGAAATGGAAATGGAAATTTGCTATCCTATATGGATTATTACTTAAAAAATATTAGAAGAATGAGTTTATGTTTTTGGATTGTTTTGAAGCCTGAAAATGAAATAAACTATCCGTTAATAGTGAACATGTTAAGTTGTGAAACATTGAACATATTTTCTCAAAATTTTACCAAGGGCAAAATCGTCAAAATTTTACCAAGAGTAAAATTGTTAAAAGCTTGTTGGTGTAAAATAGGGATGAGAAAATTAATATATATATAAATATTAAATTTTATTTTGGGAAGTAGAAAAACCAAATCGGGTTGGATCACATTACAGAGTATTGGGTCAAAAAGGCTTAGAAAGTACTCGTAATTGGACCTATTGTGAGAAAGGCCCAAAACCCCTCATGTAACATGAAGGGGGCGACAACCCTAGTAGGAATACTAGGGTGTGTCATCCACCCCTCTCCTCCTCTAAGTAGGAAGTTGTTTTTCTATTTGAAATAAACCACCACAACTCAACAAGGGTTCTACTTTCTCCTATAAATAGATGGCACTAGTAGAGCTATGAACACAACTTTGAAAGGTTTTTATTCTGTCAAAAAATAGAGAGAATTTAGTTTTAGCTATTATATATATTTCCAAAATAATAATTCTACCGATTTCTATTAAAGAAGAGAGAATTTTCATTTTCACCCCAAAAGGAGAGAATTTTTTTTTCTAGTTTTGTGTTTTGATTCAATTGGTTCGAGCCCGCAATTGAAATAGTTCGTGGTATGAGAATAGCAGAGAAGATCGTTTGGTTGAAAGTCGGTAACAATGAACATTTGTTAAGCTGAAAACACAAGTACAATTTCGGTCTAAGGTTTATTGCTATAAATATCACAAACCAGGTCGATTTTCAAATTTTTAATTTTTCGTTGTGCAAGAAAACCGTTTTCAAATCAGATTTTTTCCAACAAGGGCGATGTCTACATACGTCAACATTCCCCATGGAACTTATTTGTCATATATTTTTAGGAAGTTAGGTATTAGTACCCTTAGAGACACCCTCAATTCCTCTAATCAGCTTATTAGTTATGAGGCACTTCACCATCCCGGTTATCATTATGATGCCAACTCCGATAAATGGATCAAAAGTGGTCATCCAACTACAAATGAAGATGATGATGTCGAAAGCGCTTTTGAAGATATTCTGATAACTGAGCATGTTCTTTAACTCGAGCATATTCCTCCACCGGCTACTTCATATCAGGCTACTCAACCTTCTTTCGATATTAGTGTTCTCATCCTCGATGCTCTACACTTTTTGAGTAATGATGTTTGGGGACTTAGAGATAAGTTTAGATCTCATATAAATTATGTTTGCTCTCAGCTATGGACTTTAGAGATGCAAAATGCATCACTTCTAGCACATCATCCCTCTACTCCTCTATTTTCCCCAAGTGATGAAGACTAGGATAGTTTTGATACATTCATATCATTTTATGACATTTGCACTTTTTTTTTTTTGCTTCCTATGTCTATGATTTATTGCACCTTATTGCTTATTCAATATTTAAATATACTTTGATGTTTTTCTTTGCAAATGTTAGTTCATTATTTATTTACTTTTATATATTATCTTGAACTAACAATCTTTTTTCTCCTAAAGATTTATTTGATTTTTTTTATATAACAAAAAGGGGAGAAAGTAAAGGTAAATTGATTGATGTTATGCTAAATTAAATTAACTTTGTGCAAATTATGTGGCCGTTTATTTTTCAAAGTACATATGAATGTCAAATTTGTAAATTTATGTCAGTTTTATTTTTTAGGCCTGCAATTGAAAGTGACTTTTATTATGGTGAAGCATTTTATTTAAAAACAAATTTACCAAATGTTTTGTTAGATCAAAATGGGGATATTGCTAAACTATGATTTATTTGATAAAATGTTTTGATATAACAAATTAAAGTGGTTTTGAATAAAAGTTGTTGAATAAAATTGATAAATGATTTCTTGATTCAACTTTAAAATCAAGTTAAAATGATTTTAATCAAGTAAAAATTCTTCCAACTAGTCAAACTATCTTTAAAACAAGTCAGTATAACTCCAAGCCAAAAAGTATCGATACTTTTTGGCCAAGTATCGATGGTTTTCAAAATATCGATACCCTTCTTAAAAACGGTACCAATTTGACATTTTGTTTTTCACAAATTCAACTAAGTATCAATTCGGTATTGATACTTTTCATATGGTATTGATAAAATCTATCTAGTATCGATATCTTCAACTCCAATAGTCACTAGATTATGCATTTAATGCAAAAATTATCAATACTTTTTCAGCTGGTATTGATACTCACTGTTGCAGGTGAATTAAATGCACTGGTTTTCACATCCCCAACAGCTCTATTCATATCTCCAATAACCACAACAGTTGGAAATCAATTAGGGGGTATAAATACTAGCTTCCAAAGATCCTACAACAACAAGAGAGATAATTTCAAACCTAAAAGATCAATCAATCAACCTTTGTGCTCAACTTTCATACTTTTTCTTGTACACACTTGTGAGCTTTCATTGTTATTCTTTTAGCTCCAGTGTTTTCTTGTTTATTAGTGCTTAATTGGCAAACAATTCAATCTTGTAAAGATTTCTTCTTAGTTTGTTATTTGTCTGTACTCTTTGAGAGGATTTGTATCTTAAGGTTTGGGTAGAAACCTTAAGGGAGTTTTTAAGGTTAAAAATTGTCTTCAAATGTTATCAAATTAGTGGATTTGGAAAAATCCTTAATTGTAACACTCGGTTTTGGCAAGTCCTGAAATTAGTGGGTAAACCAAGTAGTACTTTGATGGTGTACTGTTATCTGTGTAACACCCCAAACCCGGCCTAGACATTATGGCCGAATCTGGCAGTGTCACAAAGAATGGGTTTTGAAAATGGTGTTGGCTTGATAAATCATTCAATTTTTTTATACCTCGTGTTTCATTCATGATTACTCAGAAAATGTTACTTAATTAGCTTATTTACCAAACACTTACTACAGCTGAAGTTAAATAAATGTGATCAATTTTAGAAACCCGATTTGTTATCTTTTTAGAAAAACCTCTCTTGCGTAAAAACCGTCGATTTCATCAATTATTTTATCTAGGCATGCATATTATTATCACACCAAAATCAATAGATAAAAATCATAACGTCTAGAGAGTCCCAGAAAATTACAACTCTCAAAATAAACTCAAAATCATAAATAAAACCATAAATTAATAACTTTAAAAAAGATTATGGTTAAGTGGTCACCACTGAGTCTTTGCTACACCGATCCGCTAAGACAGTGGATTACCTGTCAAAACAGACAACAGATGTGAGCTTACGGAAACTCAGTGTGTAACCTAACAGAATTAAGCATGCAAACATACAGATTCGTATGCACAGAATACAGATTGAGTTTCAAATTCAGATTCAAATAACAAATTTAGTTTCGGATATACAGAATCCTACCCCCATCCTTTACACACAAACTCTGACGATCCCATCACACCATGTGGGATTAAAAACACCCACCCAACCCTACACACCACATTGTGCCTGTAACACCCCCTACCCTTATCCATCATTGGAACAAGGTACGAGGCATTATCGGAGCTTATCTAATCATTATTAATTAGGGGAAAAAGTAAAACAAAGTAAACATGTAATATTTAATAAGTTCGCATAACATGGTAATTAACTTACCGCTTCTCTATATTCAACATAATTATGCAAAGCATAATTATTCGAATTAATCATGAGCCCTAATACATATTCTTATCACATTGTTAGTCATACAATTCATATAAATATCAAGAAACATGTATGGGCTCAACTTTCATTAAATTTCTCATATGCATATACTTTTACACATCATTTATTCACATAACTTACAACAATCATATCTATGTATTTTAAATACGCTTTCATAACAATTTGTCTTGATTTCAGGCTATCTCACATTGGAGCTTTACTCATCAAATCATTTGAAATACTATCTTTATACAAATAGTACACTTGAGTTGCATAATTCTATAATTATGAAGAACACATTTATAAAATATATTCCATGTTCATATATCATAGTCTCATGTCTCCATATATCAAATATATAACTATCATTTTATTGTGTTTCAGATAAATACATATAACCATACATAAGCATGCCATTCACTATTTCTTCCTGTCTATCACAATTTCAAATGATAGATTCAGGTGAATGAGCTCTATAATAACCATGAAAATACTTACCACATTCTTTCACACATATTCCATTTATAACATTTTTTTTATATTTCGCTTGACATTTACTAAGAAATATTGGATATTCATTTATTAGGCAATATCAAAAATTTAAATTATTCTTTAACATATATAACATTTAATTCAAACATGAATTTATAACATTTTTCATTTTAACAAAGTTTAACATTTACCAAATATAATCGAGCATGTGATCAATTTATGCATAAGTCACTCACATATTTTTCCTCCTCCTCCTCTCCATTCTACATCCTTAATGTATATAACACACTTGTAAGTAACATTATCTATAATTTTTACTATTTACTTATATGAATATTCAAGCTGCCTATCTGTGTCATAGTCACTAAATTATTTTTATCTTGAGCTACAGAACTCCGAATTAAGATCTACTAATTTTCCCTGAAACTAGACTCACGTATCTTCTTATCAAAAAAATTTTAGAATTTTTTTTAACCAATAAGTACAGTTTATTCTTTAAAATCACCCCTATTCTGCTGTCTGATAGTTCCGACTCTTCTTCACTAAAAATTAATTATCTCCTCGTACGGGATTCAAATAATGTTTCTGTTTGTTTCTCTTGAAAATATACTCATTCAGGATTCTAAATGTATAAATTTAAGCCCCTAATTATTTTTCTTCAATTTTTGATGATTTTCCAAAGTCAAAAAAGGGGAACCCGAAATCATGCTGACCTTATCTCACAAAATTTATTATATCTCATGATTTACAATTCTATTTCTCACATCATTTCTTCTATAAGAAATTAGACTTAATAAGATTTAGTTTCATATTTTATTCATCCTCTAATTCGATTTCTACAATTTTTGGTGATTTTTCAAATTTAGACTACTGCTACTGTCCAAAACAGTTTTAATGCAAAATGTTGATTTCCATTTTACCCCAAATTTCACAGTTCATACAATCCAGTCCTTGCTCAATTAACCCCTCAATTGAGCTAATTTTTCTCAATTAATACTTTAGTATATCATTTTAAACTACTTCACAACCCCTGAAAATCAGAACTTTACCACTAGACCTTAATTCCAAACTCTTTCATAATTAGGTCCTAAAATTCATTTCTATCAATTTTACTTGATAAAATCATCATACATCAAAATTAAAGCTTCAATTTTATATTTATTCATCATATGCTTCTAGTACTCATCCATAAAAACTTTAAAAATTAGCCATGGAATCAAAAACTAATGACATAGTAAGTTGGACCCAATTGTAAAAGTCCAAAATCTTAGAAATTTTAAGGAGAAAGAAAGAATTAAACTTACATGAAGCTAGAGTATGAAAAACAGCTTGAACCTTCTTCCATGGTTGTTTTTCAGCTGATGAAAATGAAGATAAATGAAGAGAATTCTAGATATTCCAATTTAGTCTCATTTTTGTTTAGCTAATTTTTGCAATTTTTCAATTTTGCCCTTATTTCATCCATTTCTTGATTTTTCTCAGCTATTGCCGCCCAAAATATCTCCTTTAGGCTTATTTGCACTTTAGGTCCTTCCGCATTTGAAAATTGAGCTATTCAATCCTTCTAGCAGCTTTTACACCTTTTTCAACTTAGTCCTTTTTATTTAATTAATCACCCAAACATCAAAATTTTCTAACAAAATTTTAATACTACCTTATTGACACTCCGTAAATATTTATAAAAATACTTATGGCTCAGTTTATAACACCGAGATCTCGATACTTTTTTTCTCAATTTCTTGACCAAATAAATTTTTATAAAACACAATTTACTATTTCAAAAATCTTTTAAAAGCTACATTTGGCTCATAAATATTAAATAATATAATCTACGAGTTCATTTTTTAGGATTTGGTGGTCTCGAACCACTATTTTCGACATTGCTAAAATTTGAGCTGTTACAGTGCCCTTAAGACACATATCAGATAATATGCAGCCAAGCTGCCAAAATAAAGACGAATAATGCCAAACAGAATACTTCCTCCTTATATAAAAATCTCACTCCAATAACAGAAACAGAAATTCAAATACAGATATAACAATTTAAACATTCTCAAGATGTTTTATATAAATAACGGATATACATACATTAGTACAGTCAGGCATACATTTAGTATCCTACTCAGATCAGTCTATCAGAATATCATAGCATGCAAATCTAGGTTTAATTAGCCCTTACCGACCCTACAATAGGCCCATAATTGATCAGAGTTACCAGTGCGACCCTAGGGAGAATATCCAAAAAATGGGCCTACATGCCCGTGTGGGTCGCTCGTGTGGCCATACATGCCCATGTAGCCCACATGCCCAGATTAGCGTTTGCCCGTGTGGCCCACGCGGTTTGGATCTAAATCCACACGCACAATAAGGCTTAGCCCGTGTGGCCCACACGGCTACAATCATGCCACCACACTGTCGTGTGCAGTGCGTGGCGATGCCTTCGTCGACCACACGGTAGTGTCTCGTACACGGCCATCCACACGGGTAACCACAAGCCCGTGTGGTGTCGACAGAATCACTTTTTTGCTTTTGCCAAAACCTCTTTTTTTGTATTTCAGGTACACACCTGGTTTGTTTTTCGCAGCGAACTAATCTCAAGACTCCCAAAACCTAAGAACAACACCAAAAACCCGATCAATTCCAACTACCAAAGCCAAACCATCCATAACCCCCAAATGAAAAACTGAAAAAACCACTCCGAACAAAGGTTCGATTACTTACCAAAATGGATACGATAGCCTGAACACACACTACACGCTGGCAAACACGTTTTGAACCCCTTGAGCAGCACCTAAACAAGAAAACAGCATATTACCAAACCCGATATCGATCCCCATAAATCCAAAACTTCAAGAGGACTTGCCTTCAGTACCCAAATGTGATGATTTGCAAGACAGAATAGCAACCGAAATAAATAAAAAAAAGGTGATCAGAAGTGAAAGTTTGGAAGAGGAAAAATTTTGGAAAATAACGTCAAAAGTGCTCAGAAATTTTTGGCAGGAGAGAAAAACAAAATAGAAATTCCATTGGATTCTTCCCCAACTTCCCACTACTACACAATCTCAACCACTTCAGCATTTAACTTTAATCAAAACTCTTTTAGTCCACCGAGCAAAAAATAAATATCCTCGCTCATGCAGGGATTCAAACACAGGACCACCAAAACATCAACTCCCTTACCACTCGAAGCAGCAGGCTCATTCTGATATGACTTAACAGACAATTTTATATAAGCCCACTCCCTAAGGGTAAGGCTTGCATCCAAAAATAACAAAATTAACAACTTTAGAACTTGAACCCAAGACCTCATACACACCCCCAAAACACTTAACCACTGATGCAGGTACATATTTATGTCAGATATTTACAGAAGCAGAAATAGATTGTTCAAGGTGTTACAACTCTACCCCCTAAAAGAAATTTCGACCTCAAAATTTACTTGATTAGAACAGATGAGGATACTGCTGATGTATCGAGTCCTTAGGTTCCCACGTGGCTTCCTCAGTGCCATGATTCCACCACCGAACCTTCATTAACGGAATGGACTTCCTCCTCAGACCTTAACATCTCGATCTAGAATCTGAACTGGCTCCTTCTCAAAAGTCAAGTCTGGTCTAACCTCGATCTCCTCAACAAAAACAACGTGAGATAGGTCAGACCGATACCGCCTCAACAACGAAATATGAAAGACACCGTGAATACGGTCTAGCTTAGAAGGTAGCTCCAACTGATAAGCAACCGGTCCCACATGCTTCAGAATCTGATAAGGCCTAATGAACTTAGGGCTCAACTTGCCCCTATGACCGAATCTCAGAACTTTCTTCCATGGAGAAACATTAAGAAATAGAGTACTCAATATCACGCCTCTTCAGATCTGTATAAGATTTCTGTATATCGGAGGCTGCTTTCAGACGATCCTGAATCAATCTATCTTTATCCTTAGTCTCGAAAACTAATTTAGGACCCAAAACTCGATGTTCACCCAACTCAGTCCAACATAGTAGAGTGCTACACTTACGACCATATAAAGCCTCATAAGTTGCCATCTGGATGCTAAAGTGGAAACTGTTATTATAGGCGAACTCCGCTAGTGGCAAATAATCCTCTCAACTACCTCGAAAATCAATGACGCAACTCTGAAGCATATCCTCCAGTATTTGAATTACCCTCTCAGATTGACCATAGGTCTGAGGATGGAACGCAGTACTGAAGTCCAATCTCGAACGCAGAGCCTTATACAATTTCTTCAAAAACCATGAAGTAAAGAGATAATCTTTATCAGAAATAATCGACACAGGAACCCTATACAATCTAGCTATCTTGGAGATATAGAGCTTCACTAACTTCTGCAGAGAATAATCGATCCAAATTAGAATGAAGTGACCAAACTTGGTCAATCGATCCATGATAACCCAAACATAATCCTTCTTAGTGGGTGTCAAGGGCAACCCACTAACGAAGTCCATCATCACTCATTCCTATTTCCATAAAGGAATCTTAACTGGTTGTAACAAACTTGAGGGCAATTGGTGCTCAGCCTTAACTTGTTGGCACGTCAAACATAGAGCAACAAAATTCATAACCGCATGCTTCAAACCCGACCACCAGTATAATTCTCGGAGATCACAATACATCTTATTACCACCGAGATACATAGCATAAGGGCTACTATGTGCCTCCCTCAGAATTGACTGCCTCAAATCAGCATCATTCGGTACATAGATTTGACCTTGAAAACACAGAACACTAGCATTATTCAGCCTAAAATATGGAGTACTACCACTCTCAATCTAGCGAAACCATAAAATCAAAGACTCATCCCTGAACTGCTTATCTAGAATCTGATAAATCCAAGTCGGCTTAACTTGCAACTCGACTAATAGACTTCCATCATCGAACAGACTAAGACGAGTGAACATCGCTCTCAGATCAGTTATCACTCTACAACTTAGAGCATCAGCCACTACATTGGCCTTACCAGGATGATACTCTATTGTGCAGTCATAATCTTTGAGCAACTCAATCCAATGGCGCTGCCTAAGATTCAACTCCTTCTAGGTAAGGAGGTACTTGAGGCTCTTGTGATCAATATAGATAACACACCTCTCACCATACAGATAATGCCTCTAAATTTTCAATGCAAAGATCATAGCAGCCAACTCTAGATGATTTATCAGATAATTTCCCTCATGTGTCTTAAGATGACGGGACGCATAAGCCACAACTTTTCCATCCTGTATCAGAACAAAACCTAAATCAACATGCAGCGCATCACTATATACCACAAACTCCTTACCGGATTCAGGCTGTATCAAAACAAGAGCTTGAGTTAGAACAGACTTAAGCTTCTCAAAGCTCAATTGTTGCTCATCAGTCCAAACGAAAGGAACTCCCTTGCATAGAAGCTTAGTCAACGAAGCTGCGATCAGAGAGAACCCCTCGACAAACTGCCAATAATAACCCGCTAAACCCAGAAAACTGTGAATCTCAGATATGTTCTTAGGCTGTTTCCAATCAAGTACAGCCTTAATCTTCCTTGGATCAACACAGATCCTTTCAGCAGAAACTACATGCCCCAGAAAAGTCACTTCATGCAACTAGAACTCACACTTGATCAACTTAGCGTAAAGTTGTTTCTCATGTAGAATCTGAAGCACTACTTTAAGATGTTCATCATACTCATCATTGGTCTTAGAGTACACCAGAATATCGTCGATGAAGACCACGACAAACTGATCCAGATACGGCTGAAAGACTCAATTCATCAGATCCATGAATGCAGTTGGAGCATTCGTTAAACCAAAAAGCATAACTAGGAACTCGTAATGTCCATAACGATTCCTAAATGTAACCTTATGAACATTAGTTTCCTTAACCCTCAACTGATGATACCTAGAATGAAGATCTATCTTAGAGAACATTGAAGCCCCTCGGAACTGATCAAACAAGTCATCGATCCTCGGAAGTGGATATTTATTCTTCAAACTCAACTTATTCAACTGCCGATAATTGATGCACATCCTCGTTGTCTCATCCTTCTTCTTAATAAACGGAACTGGTGCCCCCCACGAAGACACACTAGGACAGATGAAACCACGATCCAAAAGTTTTTACAGTTGAGCCTTAAGCTTTGTAAGCTCCTTCGGTGCCATTCGATATGGAGCGATAGACATTGGAGCTGTACCCGGTAGAAGCTCAATTTCGAACTCAACTTTTCGATTCAAAGGTAAACCCGGTAACTCCTCAAGAAAGACATCTAGAAAGTCCCTCGCTATTCTAATATTCCCAATAGAAGGGTCCTCAAAATCAGTAACTCTAACATAAGCCAAGTATGTCTCACACTTTTCGAACCAGTTTTTCAGCCACAAGATCAGAGATCACATTAAACAAATAATCTCGACACTTACCAATCACAACTACCTCCATATCATCCTTGGTCCTCAGCACGACCCTTTTTGATGCATAGTCTAAACTGACTCAGTGCTCAACCAACCAGTCCATTCTTAGAATTAAATCGAACTCTCCAAACAGAAGCTCCATAAAATTTTCCAGAAAAACAACCCCTTGCACCACTAATGAAACATCACTATAAAGTTTACTAACCCGAATAGACTGCCCCAACGGACTCAATACAGTAACCTCACTAGTAGTGCTCTCAACAGAAATCCCTAGGTTTTTTTATACAGTGCTAGCTATATAGGAGTAAGTAGAACCTATGTCTATCAAAGCAGTATAAGGCACATCAAATATAAGGAACATATTGGTGATGACATCAGGAGCATCTCTATTCTCTCGGCATTATGCAGCATAAACCAGTGCAGGCTGCCTCACCTCAGTCTGACCAATACCTCTGTCGGATGCTCTCTGCCCACGACCCATACCATTACCACCCCTAGCCTGCCCACGACCCCTAGGTGGCTGCTGAACTACCCTCTGCGATTGCACAGAACTTGATTCAGAAGCTTGCATCTGATTAGCCCTCTATGGACACTCTTGAATACGGTGCTCTAATAACCCACACCTCAGACAAGCCCTTATCCTCCTCCAACACTCGTCCGGATGGAGTCTACCACATTCACTACACAGCTAAATCCCAATAGGAATAATAGGAACCCCTACCCTAACTGGTCCATCAGATCTAGGCTTTTTCTTAGGCTTCTAAATAGAACTTGAGAGCTCCGAATCCTTCTTATTCTTACTCCTCTCTCAGTCCCTATTCTAGCGCTCTACGTGCTTAACATTCTCAACGGTCTTCGCCTTCTTAACCAGAATCTCAAACTCCCACTCCCTCTGTAGAGTAATCAGTACTCTCAGATTATCCCTTAATCCATCTTCAAACTGGACGCACCCTCAAACTCAGACGCCACAATGCCTCTAACGTAGCGGCTCAACCTTAGAAACTCAGTCTCATACTCGGCCACAAATCTATCGCCCTACATGAGATTCATGAACTCACACCTGCGAGCATCCATATAGCTCACCCCCATATACTTAATCTAGAAGGTGGTCTTAAAGAAATCTCAGTTCAAACGATCCGGCTGAGTACCCTCCTCAACCGTCAACCACTACTGATATGCCTCATCAAGAAGCAAGGAGACTGTACCCTTAAATTTCTGCTTGGGAGTATAGTCTAAGTCATTTATGATCCTCTCGGTGGCCTCCAACCAATACTCAGCCACACTAAAGGCGACTCCGGTGACACTCCTAAACAACTTAGCACCATTAGACCGGAGTCATTCAGTTACCGACCCTCGGTCCCCAACTCTAGAATGGGGTACAACGACCCACTCTAAAATTATCAGTATGGCTTGGGACAGTGTGTCGTCCCCAATCGAGCGACTTTGAAACCCAGTCTCAGTAGCAGGCGAAACTAGTGTCTCACTCGTATCTAAGTTCAGCATACTACCCAGAGAGAAAGACTCAGCTCGAGCCCCCTACGGCCTTTACCACGGCCTCGAATACCACGTCCGCGAGTTCCATGAGTGCTCATTGTATATTTCGAGTTTTATCTACATTAAAAATTTTATGCATCAGTTTCAATATTTATTATCAGATGTTTTACACATACGTAATCAGAAGTTCAGAATTGTTTTCAAAGGTTTCAGTCTCTAACTACTCAGTACAGTTTTAGAAAATACTAACTATATTGTTTTCAGAGTTTTCTATCAAAAATTTAGAAATACTTATAGGATCAGTGCCGGAGACTCAGTACCACATACTTTCTCAAATTATTCAAATTAATTAAATTATTTGAAAACTAATTCTTTTTGTAACACAATTTTGGAACCCAAAATTCACAGCCGAGTTTTGAAAACCTGGCTCTGATACTACTAAATGTAACACCCCAAACCCGGTCGAGACCTTATGGCTAAATCTGGCGGTGTCACAAGGAATGGGTTTTAAAAATGGTATTGGCTTGATAAATCATTTAATTTTTTATACCTCGTGTTTATTCATGATTACTCAGAAAATGTTATTTAATTAGCTTATTTACCAAACACTTACTATAGCTGAAGTTAAAT
This sequence comes from Gossypium hirsutum, assembly GCF_007990345.1. NCBI lineage: Eukaryota > Viridiplantae > Streptophyta > Magnoliopsida > Malvales > Malvaceae > Gossypium > Gossypium hirsutum. Next base: position 72,646,800 of record NC_053433.1, read on the forward strand.
AAATGTGATCAATTTTAGAAACCTGATTTGTTAACCTTTTAGAAAAACCTCTCTTGTGTAAAAATCGTCGATTTCATCAATTATTTTATCTAGGGATGCATATTATTATCAAACCAAAATCAATAGTTGAAAATCATAACGTCCATAGAGTCCCAGAAAATTACAACTTTTAGAATAAAACCAAAATCATAAATAAAACCATAAATTAATACTTTTAAAAAAAGATTACGGTCGAGTGGTCACCGCTAAGTCTCTGTTGCACCGATCCGCCTAAGATTGTAGATTACTTGTCAAAATAGACAACAGATGTGAGTTTACGGAAACTCAGTATGTCACCCAACAGAATTAAGCATGCAAACATACAGATTCATATGTACAGTCAGACGCAGATACAAATTCAGTTTCAGATTCAGATTCAGATAATAGATTCAATTTTGGATATGCAGAATCCTACCCCTATCCTTTACACACCAACTTCGACCATCCCATCACACCATGTGGGGTTAAAAACACCTACCCAACCCTACACACCATATTGTGCCCTTAAGACATATATCAGATAATATGCAGCCAAGCTGCGAGAATAAAAGTTAATAACGCCGAACATAATACTTCCTCCTCATATACAAATCTCACCCCAATAACAGATACAGAAATTGAGATACAGATATAACAAATTAAACATGCTCAACATGCTTCATACAAAAAACAGATATACATACATCAGTACAGTCAGGTATACATTTAGTATCCTACTCAGCTCGGTCTATCAGAATATCATAGCATGCAAATCAAGGTTTAATTAGCCCTTACCGACCCTACGATAGGCCCACAGTCGATCGAAGTGACCCATGCGAGCTTAGAGAGAATTTCAGAAAGAATAGGCCCACATGCTTGTGTGGTTCGCTCGTGTGACCCACACACCCAAATTGGCCTTTGCCCGTGTGGCCTGCACGACCTGGCCCTAAATCCACACACTTGTGTGATACACCCGTGTGGCCCACACGCTCAACACGGCTTAGCCATATGGCCCACACGACCACACTCATGCCACCACACGGTCGTGTGCAGTGCACGGCCATGCCTTCGTCGACCACATAGTCATGTCTCGCACACGACCATCCATACGGGTGACCATACATCTGTGTGGCGTCGACAAAATCATTTTTATCTTTTGCTGAAACCTTGTTTTTTACGTTTCAAGTACACATCTGGTTTGTTTTTTGCAGCAAACTAATCTTGAGACACCCGAAACTTAAGAACAACACAAAAATCCCGATCAATTCCAACTATAGAAGCTAAACCATCCATTACCCCCATATGAAAAACTCAAGAAACCACTTCGAACGAAGGTTCGATTACTTACCAAATTGTATACGATAGCCTGAAAACACACTACACGTTGGAAAACACGTTTTGAACCCCTTAAGCAACACCTAAATAAGAAAACAACACATTACCAAACCCGATATCGATTCCCATAAATCAAAAACTTCAAGAGGACTTACCTTCATTACCCAAATACGATGATTCACAAGATAGAATAGCAATCGAAATCAAAGAAAATGCGATTAGAAGTGAAAGTTTAGAAGAGGAAAAATTTTGGAAAATAATGTCAAAAGTGCTTAGAAATTTTTTGTAGGAGTGAAAAAAAATAGAAATTCTATTAGATTTTTCCCCAACTTCCCACTACTACACAATCTCAACCACTTCAGCACTTAACCTTACTCAAAACTTTATCAGTCCACCAAGACAAAAATAAATACCTTCGCTCACACAGGGATTCAAACACAGGACCTCCAACACACCAACTCTGTTACCACTCGAACCAACAGGCTCATTCTGATATGACTTAATAGACAATTTTATATAAGCCCACTCCCCAAGGGTAAGGCTTGCATCCAAAAATAACAAAATTAACAACTCTATGAATTGAACCCAATACCTCATAAACACCCCCAGAACACTTAACCACTAAGGCAAATACATATTTATGTCAGATATTTACAGAAGCAGAAATAGATTGTTCAGGGCGTTACAATCTACTCAATCAATGCTATTGGCATGTAAAAATAGGGGTGTAACAGACAGTGGATTATTGAAAAGGATTGTCTTAAAAAGGATGAATTATTAAGGAAATGAGCTTGATAATGTATTATGGAATTTTAGGTAATCGAGTTATCGTTGAATAGTATGGTACGCCAAGTTTGGTCAGTCAAGGTGGTAGTACGTTCTAACAAGGTGGTTAAAAACAAACGATGAAATTATTATATATATGTTGGCATTTCATACACATTTTTCTACAGCTATAAACCACTTGTATGGCAAATTGAACAAGATTATGACGCATGTCAAGTTTTCATAGGGACAAAGGTTATATATCTAGCAAAATTAAAGGGAGTTTTTCTTCTTCCTTCTTCAAGAAGTATTTTTGTCTGGATCTAAAGGGACCTAGAATATTTCCTTCTTTCACTTAAGCTAAGTTGCAGATCTGGATCTTTACTTATATATGCTCCATGTCAAGGTAAGATTTTTTACCCTCCAAATTATGTTGTAAAAGAGTACATTTGTTAACTTGGTAGATCCGTAAGAAGTATGATATAAGGCTTTGTTTGGGGATTTCTTCTGTTTGAAATGATGATAAAATGGGGGAAATTTGATTAGATCCTAATGAATTACCATGTTCTATAGCAGTAGCAGTTGCTGATATTACAAGGTAAGTTTGGATCTGGAGTTTGAAACTGCTGTAGGTGAGAATCAGGTGAGTCCCAAAGTTGACTCTTGTGTGTGAATACTTGTTTATTCTAGATTTTCCTGTGAAGAATCATATGAATCATGAACTAAGTTTAGAATAGACTAGAAAGACGAGTATGTTGATATATGAATACTGGATAAGATTTACATGTACAGATTGTAAGAATCCAACAAGTGTAGAGTATGTGATAAGAAATCTAAAGTCGAAAGTATGATTGTAAGAGCATGTCTAGGATGTGTAAGATGAGAGGTAGGTTAAGTTTGGTACTAGTGCATAAAAGTTTTAATAAGCAAGTCTGTGTCTGTTCACCGCAATGGGTGTTCACCGCGACTGGGTCTAAAAGGGGTTTGTCGGGGCTTTAAACACATTCTCTGAAGGAAAAGCCCATGGCCATGGCACAATACTGTGTAAGGCCATAGTTGGTGGGCTATGGTATCATATGGAAATAACCAAATGGAGGTTATTACCTAATGGGGTTCTCTGCATAACCCAAAATGATGATGGGAAAACCTCACTGAATGTGAGTTTAAGTGAAACCTTGTCATAAACATGCCAAATATAGAAGTCTTTATGGCGATCTAACAAATAGAAGCCTTCATGGCAGATCTTGTAAAGAATGCCTTTATGGTGTACTCTAAAGAATGGCCTTTATGGCAACCTTCTGAAGGAAACGCCTCTGTGGTAGAACTTGAAAGAAAGAAATAATTTATATGACGTATACTAAAGGGATGGAATTCTTTACAAATAAGGAATGAACAATATGAAAGGCGAATTTTGAATTTAGAGCCTTCGCAAGAAAGAATAAAGATATGCCCTTGTGGCAGTTTATTAAGGAATATCCTTTATAGCAGATCCTATAGAGAAAGTTTTCACGACACATACCAGATGGGCTACTCCTATGATGTGTTCTAAGAAGGGTCCCAAGAATAAATCATGAAGAACACTTTTTGTAGTGGACTCTATATTGAGTAATAAATGTATTTTGCATTAAATTTAAAGGCAAAATTTGATATCAATAAGTACAAAACATATCTATGGGAATTATGGTAAGGTACACAATATGATTAATATTGGTGTAAAAATGGAAATTTTAAGAGATATAGCAAAGTAATGAGAATGTATTCTGGAAATGTACGTAAACATGATGCACTCGAAAGGAAGTATCGATCATCTTTGTATGGATCTTTTCCTGAAGTTTGAGGAAGTTATGGCCTAGTGAACGGATAATGTAGGTAAAGTCTCAAAGACATTAAGAGAAAGGAATGGTTTCAGAGTAAGGTATGGTAACGAATGTGAATAAAGAAAAAGAAATGGGGGCAGCTTTTGTTAGAGACTCGAAGAAGAATAAGAGTAGCAAGATGATTTTTGAAACATTAAATGCGGCGTGTGTAACAGCCAAATTTTTCAGTGGTGTCGGAAACAGTGATTCGAGATCATTAAATCCAACGAGTAAGTTTAGAAATTTTAACAAATAATAATTATAGGCCAAGCGCGAACTTAAAAGAATTATTTTTAATTAGTGAATTTTGCGATTTTAAAAGAATTAATTAGGTAAATTTAGTTGAAAACGAGGTATCGAGACCTCGGATTTATAAACCGATCCATAAATATTTTTATAAATATTATGGAGTGTTATTAAGTTAGTATTAAAGTTTCGTTAGAAAATTTTAACGTTTGGTTAGTCAATTAATTAAAAAGGACTAAATTGAAAATAGTGTGAAATTTATTAAATTGTGATTAAATAGTTTAAGTGATTAAAAAGGAGGGATTTAAAAAGAAATTGGATCCAAATTGTATGGGCTGGACGGTTGGGAAAGAAAATCAGCAAAAAAGACAAGGAGAAACAAGGGCAAAATGGGAAATTTTGCAAATTAAACATATAAAACAAGACAAATTTGAAAAATCTAGAGATATCATCATTTTGCTTCAGCAAAAATGCCATGGGAGGTCTGAAAGCTACTGGTTTTTCATACTTTGACATATGTGAGTTCAATTCTTGCCCTTTTCTTTGAGATTTTTATGTTTTTGTGACTTTTACAATTAGGTCCAAGTGTTTAATTCATTAGTTTTTAATTTTATGAACAAAATTAAAAGCTATCATTGATAAGTGTTACTTTTTATGATGAAATAAAATGAATTTGAAGCTTTGATTTTGTTGTTTGATGATTTTATCAAGTAATTTCAATAGAAATTGATTTTAGGACCTAATTGTGAAAAAGTTGTGAATTAAGGTTTAGTGTTAAAATTCTGATTTTCAACGGTTGTGTAATAGTTTATAATGATGGAATAAAATTTTAATTGAGAAAAATTAGCTTAATAGATGGGCTAATTGAGAAAGGACTGAATTGTATGACCTGTGAAATTTAGAGGAAAAATGGTAATAAACATCTTGAACTAAAACAATATTGGACAGCAGCAGTAGACTAACTTTTAAAAATCACCATAAATTTTAGAAATCGAATTAGAAGATGAATAAAACATTAAATTAAAGCTTATTGAGTCTAGTTTTTCATAGAAGAAACGGTGTAAGCAATGGATTTGTAAATTATGAGATATAATGAATTTTGTGAGACAAGGTTAGAATGAATTCGGGTTCTCCTGTTTTGACTTTGGAAAATCATTAAAAATTGGAGAAAATTAATTAGAGTCTCAAATTTATATGCTTAGAATTCTTAATGAGTCTATTTTCAATAGAAATCAATGGGAACATTATCCGAGTTTTGTACTATGATATAATTAATTTTTAGTGAAGAGAGGTCAGAACTGTGGATAGTGAAACAGGGGAAACTTAAATGAATAAACTGTACTAATTGGCTAAACCAAAAATTCTGAAAATTTTATGGTGGAATTATATGTGAGTCTAGTTTCAAGTAAAATTTACGGATCTTAATTTTGGGCTCTTTAGCTCGAATTATAAATAATTGAGTGACTATGACTCGTGTGAACAGCTTGATGTGAGCATTAATAAGTAAATTGTGAAATCGTACTTACAAGAATGTTATATACATTAAGGATGTGGAATGGAGAGGAGGAGGAGGAAAAATATATATGAATATTTAGTTAGCATGGCTAATTTGCATGTTTTAAGCTCATGGACTAAATTGAATAAAAGTAAAACTTTAGGGGGTAATTTTGTAAAAATGTCAAAATGACTAAATTGAAGGGAATAAATTGTTTTATTATCTAAATTAATAAATTGAATGAAATTATCAATTGAAGATTTGGTGAAATTTGGGAAAATGGTAAATTACCAATATGCCCATAAATCTTGGTATTTCTGCAATTTAGTCAGGTAGGTTCGGATACCCTGAATGAGCATGTAAATATAACAATTTAAGTATTGTATCATATTTTATATGATATTTTGAATTGAATATATGAAAAGGATGTTACATGAAACATGAAACATGAATACTAAATAATATAAATTAATTGAAATTATTTTGAAAATTTCGGTAATGCCTCGTATCCTATCCCGGTTTTAGGTACAGGTATGGGGTATTACAGCGTGCAAGTATGATTCAAGTAAATGGTATGCCTCACTGAGTTTCGTTGAACTTATCTCTATGTGTTATGTTTCAGGTAGGTTTTAAGGGTCTTTGCTTGGAGGGACGACGCCAGGGCTACGCCGAAGAAGTGGCATATTGGGCTATTATGCACATAAAACGAGCTTGATGGTGGGATCGAGTCTGTGTTGATATTTATATATATAAACCTTTTCGTGGGATAGCTATATTAAGCCAAGGCCTCAATTTGATCGCAGTTGTAACAAAATTCTCGATGTTTGTTAGTAAGATTTCTTCATAGTTTATACTTCTGCATTTATTTAAAGATATTTTAAAGTTGATCAGTTGTATTTGATTGAAATTTGTATAAGTAAAACTAAATTTTAATTGTATAAGACAGGTAAAGCCTAAGATTCGGATTCGGTTTATCGAGTCGAGTTTGGTACATTACAATAGTGGAGTAGGCAATTGGGGCAAAACCACTATAAATCGAAGTGTTCTTTGACTTTATCTTTTTCTTAGCAACCACAAATCTTTAAGAGGTCAATTCACCTCCTCTTGTTGATTTCAAGTTGAATTATCGAGCTAGCATACACATTTGCTTTTCATTGAAAATATTATTATATTTGGTAAAGCTACAATCGGAAGTGGCAACATTTATAAAGACAATTATACAAGAATGTGAAGCTTGCTCTAGCTAAAGTATGAATTTTAATAATTCTTTGATTTTTTTTTACAATGCAAATGTATCTCATTTGGTTCATGTACATATTGGTAACATTATGGGGATTTAAATTACTTCAAACCCAATGAGGTATTTGGGCTTACCCACGATGTTGAGGAGACATAATAAAGAAACTTTCCTAAGTATCAGAGTGATCGCACATTTATGCTTACTAAAAAACACACAAATAACATCCCTAGTATAAGCACAGCATTACCGCAGGCATGGCAGTGTCAAATTGTAGTATAGTCTTTACAATGGAACACTAAAGCAAGTACTCCACAAATCGTTCTTCCATAGGGATTGATAAGGGAATGCACTAGTCAATTAACTTACTCACGAGGAAATTATTGGCTTATTCAAATTAAGGAATATTAATGCAGGCCAATTAAAAAATTATCAAAAGTAACTAACCTAACTTAACATAAAAGTGACCTAGTTATCTATCATCTTCCTTGTGTAGACTATGCAAGTAGTTAAAGTGATGATCGATTAATCATCTAACTACCATGAAGCTAATATGCATACCCCACTATCTCAATTATTACTCCTAGCCAAGAATCTCCTCTCAATCTCTTCCTAACTTAAGAATCACCACCTAGGATGTATTTCTCAACGGTTAAGGACTGATCCCATCGAAATAATTGCTCGAAATGAAATAAGGAAGGTTCTTATTGCTGCCATGTCCCCGATTGGAAACATGTAAGATCTCTTTTGTGTTGAGGATGTTGCATGTCTTCGATCCTTGAAGTTAGCTCGTGAGTCGGGGTTTAGACACTCCATAATTGAAGGTGATTCTCAGGCCATCATCATTTGAATGAGGTAAAGGTGAAGGCAAAAGGAGAAACTCAATGACCTTGACCTAAAAAATAATAAATTTACTATTTAACCCTTTAAATTTTTATGAATATACATGTTAATATAACCATAAAAATTCATTTCCCTCTCCCTAATAATTTATGACCTATCTCTTACTCCTAAAGCAATTGAAAGAAATATAAATTAAAATATAAAAACAACATTACAAATATAAATAAAATAAAAGATGATCATATAAAAAACTGGAAGTTAAGACAAAAGTGAATGAAAGAAATGGATTATAGATAAGGACGTTTTCTAGGGAAATCCGACATCTCAAATAATTTAACATAAAGAAGGTTACGGCTGGAACAGTTCATCTCTCACATTATTTTATTTGAAAGAGAAGATTCAAATCAATTAGAAAATCAAAATCAGCGGACAAAAGTCAACCTAACATTTGCAACGTTACCAATAGGCTCCCGCTATTTTATCCGATAAAAGATTCCACAGCAGGAACACGTCTGCCGTAACTTATAAAACCGTAGAATACGTGTCAAAGCATCGACCGTGAGATGAGAGATTGAATCCCGACAAAGGATCATGCAAAGTCGGGAATCTCGATACATTGAACGTAGACACGTTGTATGGAGACAAAACGAGGTCTATATTCAGACAAATTTTTGTGAGAAAACCCGCTCGTTCTTACGGAAGTGATTTTCAGCATTACATTACCAGTTGTTTTTGTCACCATAAATAATTAACAGAGATTTTCCCATTTCTTTTATAGAGTGAATCCGGAATTGCAAGAAAGCAAGAAAGAAATAAAGAGAGATTTTACGCCATGGTTGAAGGAAATGGGTGTTGCAAGCTTGCAGGACCAGGATATGATACTCCATTGGAAGCCATGTCTGGTCCTAGAGAAGTTCTTATTTATGTTACTTGTGTTTATACTGGTACTTCTTCTTCCTTTTCTTTGTGTTGGTTATATATGATTGTTTATAAATGGGTTGGTTGCAGTTTTTCTGGGTTGTTTGAGTTATTGCTTGGTTTTATAATTGATTTAAAGAAATTTTTGCTTTTATATATGTAGTTGGGAGCTAGAGCTTTTCTTTTTCTTAAGTTTGTTTTTAATGCACTTATCATAGCGAACACTTTGAAAACTGCTTTCATATATGTAGTTGGGATAGTTTATGCTTTTCTTTATTTATCTTTTACAAATTTTTTAATGCTTATTTTAAAGCTAAGTGGTAATGGATGCTTATGCAATTATAAGTATAGGATTTAGACCTGTGTGGTAGTTTAAATGGGTGTGTGAAGTATAAGTTTTGAGATTTTATTGTATAAAAAAAACAAAGTAAATTGATGGAAATTGGAATATAATTGACTGCTACCAAAATTCCTAGCTCTCATTTTCCTCGAGAAAATTCAATCACAAGGAGCTGGTTATTTGTTATCGCTAAATATACTATCAACTTGCTTGTATGTGATTCGGATTTGGGTTAGTGTTGCAACATAAACCTCGTAGATGGCCATTTTTGGGAAAATGAAAGCCTGGATAACATAGACCTACTTTGTTTCTGTCATTCATCGCAAATGATTTTATCAGTTTCTGGTTTATGCAATTCATATTTGTGGTTTGAAATAGTTTTCTTAGTTTTGAAGTTGTAAAAAGAATTGAGTTTCAAAATATGGTTATGTATATGTGCAGGAACTGGAAGAGAGAAGCCTGATTTCCTTGCCACAGTCGATGTAGATCCGAACTCGCCTACATATTCTAAAGTTATACACAGGCTACCTGTGCCGTATATCGGTGACGAACTCCATCACTCTGGATGGAACGCTTGCAGCTCCTGCCATGGTGATCCGTCAGCTGATCGGCGTTTCCTGATCCTGCCTTCACTGTTGTAAGGGACCATGTGTTTTTTACTTTTATGCTTTATTTTTTTCCATTCCCTTTTTCCTGTAACAAATAGCACTATTGTGAGTAAAGAACTGCTCTAATAATTGTATTACTGTTTTCAGATCCGGCCGTATCTATGTGGTTGACACAAAGACAAATCCCAAGGCTCCCTCATTGCATAAAGTGGTTCAGCCTGACGATATTGTTAAGAAGACAGGCCTGGCATATCCGCACACCTCCCACTGCCTTGCCTCCGGTGATGTAATGGTGTCATGTCTCGGAGACAAAGATGGAAATGCTAAAGGAAATGGATTTCTTCTCCTTGATTCCCAGTTTAACGTAAAGGGAAGGTAAAGAAATAACACTAAAAAGAAATCGTTTGTGATTGAACTGTTCTCTTAGCTGCTACTATGGTATTTCTTAAGGTGGGAGAAACCAGGGCATAGTCCTTCCTTCGGCTATGACTTTTGGTACCAACCTCGACATAAAACAATGATCAGCTCATCTTGGGGTGCTCCTGCAGCCTTCACCAAAGGTTTCAACCTTCAGCATGTAGCAGATGGTCTATACGGTAGACATTTGTTTGTGTACAGTTGGCCTGATGGCGAATTGAAGCAAACAATGGATCTTGGAAACACTGGTCTTATACCCTTAGAGGTGATTGATTACATATTAATAACATCGAAACACGTTAGCATCTTTGTTTTCATCGAAACACGTTAGCATCTTTGTTTTCATACATGATCTTTCCGTTTCTATGCAGATAAGATTCCTACATGATCCCTCCAAAGATACAGGGTATGTGGGGTGTGCCTTGTCAAGTAACATGGTCCGGTTTTTCAAAACCCAAGATGGTTCATGGAATCACGAGGTTGTATAGCTTAATTTGCTGGTTCAGTAATTTTTTTGTAAGTCATTGTATTCCACAATCCTAATAACATGATGATCACCTTCTGCAGGTGGCTATCTCAGTGCAACCATTGAAGGTACAAAACTGGATTCTTCCTGAAATGCCTGGGCTAATAACAGACTTTCTAATCTCTCTTGATGATCGGTTTTTGTATTTCGTCAACTGGCTTCATGGGGATGTCCGGCAATATAATATCGAGGACCCTAAGAATCCGGTCTTGGCTGGTCAAGTGTGGGTTGGTGGACTGGTTCAAAAGAGAAGCCCTATAGTGGCTGTTACTGAAGATGGCCACACATGGCAGTCCAATGTTCCTGAGATTCAGGTCTTTCTGATATTCACTGCAAAAATCCCATTGTTTTGAAAACAATTGATAACCATGTTTTCTGGTTTTACAGGGACGTAGTCTGAGAGGGGGACCGCAGATGATCCAGTTGAGCTTAGATGGGAAACGCCTATACGTAACGAACTCACTGTTCAGCACATGGGATCGACAGTTCTATCCTGAACTCATGGAGAAGGGTTCCCACATGTTGCAGATCGATGTTGACACCGAGAAAGGAGGACTTAAGATAAACCCCAACTTTTTCGTGGACTTCGGAGCAGAACCAGATGGTCCCTCCCTCGCACATGAGATGAGATATCCAGGTGGTGACTGCACTTCCGACATTTGGATTTAAAGCATGCAAATCCAGTCCCTTCTAACGTAGTAGTAAGACAATCAATAAATGCAGTTTCTCTGAAAACATGTCAAGGCAGGGGATTGATCTTGAATGATATACTGCATATGTTCATCAATTGTATATCAGCAGCTCAATTTGCTGTCATGAAAAATTGAAATAAGTGAATAAAGGGTCCAAATTGCATTGATTACTGCATGGAAGTCGTATGTTATTCGGAATATGTTTGTGTACAGTTGGCCTGATGGTGAATTGAAGAAAATATTGTATCTAGGAATATGAACCGACTATATCCAGTCAGAAATTCCCATCGCCCCAAACTATAAAGACAAAGCTATGTTTAAGGAACCAAAACCAGACCTTCACCTGACCCAATACTGAATGAGCATCTCCATTAATGATTAAAGTGATTTAAATTGTGGACTCCAATCATATTTACTATGCTTGTTAAAGGGAAATTATTCAAATTCTTTTAACTTAAATATTGAAAATATATGTATTCTTTTTTGGGAAGCTACACATAACATCACAAGTACAATTACAAAGGATATGTCTAAATATTTATAATCGGAATTTTTCATTACAAAGCAGGATAGGACACATGGCCAAAATAAATCTATATAGGATATGCATATGAAGGGACATAAGCCATAATAAATATAGAATAAGAACTCATGCATAGTTTACAACAAGTATTGGGCTGATCTTGATATTAATTTTTGGAAGCCTAATTAATTCTTTTAAAAAAAATTGGGAATGTAATTTAAACTTTTAAGAACTTTTAGGAAGCTTAATGAAAAATATAAAAACTTTAAATGTTTAATTAAATTTTTCAAAATTTTTAAAAGATTTAATTATAATTTTTTAAATTTTTGGAGGGCCAAGCCCCCTTCCCCAACTCCTATAAGGATGAGTCTTAAAGTTCTCATTGTCTTAACATTGCGATTAAACTAAGGCTTCATTAATTTCATGTTCATTAAAAAAATAATTATTAATGACAATTATATTTTATGTTAGTGCATAATGATTTGTGGTACAAGTTGTGCCCACATAACAAACCACAACTCATTTCATTGTTGGTAATTTTTTACTTTGTATTTCTCTTTATCTTTATAGTTATCTTATAAGCAGTAAAAAAAAGGGATATCTATCTACTTGATGCAACACACTTAGAAGCAATTTAAATTGCAATTACGATCGCGTTTTTTGTCGCGCTGCTTTTACCGTAATTGTGGTTATTGTGGGCAAAACGTGTAACACCCCAAACCCAGCCTAGGTATCAAGGCCAAGTCAAAAGAGTTACACTAATGTTGCTAGGAAAACCAACTTATATAAACACAATTAAAATCGTTTAACAGATTGAACAATCATAAAATTCAGTTGATAAACCATCAATCTTGGAAAGTCATAATACGAAGGAGTATTGAAATTGCTAATAATATAGACAAAAGGGTGATAAAGTAGGTTGACCGAGCTTCCACTACGCTGACCAGATCAAGACTGTGAGTTACCTGAAATTCAATCAACAACAAAATAAGTAGAAAACTCAGTTTATAACCAATATAGATTCAATTAGAAGCACAATTATAGTAATAAATTCCTAAGTTTAAGTTTTATTCAGAATTAGAGATTAACCAGTACAGTTTTACACATCAATTGAATGGCAGAACAATTCCAGTCCAGATGCAGAACAAATTAGAAATAGATGCAGTTATTCCTACCCCTTTAAAACCCCTCCGGCCCTACATACCATATAGTGTCGGTCTGACACGTTTAGTGTACTTGCAAACCAGCTATCAGATCAAATTTGCAATAAAACGCCAGATTAACATATAGATTGTGGAGCCACAAAATCAGAACATATCACTTCCTTCTTTACACAATTCTTACCCATTGTAAATACAAATTACAGATGTCAAAAATGTACATACAGTCATTCAGATTCAATTCGTATTCAGATGGTACAAATCAATATCATCAGCAGACATCACAATCAATATCCATTTATATACTCACAATTCAGTTCCAGTGATCACATGTTAAATTTGTATTTTTTGTGTGTTTAATTCGGTTAATTCTTGAATTAATTTCTGCTGAATCAGTGATTTTATGTTTTAATCTTGTCAAGGATGTAATTGAGATACTATGAGTTAAAAACGAGTAAAAAAAAGATAATTTGAGCATAGTCAATAAAGTGGGGCCGAATAAAAAACGTGGAGATAACCAATGACTCATCAGATTTCTTTTGACTTTGTAAAAGCCAAAATAAGAAAAAAATCTTATTTTATTTTGATTTTATTTTTTTATTTAATTTTAATTATATATTTGGTGGTTAAGCCAAATTTAGTAAGTGATATGTATATAAATAAGGCTTTAAGGTAGCTTGGATGAGAGACTTGAATTTTCTTGAGCAATTAAATTAAATCATTATTTTCTTCCAATTTAGGCGTCAGTAGCATATTGCTACACCACTTCCATTTCCTATTTTCTTTGCAAATTAGTTTAATTGTTTTCCAAATCCCTTCCATTTTCAACTTTCACCATTTTTCACTCAAATCCATTCCTTAACCAACCAAAGCATGATTAAATTCATGCTTCACTAAATACCAACTTAGCTTTAGGTTGGTATTCTTTCCGGTCAAGAATCGTGAGATACGTATCTGTACTAAAAATCCTTCCAATCGACATTTACATTTCTCCTAAGTATCAGGATTGACAACTCATCCCTTAAAGTTAACTCGATTTCAAGTCAAAAAGCGCGTTGGGTTGGAGTTGTGTTTACGAACAATTGGGGAAACGAGTCAGCCGTGCTGTATTCGAATCTTCGAGAACAAATCAATGAAGAAGTGATCGAGTTTAAATGAACCACACAGTTGAGGCCGTTAATCCGAGTTGGGTTCTTTAGAGTGCAAGGCTGCCAGAATCTTCAATGGGAACACGTGTATCTCGGTTAGATAATCGGTAAGGGTTGGTTTGTAGGCCGTACCTGGACCAGCTGCGAGAGGAAGAATTAGTGGTTAGGACGTTCTTAACTGCTATAACCAACTTATTGTTTGGAGGAGAAAATTAATTTTTGAATATCGATTCTAAATTCGGAATCCACCGAGTCTAAAGTTAAGACTTATTATCTCTGTTTACAAAATTCGAATTTAATTTTTAATTTAGTTTATTTTCCAATTTATTTAATTAATTATTTATGTTGTTTCAATTATTTAATTTTTAAACATTTCAAAACTCCCCTAATTTATTTTTTTATTTTTTAGTAGGTTCGTTTGGAGTCATGGGCACAACCATTGCCATGATTATCAACACGACACGACCGAAATTCTGATCACAAGTTAAACATGAAAGTTGATTATAATACTAATACTTGTGGACTTGACCTTACTTACCACTCTTTACTATTATTTAAAGTTATTTTTGTATGAATTATTTTTTGTGGCTTCGACGCCCACCAAATTTTGGCACCGTTGTCGATGATTGGAGATATTTTTTTCTAATTTTTGTTTGTTTACCTTATAACCAAATCAGAACTGGGAACTCTAGAGTTTGAACCAGAAATTGAGACAACTGCGAAGAGAAGTCATTCGGCGCAGTAAATGACAAAATCCCGGATTTGAAACCATATCTTACATTGAGGAAATTTTCTCATTTGACGAACTAGACGAGATGGCCGAACAAACTATACATCAACTTGCAGCGGCACCGAATGAACAACAACCCTTATGTATAACCTATCCGATGGGAGGTACGTAGTTCGAGTTGAAGTCGGGTTTGATTCATTTACTACCCACCTTTCATGGATTACAGAATGAAAATCTGCATACCCATTTTAAAGAATTCCATATGGTGTGCACAAATATGAAACCTCAAGGAGTAACTGAAGACCAAATCAAACTTCGTGCTTTTCCTTTCTCATTAGCCAACTCTACTAGAGAGTGGCTATTTTATTTAACTCCAAGATCTGTCAACACATGGTCTGACATGTCTCGTTTGTTTCTTGACAAGTTCTTCCCTATAGCTCGAGCGACTGAACTAAGGAGAGACATCATAGGAATTCATTAGAAGGACACTTAATCGCTCTACAATTACTAGGAGCGGTCCAAAAAATTATGTGCAAGTTGCCCATAACATGGACTAGCTGAACAGTCACTCTTGCATTATTTCTATGAAGGGTTGCTATCGATGGAAATGAAAATGACATATGCTGCAAGTGGAGGGGCATTTGTTAATATGACGCCTCAGAGAGCTAGATAGTTTATTTTGACCATGGCTGCTAACTCTCAACAATTCCAATTGGCTACAAAACCTACGAGATTGGTTCATGGGTTAAGTTCTCTATCTCTAGGAGATAAAATTGATAAGCTGACTAACATTGTTCAAAAATTGCTTACGGATAAAATAGGCCCAGTGCAGTTGTGCGAAATTTGCACTAAACCAGACCACCCAATAGACTCATGTCTAATTTTACATGAGGATTTGATAGAACAAGCAAATCTCACTGGGAACTTTCCAAGACTGCCCTAAAGGTGATATGACCCCTACTCGAACTCATATAATATGGGGTGGAAAGATCACCCAATCTAAGTTATGGGTCAAATCCTTAGTTCAATCAACCAACAAAGGCCACCTTCGAATCAACAATTAGTGCCCCTAAAGTCATCTTTGGAAGCCATAGTGGAAAGGCTAGTCAATAGTACTAAGACGTTTCAGCAAAAAACTGACATGCATTTGCAAGAGTTATAAAGGCAAGTGAGAAAGCTTACACTCACAGTTAGCCGTTTGGAGTCCCAAGGTAAGCTGCTATCCCAAAATGAGTTTAATCCTCGACACAATGTAAGTGTTATGACGTTGAGGAGTGGGAAGGTTTTGGAACCCATACCTGGCATGAGTTGGGCCTACGACTCTAGTCAAGATTAAAAGAAACTTGACACAAAGGCTTTAGTGGAGTTAATACCACAAAAATCATTTGCAACACCACCTCCATTTCCTAGAAGACTTGTCTAATACAAGAAGGAGCGAGAAGAGAAGAAGATCCTCGACACCTTTCGAAAGGAATCAACATACCTTTTCTTGAAGCAATTAAGCAGATTCCACGATGTGCAAGAATCTTAAAAACATTATGCACGAGTAAGAGGAAGCTCCTGGGCAATGAAAAGGTGAGTGTCAGAGAAAATGTCTCCGCCGTTCTACAAAGAAAAATACCACCCAAATGTAAGGTCTAAGGTATGTTTTCCATATCTTGCAAAATAGACAGTGTCGGTATTAAAAAAGCTATGTGTGACTTAGGCGCATCAATTAATGTTATGCATTTATCAATTTATAAACTACTTAATGCAGTTCCTTTGAAGGAAATATATGTAATTATTCAGCTTGCAGATATATCTGTAGTGCATCTGGAAGGAGTGTTGTAGGACGTTTTTGTTAAGGTAAACGAACTGATATTTCTTGCAGACTTCTACATTATTAACATGGAGGATGACAACTCGGCTAATTCGTCTGACATACTTCTTGGGAGACCATTCTTGAGTACTGCGAGAACGAAAATTGATGTTTAGAGTGGAACACTCACCATGGAATTTGAAAGTGACGTGGTTAGGTTTAATGTTTATGAGGATATAGGACATCCCAGTGATAAGTTACAAACTGTGCCTCGTAAGAATGTAGATTTCGATGTTAAGCAAGAGGAATTATCAATGATCAAAAAACTAATACACGAAGCTGTCATGAAAGCCTCGAAATTAGAGCTCCAACCATTTTCAGAATATACAAGGATTCTAACAGAGAAAAATGCAAACTTGAACGGAGAAGCTCAAAGACGCCTCAATCCACTAATGATAGGGGAATTTGGGAAAGGCTTCAAGGACAGTAGGCAAAGGTCGAAACCTTTCTACAAGAACATCCAAGTGCACAAAATAGAAAAATTAATTTTTAATGAGCCAAATGGATAACATTTAAGGTCGTCGAGCTAACGACGTTAAACAAAAGCACTTTTTGAAAGGCAACCCAATTTTTTTTTTTGAATTTTTGAATTTTAGTTTAATTTAGATTGAAAATAAAATGAATAATAACCAGATTATTATTTAACCAGGTTAATGTGTTTTTTCAGGGACGTAATGAAGGTTGTCGATTTTTTGAAAATTGGATATTGATGGTGGAGTGGGCACACCGTGCTAAGTGCTGACATTTATTTCCCTACAAACGAAACCCAACATCCCTAACCCAAATAAAAACCTCAACGCCGACAACATCGTTAGAAACACGTGGGGAGTATTCTTAACCTTTCTCTTTGCTTGTTATTTGAGTTATTGTATTTTATTGCATACAAAACATGCTTGAGGACAAGCATAGATTAAGTGGAGGTTGAAATGGTAAGTATGCATGATTAATCAATTTTTGCTATATGTTTCTCTTTTGCATATATTCAATTTAATGCTAGATTTATTCGATAGTTTATTTTACATTAAGCTTATAATATCATTACTTAGTAAATTTGGACAATTGGGTAATTTTTGAATTAAAGTGTTCAAGTATCTAGATTAATCGACATATGTGTTTTAAAGTTGATATATGTAACTAGATTTTTCATATAAATTGATTGTTTGGAAAAAAAATTATTTGCTCGTACATAAATAAATAAATAACATGAAAAATAAATAAATGAATAAATCCTTAAGTTATGAGTGAAAGTTTCGAAAAAGTGGCTAAATTTAGTAACCGGTATGAGGTGCTTGGGTTATCATCTCATCTCGCGTAAAAAGGTTCGAGTGACAAATCGAAAACTTACAAACATTCAGCTAACTGAGCTTTCAAAAAAAAAAAGACTGTTTGAACTGAGTAACTGAGATAAGATGCTTGGGTTGTCATCCTAGTTCACGTAAAAAGACTTGACCCCCTTTTAAAAAAAATTACTGCATGGTTAATTAATAATTCCTTGCAAATTTTGGTTCAAACTCAATTTAGTGAAATGATTTAGTTTACATGTTTCAGTTTTATGACAATTGTTGATCAAACTAGGTATTCTGAGCTCTTTTTTTTGCCTATATTGTTTACATTGATTATGGATGCGAAAAAGAAGCTCGATTTTTAATAATTTATTGAATAATTTCTAGTGTTTGAAAGTACAATATGCTTGAGGGCAAGCATGAGCCATGTAGGAGGATTTGATAACAGGTAAATTTGCATTATTTTTGTGTTTAATTCGGTTAATTCTTGAATTGATCCCTACTACCACTCTTTACTATTATTTAGGGTTATTTTTGTAGGAATTATTTTTGGTGGTTTCAACGCCAATCATTCAGATTATCAGATAGCAACTCATACGGTCTAACACAGGTCATCAGTGCACTACGGAAGGTCGACATTTTCGTTAGACAATGCTTAGAGATAAATTTTAGATCTGACCTACATGCCAGTATGACCACACACGGCTTGAGACACGCTCGTGTTGTCGACCAATGTGGTTTTAAATCGTGAACAGTGAGTCATATGGCCTAAACACATGCCCGCGTGGTCTCTAAAAGTAATGGTGAGTCACACGGCCTGGACATACGCTCGTGTCCCTAACTCGTTTGATCCTTACATTGTACTTAGTGAGTTATACGACCTAGACACATGCCCTTATCCTTGGCCTGTGTGAACACTGCACTAACCTAACCACCCATGGCCTAGACACACATCCGTGTCCCTTGCTCGTGTGGCTCGTATTTGGTAGATAGTGAGTTACACGGCCTACCACACTGCCTGGCACACGACCATATGGCTCACATGGCCATGTGGCATCGACAACCATGTTTCTTGGCATCTAAGATTCATAAAAACTTGGATTTTTGGTACCCACTTGAAGTAGTTTTGATGTAAGAGCAACGTAGAAGACTCTCGAAGAATAACACGACCATTTTAAGCAATTTAATTAACAACAATACCCAATTATGCGCAGAAAACTATGTCGAAAGTTTTGAAGCAAAACCTTCAACAATTCTAGACTTACCGACAAAATCAATAGCAATTACTCGAGTTATTGTGCTGAGGATCCTTGCTTTTAATATCCTCGCCTAAAAAGAAACCAAACAGTCGCTTAAAAGAAAGTTTAAAAAATCGAGTTGGAAACAACTCCCACAGAAACAAACGAACTATCGTCTAATGGAAGTTCTACAAGTAACGCAGTTCACACAATCGATATAATTGGTAGTAAGGGCACGCACACTTACCCGACAACATAGCAGACAAAACGTGCGAACCAAGCAACAATTGGATGAAGAAAGAAGGAAAAAGAATAAAAAGAAATAAACAAAAGAAAAAAATAAGAAAAGAAAAAAATAGAGATAGAAGGAAGAGAGAACGTTTAACTAATTAACCACCGATCAAAATTCTGACATTAAGCAAAAACATTACTTAATTCATATGTCAAGACTCGAATATAGGACCAGAGAGTAGACAGATGCTTAACCAGTGAACCAGCAGGCTCATTCTTAACATAAATTTACACATAATTAAATTTAAGTCAACGGCCCAAGAGTAGATATGGATTAAAATTGAATTAGCAAAACTTCTAAAGACGTGACTCAAACTTCCGACCTCAACCACATAAACAGAGCACATCACCACAAATACAGAGACTTAATTACTACGAAATCCCAGGAATAAACATTCAAATTTTTGGGGTGTTACAAAGTGGTCATCAATTTTTTTCAAATTTGCACACGTTTTTGTAAAAAGTAACAATTATAATTCTAATTAGAGTGATTTTTGTGGGGCAATTTACTAAAAAAAGCCCTTTTATATCATTATTTACCGAAATGGGTTGATTTTTTGATTATTTACCGGAAAGGGCCGTTTCCCCAGAAAGTGCGTCCACGTCAGCGCGAAGTTAGGGGACGTGTCTGCAAAACGCGTCCCTCGGGGAGCGTTTTTTCCCGTTTTTTAGGGTTAGGGGTTTTTTAATTGGTGTAGGGTTAGGGATTAGTTTAGGGTTTTTAGGGCTTAGGGTTTTAGTATTTTTTAAGGAAAAAATTAATTAAATTAGGGTTGAGGGTTAATTAATATTATTAACTATTAAATTAAAAAAAGAATTTAAATTAAGATTTAGAGTTTTTAGGGTTTATTAATTAAATTAACTATTAATTATGGAAAAAAGCTCCCATGTGGATACTCTTTTGCTACGTAGTATTTGAAAAAATAATTTTGAGAAGATGTTTCTGAAAAAATAGTGTCAAAAACGCTTCAAGAAGGATGCACTGCTAGCAAATTTACGGAAAAAAGCTCACATGTGGACGCTTTTTTGCTACAGTAGTATCTGAAAAATAATTTTGAGAATATGTTTCTAAACAAATAGTGTCAAAACGCTTCAAGCAGGATGCACTGTCAGTAAAATTACGGAAAAAAGCTCCCACGTGGACGTTCTTTTGCTACAGTAGTATCTGAAAAAGCCTTAGGCTATAAATGAGCCAAATTTCATTTTCAGGTTGCAAAAGTTACAACAAGAGAAATTGAGGCTAAAGTAAAATAGAATTTGAAGATGAGTAAATGTGTTAGTGCTATTATTTACTATGATGGCGAGGTCCGTGACACCGAGAACGGTGTTGTTTTTTTATCGGAGAACACAGTTCGACTAGTTTTTAACCAGAACATAGATTTGACAGAACTTCGTAAAAGAATTAGGCGTAAAATCTTTGGAACGACGCCAATGAAAGTTTTGTCTATTAAGTATTGATTTTGTACTTCGGTTGATCTCGTAAGATATGACTCATTTGATATCAAAGGTCCTTGTAGCTTGGAGGTAATAGTGTAGACTCATTTTGCCAGTGGATCACCTATATTGAGTTATATGTACAATTTTCATCGCCAAATGATGCATTTGCGACTTCAACATCTAATGCTGTTCGAGAGGAATACACCACCCCTACCCGACACTCAGTTAGTGGGTGGTAAAACACGAAAGCTCTCGTGTTTAGTAGCAGTATGGAATATACAACCCTTGCACAACACTCCGTTAGTGGATGGGACATGCAACTCGGTAGGTCGATGTTTGATACTGAAAATACGTACTGAGGAATGACATCAACTTCTAGTGGTTGGCAATCCACATCTGATTGGAGATGTTATGAAATATCCAGAAGAAGGGATGATGTACTCCTTACAACATCCACCGGTGAGGGGACCTCATTCATTGCAGATAATGGTGGGTCAGATGATGAGTCCGATGTGGATCCACTTCGAGAGCTCAGTCCCGATGGTGCAGAAGTTGGATTATTTTCTAAACCAGAGCATGTTCCAACCATACCTGAAGATGTTGAAGAGGGTTCAAATGAAGAAGAAGAAGAAGATCCACGATTCAGGGCATACTCGCCTCTAGCCCACATGCATAATGTCGATCTATCTCAAGATGATGCATTAGAGTTTCTAGATCTACCACATAGAAGGCGTGACCGTACAAGTTCGTCATTGGATTCGGGTGAAATGGAAGTTGGTAGGGAATTTTCCAATAAGGATAGTTTTCTTGGTGCATTGAAACAACATAACATCATGAACGGGGTTAACTACAACGTGGTTAAATCTAAATCCGATAAGTTTGAGGCCAAGTGTACAGTGCAAGACGGTACATGTTCATGGAAAATCATGGCCTCATTGAGGAAAATGACAGGCTTGTGGGGGATAAAAAAGTACAAAGGTCCACATACATGTGTTGGCGGTAAAGTATCACTAGGTATTTAAGGTTTTTGAATAATACTATTATTACGTAATGTTGCATTATTTAACATACTTTGTTGACAAGTGTTTCACAAGATCATCCCAAGATGGATTTAGATATGTTAGCTAGCTTAATACTACTGATGGTGAAGGCGGATCCGAAGACTTCAATGCCAGTCTTAATTGCCAATATTCGTAGCCACTTGAAGTACACGCTCTCTTACCGCAAGGTTTGGATAGCTAAGTAGAAGGTGTTGGAAAAGATATATGATAGCTAAGTAGAAGGTGTTGGAAAAGATATATGGTATGTGGGAAGCTTCATATAATGAAGTGTGCCAGTGGTGTCAAGTGCTAGAGAGATATGTCCCAGGTTGCATAACAGACCTTGAAACGGCACCTGTGTACTACAACGACCAATTTCTCTGTGGATGCCAAGTGTTCAATTGTCTGTTCTGGAGTTTAAGCAATGTCGGGACGCATTTATATACTGCAAGCAATTAGTACAAATTGACGATACCTTTATGCATGGTAGATATACCCATTGGCTATTGCTAGCTGTGGCATAGGATGACAGGGGAAGAATAATTCCAATTGCGTTTGCAACAACACCGAGGGAGTCAGCTGATGACTGGGATTTCTTTCTTTCTAGGTTAAGGAGGCATGTCTGCCCCCAACCTGATATATGCGTTATATCGGATCGGGGCACTGGAATACTGACCGCAATTAAGCGACAAGAAAGCCAATGGCATCGCACACACCATCGGTATTGCCTAAGGCACGTTGCGTCCAACTACTACGGGTAATTTCGATCTACAAGTGAAAAACGACAAGTGACCAACATGGGTATTTAATCTCTATTAATATAATTTCGTTTGTAATATTGAATTTATTCTAAATAGAAGAGTGGTATGTAATTTTCGCTATGAACTTATATTGGCAGGGTATGAGATAAGTAATGACCGTTTTCATAAGATGTTGGCAGTTTTACGTTCAGTTAACGAAGAAGGTGCAGACTACCTTTGTAACATACCTTTCCAACAGTGGACACAAGCATACGATGGTGGCCTACGATATGGTCATATGACCTCAAACCTGGCTGAATGCATAAATTCTATTCTAAAAGGAACGCGTCATTTGCCAATAACAGCCGTTGTGCAAGAGACATATTTTCGTTTAGCAGTAATATTTCCAAAGTGAGCAGCGAGTTATAAAGGCCAAATGCAATGAGGTCATGTATGGTGTGCGAAGGTATTGCAAGAGATTAACAAGGCGAAGGCACGAGCCAACACCATGCACATAGTGTGTCACGATCGCGACAACCTATGGTTTCGTTTGACGGAGTTTAACAAACCGAACCAAGGTATTATTAGCGGGCAATATCATGTACACTTGAGAAATAGAACATTCGACTGTAGGGTGTTTGCGCACTACGTTATCCACGCGCTCATATAATTGCAGCTTGTCAGAATCTCCGTCTGGATCCTATAACGTATGTCGATCAAGTGTACAAAATAGAATACATGTACAACATGTGGAGACACGATTCCCACCGATCCCAGATTAATGTAAGTGGCCGTCTGTATCGCTTGCTCCATTTAAGCTGTTACCGGATAGAGAATTGCGTCGCAAACCAAAGGGTCGACCTTACTCGACTAGAATACGTAACAATATGGATATCTGAGAAACAACGAACCAATAGAGGTTGTGCGGATGGTCTAGGAACCCAAGCCATATAACTCGATCATGTCCAAATCGGAATAGCTGATAGTTGTTGTAATAAAATTATGTTGCATTATTTATATTTTATTAAAAATATAAAAAATATTAAAAAAATTGTCATATTCAAAATAACATTTATTTTAATAAAAATTATTGGTTAATTTAAAAGTACATTTATTGTATTAAAATTAAAAAAAGTAAAGTACAATTAAAATATTAAAAACAACTTTTATTTTATTAATTAAAACTATATAAAAAATAAATATAAAAATAATAAAAATATTGGCTAATTTAAAAGAATATTTATTTTAATAAAATTAAAAAAAGTAAAGTACAATTAAAATATTAAAAACAACTTTTATTTTATTAATTGAAACTATATAAAAAATTAAATATAAAAATAATAAAAAATATTGGCTAATTTAAAAGAACATTTATTTTAATAAAATTAAAAAAAGTAATGTAAAATTAAAATATTAAAAACAACTTTTATTTTATTATATGAAACTATATAAAAAAAGTTTCTACAAATATATTTAAAAAATCAATGTTGGTGCCAGTCGAAATCAATGCCACATGGGGTTCGTCGATGGTTACGCGCTAAATTCCTTCTTGGTTTAGCTTCCGGTGGGGGTTGTGGTTGCTTCGGTGGGGACTGTGGTTCCTCTGACAGGGGATCTGGTTGTGAGTGTTGGGAGGATGACCCACCTTGATAGAATAATAAATGCGGAGGTGTTTGCATCACCCATGGTGGAGGTGTTTGAATCCCATAAGGCGATGAGGAATGGTAAAAAGAAGAGCTCCTTGACGGCGCCTCGTGCGATCCCTCATGCGACGACGGCCTATTGATTGGTGGTTGACTCGGAGTAATTGGGAACGGAGATGAACCGGGCCATGCATTCCAACCTGCCATAGGACTGGGAAAAGGAAACATAAAAGGGTTAGGATACATATAAGGGCTAGGATACGCACCTGGCAGAATCTGAAAAGGCTGTGATATGGGTGTCGTCGGTTGAAGTGTTGGGCCAGGTGGCTATGTGGGCACTGTTGATGGGCCCGATGATTGTATGGGCATTGCTGATGGGTCCGCGTCGTCATCCCTTCTTCTTGGATTTAAAGGGCCCCGTCGTTCTCTTTGCACACGAATTTGCCGTCGCCTCTCCTCTTTCGACAATAAATATGGCTTGCCATGGATTCTAAACCATGGCATGTATTCTGGCATGCATGCTAACTCAGGAACGATGATCGGTTCCCGAGTAGGTATATAATCATACTGATTTTCCCACATTTCGATATATTCTGACCAGTGTCTCGGCCAATCCGTATTCAATAGCCATAAGTCAACTTTGTACTCATAATCGAACACCTCAGGTGCCACGGGAATTGGTTGTCGAAATCCAAATTACTGCAACACTCTATTTGACTAATGCATCTCCACGATAGCATAGTTGACCAATGGGACCTTCACATGCCAAATGTTCGGATTTTGAAAAAATTCATTCAGAATTACTACCCGAATTGCCGGATCCTCGTATGGCGTCCATTGAAACTATATGAACATGATAAAAATATTAGTTATATATGTAATACTAAATAATAAATACTAAATACGAAACGACTATTTTATTATGTATATATATTTTATTTAATACTTACTTGTGCTTCCGACCGTTGGTCTAATTGAAGCCGTATATCTTCACGAGATGTGGGTATTCCAACATAACTTGCCGAATGGTTCCACCTAATTAAATATTTTTTAGCATACAATCATATTTTAAATTTATGTAATAATTGTAAAATCTAATATAAAATTTACCTCGTTATTAGTGGGAATGTATATGGGTGGTTCACTCGATGACGTAAAAATAGAAAGCAAAACAGTGCCCCCATGATTGCAATAATGATAGGCATCCTCCGATTTTGGCTTTATTCGGTCGCGTCGACCGACACATCTCCCAGTACAATGTTGCTAACACGGCAGACCCCCAACTTAATTCACCTGCTGCTCTAAAGTCAACGAGTTTCAGCAGCCATCTCAGATGTATGCGGTTTCGTGACAAGTCCGGCATCAGATAACCTCCAATCATTTCAAGAATGTATGCCTGAGCATGTCGTACTCTTTCTAATTCAATCGAATCATTATCCAACTCCGAAAATATGTCTCGTAACCAGCCCATCTCGATCAACCTCTATTAATATTATCCGGAATAGCACCCAAAAGCTCGTAGCATACGGCTCTCCAATCAGCAGATTGAGTGGAGCTGGTGACTGCGTACCCATCGACTGACAATCCCAATTGCAATTGCACGTCTTCCAGAGTGATAGTACACTCTCTGCATGGAAGATGGAAAGTGTGCGTCTCGGGTCTCCACTTCTCTATCAACGCACTGATTAGTTTCGGATCCAACTTCCACCCCTGGCCTATCATGGTCACGTGTCAAAAACTCGCTTCTCTACGACCAACGGTGATAGAGGACCAAACATATTACGGATATAGCATTGCAACACCCGATCTACAGGCTGTTATAAAAAAATTATAAAATAAATATTAATTAAAATTGCATAAATTAAAAAAATTAAATACTATTCAAAAATTAATTAAACTTATCACTTACCATTGTCATTTGATCAACGTAGATATGTTTCGTATCGAGACAAATTAATTCTTTGGCCATTGCTAACACGATCGAATATTTTTGTAATTTAAAAAATAAAAATAATTCAAAAAAAATTTAAATAGAGCTTTTTTGCAAAAACTAAAGAGAGCTTTGAAAAAAGTTGAGAGAAATTTGAGAGAATTTGGAGAGAATTGTGAGAGAATTGTGAGAGGACTATTGTGTGAAAAAATGAAAGGGGGGAGGGGCCTTTTATAGTTTTTTTTTACCGTTAGAGTTCAAACGGTCAAGTGACCGTTGGGGGCGGGACAAAATGCTCCCTCAGGGACGCGTTTTGCTGACACGTCCCCTGACTTCGCACTGACGTGGACACACTTTCGGGGGAAATGACCATTTTCAGTAAATAATCAAAAAATCGACCCATTTCGGTAAATAATAATATAAAATGGCTATTTTTAGTAAATTGCCTGATTTTTGTGACACCTTATAAATTTGTATTTACATGTGAATACTTTTTTTACAAGTCTTATGGTTAAAACTCTTATCAGGCACCTGTTTGGCACGAGTCCAAATCGTGTTACCCCCATCCCCACCCCAATATTGTATAGAAAACAAGTAAATTCATATTAAATGTCAAACATTTATCTTATGTGATAAATTTTAAAATATTAAAATACTATAAAAAAATGTATTACCTTGCAAGTTGTGGTACAACTCAAGTTCACCGTATAATAGAATGGTCAGCGCAATCAAATCCTTCACCTTCACTTTAAAATATCATAATTTAAAAAATTATGATAAATTCATATTAAATTTTATAAAATATCAAATATTCATCATATGTAATAAATTTTGAAAAAATAAAATATCATAATTATAAAAAATCATACATTGCAAATGGTGACACAACTCAATTTCACCACATAGTGGAATGATGAGAGAGACCAAATCCTTCACCTTCACTATAAAATACCATAATAATTAAAAAATCATGGTAAATTCATATTAAATGTCAAACATTCATTAAATATAATAAATTTTTAAAAAATTAAATACCATGATTAAATAAATTCATACATTGCAAATGGTGGTCCAACTCAATTTCACCACATAGTGTAATCATGAGCGAGATCAAATCCTTTACTTACTTTGAGAGCTACCTTGACTCGATTTTGTGGTATTTATCCAAAATATAGCCATGAAAACAAATATTTTGTCCTTAATCTTGATACAACTGAGGTGGAGATTACATTTGAGGTTAAGGATATATATATGTAGTGGAAGAAGGTGATACATTTGAGGTGGATAAGGCATACTATAACCGGGAAATGGCGAATAGTAACTATGTGATTGTAATCGGAGGTTGAAAAAATTGGAGGTAGCTCTAATGGATAATAACCTTGAGTACTAACAGACGAATCACTATACCCAAAGTTACTCACCATCATCACTTTAACTTAGCGTTGTACTTGAACTAGAATGAAACTTGTCTTGCTTTTGAGATTGAACTTTTCATTCAATGTTCATTTCATCATCAAAATCCATAAGAAATAAACCAACATTTTCACCATCTAATAGAGGATTTTCTTTCTCTTGCAACTAGATAGTAAATCATCATCTTCAAAGATACGATCAATTCTAATAGAATTAAAACTATCATTTATCCCATCAATACTTGTTCTTATATGATGTATCATCTTCAGTCTCTTATTGTAGTAGGTAAATACTAATTTCTCAAGTCTTTGAAACATTAACCTATTTCTTGCCTTAGTGTGGATGTAGCTAAAATGTGCTCCAAATTTCGTTTGTAGTTTGATGCATAGGTTGTTTGATTAAGCCCTTTAACTACTAATCTTTGTAACTCAAGAACACATGTGCCATATATTATCTACCATTCAACTACATAATATTATGCATGGACAAGACATAAGATTTTTCCAAGTCTAATCAAGTATGATCACTGCCTAATTACTTGTCCATTAATCTAATCCCCACTTGACTAAAGGCATACCCTAGTCCCTACTAGGCATGTCAAGATTTGACCAAGGTAGACACATACCAAGGCTTATAAGAAGGGTGATGGCTAAGGGAGCTTATAAACACCTTGA
Organism: Gossypium hirsutum; assembly: GCF_007990345.1. Classification (NCBI taxonomy): domain Eukaryota; kingdom Viridiplantae; phylum Streptophyta; class Magnoliopsida; order Malvales; family Malvaceae; genus Gossypium; species Gossypium hirsutum. Next base: position 72,675,204 of record NC_053433.1, read on the forward strand.
TACATGCACGGATAGGATGAAATTTATTAAATTCTATTCATTGAAGGTGGCAATTTTCAAATTCGAAAAATCTGATAACTTGCAATGAGTTTTTGGATAGGATCCAAACATTTTTTTAGTTGAGATGTCACATATCAATCGAAGATCTGTCTCTTATCTTCGCAATGCACTTTGAATCACTCAATTTCAAGTTTGGAAGCTCAAGTTATGATTATTTTATTGAAGACTACGCGAGCAGAATTTTTGGATGGGATTATTATAGGAAATTATGAGAGAGTTTTGGGCTTTAATTCAAGTTTAAATCATATTGGATTCGATTTTTAGGCTTTATTTTTATTATATATATAATCTCAATATTGTATTTATTAAATTTTATTATTTTATTATTTATTTATTCTATATTTTGGATATATTTTTTTATTAATGATACAGGATTGGGTGAAAATTATTAAATTTCATTTATCGAATTTGTCAATTTTCAAGTTCTAAAAATTAATTGACTTGCAATGAATTTTTAGATGTAATTTAGTTATTTTTAGGTTGAGATGTCTTCGTATCGATGGAAGATCTGACTCTTAATTATGAGCTTTTTAGTGAAGACAAATATGAATTTTGAGGTTTAATTAGAATTTAAATAATATTAAGTTAAATTTTTAGATTTAATTTTTATTATGTATTTAAATTTATTATTTATTTATTCAACAATGGAGGTTGAATCATATTTTATAGAAGTTCATCTCACCCAAAATGACGGGGGTTGAAATCCTGAGTGAACCGACTTAATGGAGGCAAATAACTCAAGCTTGCAATGAAAAAGAAATAACTAGTCTTTGATGGAAAGCAAGAAGAATCGTAATTAGCGATGAAATATTCACATAAAATCCTCTTCTACTTCCTGGAAAGACTTGTTCGTCGCTGCAATTTGTTTGTTTGATGTCATCTTTTCAGGGACCATCAGATTGTCGTAGCTTCTTATTTCTGCTTCTCTTTCCTTTTCAAGCCTTTGCATCTCCTCTCGGCGTTTTTTTTCCTTCAGCTGTTGCTTTCTCTGGGTTTTTTCCGCTGCATAAACTGCTTCTTTCTTAGCTTTCAAATCAGGTTTCCTTTCCACTTTAGTCTTGTTCAACCTGTTAACTATCTCATGTATCCGCTTCTCCTCTCTCACAGTCCGAACCATCTTGGAATTGTGAAAGCCAACTTGGCCCACATCCATCGAAGGAGTTTTCTTCAAATTGGACAATGGAGTGTAAACAACATCAATACTATTCACCTTCTTGCCTTGGATGGAATTAGCTTTAACAAGCTGAGCACATGTTCAAAGGCTGGTGTTGGTTACTGGTTGGTTTATAAATCCAACTAAAAGTTGTTGCTTAGTTAATTAGTTAGGGACTAAAATGTTGATATATAAATAAGTTGCGGGTGTAATTTAAAAATATTTTTTTTATCTCTTAACGAAAGCATCTTTCAAATTACTTTTGTTTTCCTTATTTTCATGCCTTAATTATTGTCGCTATTACTCTGCTCTATTTCTTTGTGATTATCACCGGCGTACCACCGACCAACGATGGTCACTGACGTTTTCCAGCAGCACAATCTTCGACAACACCTTCGCTTATATCATCAATGGTTTCACCCTTTTTAAGTCTTAAATAAACATGGGCAGAATACATCTTATCCACATGGAACAAGATCTTCCATGAAGCCATATTTGATGAGCTCCTATTTCTCGTACTTGTCAAGACCCATGAAAATGGTTTAATCGCCAGCTTGTGGCCTGGCTTTGAAGTAAAATACCATTTTTCCCTCGCTTTCGTGAGAGACAAAATTAAAGGAAATATTTTTTTAATTTCTTAAAGAAGATCGAGAAGAATTAAAAATTTTATTAAAGAAAAATATTTGTATTTAATGAACTTTTATATAATCTATCTAATTACATCCTAAATAAAACATTTAACTATAATGAAACTCTAATAGTTTTAAGTAAATTTGATAAATATAAAATTTCTTAATAATTTAAAATAATTCAAAATATATTTTTAAAATTTGAAATAAATAAATAATAAATACAATATTCAACTAATATATAAGAAAAATCAACAAATTTTACATGCCAATTATTGTTAACAATTTTTCTTATTGATTTCTCTAAAATTTATATGCTTCTTTTTAACAAATAGCTGCAAATAAAGAAAGAAAATAGAAGAGTTGCATGGATTGATAGATGTTTTCAATACTAGAAATATCATATAAATTCACAATTAGGATTCATATGACTAAAAAAATGAAACAAAAAACACAACTCTAAAGAGGCAAATAAAATTACAACCGCCTTAAAAAATAAAACCCTAGTCAAGAGTGCTTTGCTTAGTATCCTAGAGAGAACAGATTTCTGTGGCTTAGGATGGAGGAGAGTGGTGGCACAGAGGGTTTTAAAGGAGATGCGATCTCTCTTCTGGCGGAGGAATTAATCCAATTTTCAGTCAAAAGTTCGATGGTGGTACCAAGTGAAAAACCTACCTTGTTGTGCACAATATGGACGAAGAAATTCTATAATCCAGACAGTTTTCGGGCACAGATGAAAAGTATTTGGAAGACAAGAAAGAAGTTCGAGATTAAATTGGAAGGACAAAATCTATTTTTGATCATGTTTGAAAGTGAAGAAGATTTGGAATTAATTATGGAGGGGCAGCCATGGCTATTCCGGAAAAATTTAATAATTTTTGATCGGTTGGATAGATCAATAGAAAGAAGTCAAATTTGACTTAATTCATCCCTTTTTTGGATTAAGATTGGACCATGTTCTCCAGAATTTGATTAAAAAGATTTGCTGCATGCTGTAGGGGTTACTTTTGGAGGCGTTTTCAGATCCGAAATAAACGGGGAATTCTGTCGGCTGAGAGTCAAGCTAGATGTGCAAAAACCCTTGCGAAGGGGTATTTTCGTCTCAATAGAAAATCAAAGTAAGTCCTGGATTCCTTTTAAATATGAAAAATTACCTACATTCTATTTCGGTTGTGGAAGGATAGGGTATGGGCTCATGGAGTGCCAAGAGTTCACACCTGAAGAAAGAAACAAAATCAGAATTGATCCTCCTTTTTCACTAGCTTTGAAAGCAGAATTAAAATTAGCTGGAAAAGAGAGTTTAGTATTTAAGGCCAGTTCAAAAAAGATGCAACCCCAATGTTTATAAGTAGGAAATACTGAGATTTTCCCTGAATTAAATTTACAAGTGAACGAAAATAATATTATGTCCCAAGCTAATTCACAAGACACAGAGAAAGAGCTAGCATTGAAGTTGCAGGAGGGTAAAATAGATACTGAAGATAAGGTGACTGGTGTAATTAAAAATTCTACAGGAATTCTGAAATAAGCAAGGAAAGTGAGTTGGAAGCGAGTCGAGATAGAAAGAGGGGTAGATGCTTATAATGGCGAAAGTATATTGAGGAAAAGGAAAGTAGAAGAGATTGCTTTTAAAGGAGATGACCTAGGATTCTCTCGTGAAGATGAAACAAAAAGAATACAGTATGAGGGCAAAGAAAGTCAAACTACAGACAATACAATTTTTTCGGATGAATATTTCCCCCAGAGTTATGATTTTCATCAATATAGATCGGCAGCTGCCAAGAGGCATGCCGACCGGGCACAATGAAAACCATATGCTGGAATGTCTGTGGATTGGGGAGTCCACGGGCAACACGAAGGCTTTGGTATTTGCTGAAGCAACATAAGCCCCAGATGGTTTTCTTTATGGAGACCAAAATTGATGGAAAGTGCATGGAAAAATTTCAGAGGAGATGTGGTTTTGAGAATGGAATTGATGTAGGAGCAGAAGGTTCTAGAAGGGGAATTTGTATGGCGTGGAAAACAGGAATTACTGTAGTTATTAAAAATTTCTCAAGAAATCATATTGATGTAATGGTAAAGGACGAAAATGTGACAGCCCTAATGTGACCCTAGTCGGGAAGTGGTTTCGGGACCACTAAACCGAGTCATAAAAATAATTAACTGTCATAATTGATGCTCATTATATGTACATGTGCATGTGTGAAAATTTCGTGTTTGAATTTTGTTTAATTGTAGGTGAATTTTAGTAAATAGGACTTATGTGAGAAAATTTTGAAATGTGATAGGTCAAAGCATAAGGATCTATTAGTGCATGAAATAAAAAGGGGGGACTTGCATGTCAATTCCCCCCTAATTAGTAGTGGCCGGCCATGACAAGCATGGTAGACCAAGTGTGATGGGCAAGAACATGTCATAAACATGTTGAGTTAGTGTTTCATGGGAAGTATGATAAAATAAGGAGCATGGGCATAAAATAATGAAAGGGAATATGATGAAAACAAAAAAAAGTGTGTGGTTGTCCCCCCCCCCCATTTTGCCGAAACTAGAAAGAAAAACAAAAAAAAAGTGTTCATCCTTTGGTTCATCCTTGGCCAAAAATTTTAAGGAGGAAGGAAGAAGAAAGGTTGAAGAGGTTCGGCCATGCATGTAACTAGGCTAAGGTATGTTTGATGATGTTCCATGAGATGCATGCATGTTTTAGTTGTTAGCTTGAGTTCTACCTAGCCCATGGTCTAAATCTTGCTATGTGATGGAAATGACACTCGGCCATGGATGCATCATTCTTGCTTGGTGTTGATGTTGTGTTGGTGAGATACCAAGTTATTTTTGTGACCAAGTTGAGATTTGAATTTTTGGAATGAGTAAGGTTTTCGGCTATGGTAAATATAAGGGTGATGGATGTTGTGTCATGCTAAATCTAGATGAACAATGTTAGTGCTTATATCTCGATATTCATGAGTTTCTTTCTTGGTTTTACCTCAAACCCATGAAGTATTTTAATTGGTGTTGTTAGAAGTTTCAGTCATGGGATTATAAGCTTGTTAGTTTTGATGATGAAATTTATGCCTGGCAAGGGTAAACGGTGTCTTGATGCATTCGACCATGGTAGAAAGTAGAAGTGAAATGGTAGTAAGATAACATGCAAAATTGTTAGTATTTGATTTCTAGTGTATACATGCGTATTAGCCGAGTTTTGAATTTGAAACGAAACGGTATATAACCAATACAAGTAACCATACTTGTGGGAAGTCTTAAGCATATAATTGGCCTCAACATATACATGCATACTCGGCCAAATGAGAAGATTTGTGCTGCATGCATTCGGTTAGAGGCAAGCATATTGATGCCTATATCTTGGTTAGGACAATCGGCTAAAAGGGAGTGTGGGTTAATATGTTGAGTTGATGCATGATTTCACATGTATGTGACTTTAATGTCTAATGTATAAATATGGGCTAAGTGCCTCGTGTTCCTCTTTTCGATGCTCAAATGATTAAATCAATTTATTTGTTTAATTAAGCTCAAGAGCAAAGGGGAACTAAATCCGATAAAGGGAATGAAAAAGTGGTCGAATAGCCATCGGAATCGTTCGACAACATCCGAGGTAAGTTCTTGAGTAATAGAGCTTAAATTATGATTTGATTAGATCATGTTTTAAGCAAATCAAAATCATGCTCTTTGTGTGTGGCTATTGAGCCGACATTACAAGAATGATAAGTGTCTTGTGTTTGAGTTTTGCTAACGAAAATGAAATACGAATGTGCCATGATTTATTGTTAAATGTGCATGGTTATTTGAATGATGTCCGGGCTAAGTCCCGAAGGCTTTGTGCTAAGTGACCATATCCGGACTAAGATCCGAAGGCATTTGTGCGAGATACTAATTCCGGGCTAAGCCCGAAGGCATTGGTGCGAGTCACTAAATCCGGGTTAAGTCCCGAAGGCATTTGTGCGAGTTACTATAACCGGGCTAAGTCCCGAAGGCATTTGTGTGAGTTACTATAACCGGGCTATGTCCCGAAGGCATTTGAACGAGTAGCTATATCCGGTTAAATTCCGAAGGTATGTGATTTGGGAATGAATGATCTTGCTGTAAAAATTTCAGTTAATACGCTTGAACATCCCAACATTGAGGTATGTTTCGTATGTGCTTTGAATTAGTTGAGCCCTTACAAATAAGTATTCGCTCAGTTGATAAATGAGCTACCGGCCTTTGGCTAAGTTGATCTTTTGTGTATGAACATAAGGGTTGGTAATGTGAAGTAAGTATGAAATCGAAAATTTGTGCATATGAAATTATCCGTTTAGCTATATGAATGCTATACTTTTGTTGTGCTGGAATCCCTTGCTCAAAACTTACTAAGCATAAATTGCTTACTCCGTTTCTTTGATTCTCTGTTTTATAGATTTTGGCTCTTCAGCTATCGGACTCGGGATTTTGAAGTCGAAGTCGCCCACACTATCAAAGCCCCCTTTTGGTACAATTTTGGTTGAACTTCGAAATGGAATGTATAGGACTACCCTTTTTGTTGTGGGTCATGGACCCTTTGGACTTGTATAATTTTGGATAGCCATGCGAAAATGGCTTATATATGTTTGAGCATAATGTTATAATCATTTGGTATGGATATGGTTATTGAGAGGTGTGGATATGCTTAACAAGGATTGGCCATGGAATGGTTAATCACTATCATAATTTGTGCTATTTATGCTAAAAGGGCTAGTTGAATCATGGAAACTATGAAATAGGTAAAGTCTACCTTAAAGGCAGATGCTGACAGCAGCAGTGATGTAGATTTGGAAAATCACTAAAAATAGTAGGAATGGAATTAAATAGTGAATAAATTATGTAAACGAACCTTGATGAATCTATTTTCATAGGAAAGTAACGAAACGATCATATGGACAGTATGTTAAGAGATATTCAGATTCTCGTGAGATAGGGCCAAAACGGTTTCTGGATTCCCTGTTCCGACTTTAGAAATTCATTATAAATTAACCAGAGATAATTAGGAGTCATTCCATATATGTATAGATTCCTCTCTGAGTCTAGTTTCTATAGAAACCAACGGCATCAGTATTGAAGCTCTGTGCAGGGAGATATCCAAGTTGTAATGCGCAAAGGTCAGTGCAGTCGATCCCTGTAACATGGGAGACTTTGACTAATAAACTGTACTAATTGGCCAGACCAAAAATTCTATAAAAAAATATGTAGATGGGAATATGAGATTAGTTTCAGGTAAAAATCACGAAACTGATTTTCGAGTTGTGAAACTCAAGATATGATTTTTAAGGTGACAATGATGCAGTTAGCCAGCTTGCCTGGAAAATTTTAAAATGGATTGTGCAAAGAAGTGATTTAAGTCTGCAAACCCCTCGTGTCCGACTCCGGCGACGGACTCGGGTACGGGGTGTTACAGAAAATTTCAATGAAAAATGGAGATTTACTGGATTCTATGGTTCGCCTTATGTTCAGGACAAGAATGCCTCATGGAATTTATTAAGGCAATTGGGTAAAGATCAAAACCATCCTTGTCTAGTTTGTGGCTATTTTAATGAAATAATGTATTCTTTTGAAAAAAGTGGAGGTCAATCGAGGGAAGAAAAAAGAATGGAAGCTTTTCGCGAAGTTCTTAATGAATGTCAATTAATGGACGTGGGTTACATGGGGGTTTGGTTCACATGCGAGGGTGGAAACTTACCGAAAACAAATATTAAAGAAAGACTTAATAGAGGCGTGGCAAATGAGAAATGGATGCAACTTTTTCCAAATGGAACTATTCATCATTTAACACATGCGATTTCAGATCACTACCCCTTACTTATAAGTACTAACAGTGGGAATAGTAGTAATAGAAGCCAAAGTTTCAAATTCGAAGCATGGTGGATAATGGAGGAATCTTTCGAACAAGAGGTTAGAATAGCGTGGGAGTCTTCGGATAGATCTATATGCGAAAAACTAGATAGGCTAAAATTTAGCCTAGTGAGATGGGCGAGTGCAATAAAGAAAGAACGAGTTGGTTTAAAGAACAGGCTCACAAAGGACCTTGAAGAATTAATGGCAAGCGACAGAGAAGATATCACTATGGAAAAGCTGATTGATACTAGGATCCGACTCAATATGGAGATTGATAAAGATGAAATGTATTGGGAACAAAGGGCATGAGCTAACTAGCTTCTATTAGAGGATAAGAACACATCCTTTTTTCATAAGTATGCATCAGTACGTAAACAAATAAACACCATTAATAGGTTGGAAGATGATAGAGGTCAAGAAATCACTGATGACTTGGCAATTAATGAGGCTACTTCAAATTATTTCAAAAATCTATTCACATCGAAGGGTGTGGGAAATTTATCCCATATACTAAAAGTAATAAATAGTAGTATTTTAGCTAATATAAATGTAATTTTGCTTGCAGCAGAAGAGGTTTTTTCAACTTTGAAAGGAATGGGGGCCACTAAAGCGCCAGGCCATGATGGTTTTTTAGCACTATTTTTTCAAAAATTCTGGCACATTGTAGGTAAGGATGTTGAGAAATTCTGTTTGGGAATTCTGAATGATGGAAAGAATTTTGATTTGGTAAATCTTACCGATATTGTACTTATCCCAAAACTGCCAAAACCTACAAGTCTAGCTAATTTCAGTCCTATCACCCTATGCACAGTTCTATACAAAATTGTGGTAAAAACAATTGCTAATTGTTTTCAAGGGGTCATTGGAAGAATCATAGACAAGGCCCAAAGTGCTTTTGTTCCAGGAAGACTAATTACAGATAACGTGCTAATAGCCTATAAACTCCTTCACACATTGCGGAAGAAAAGGACCGGGTTAAACCTGATATGAGCAAAGCTTATGACAAAGTTGAATGGGTTTTTCATAAGGAAGTTATGCTGAGAATGAAATATGCAAAGGAATGGGTGTCATTGATTATGAAATGTATCTCCACAGCCTCCTACACAGTCAACATCAATAGAAGAAGAGAATTGTTCTTAAACCCACCCGAGGGCTCCGTCAAGGTGATCCACTCAGCCCTTTTCTGTTTCTAATATGCAATAAGGGACTTTCGTCTTTAGTAAGAATAGCGACAACTGATGGTTTACTAAGAGGAGTAAGAGCAAGTCAAAGAGGGCCAGCGATTTCCCACATACTGTTTGCAGATAATAGTATTATGTTTGGCCAAGCGGCATATAGAGGAGCACGTATCTTGAAAGAGTACGAACAGTGTTCCGGACAATGTGTGAATTTGAGCAAGTCAATAATTTTCTACAGCTCAAATACAACGGAAAGAGACAAAACGGAGGTATCAACAGTAGTAGGGGTGAAATGCTCCACAAATTTGGAAAAATATCTTGGACTCCCTAATGTGGTAGGTAGACGGAAGAAGGAAGCTTTTCAAAATATAAAGGATAAAATCAAATCAAAAATCGATAGTTGGAGCACAAGATTATTGTCACAAGGGGGCAAGGAGGTTTTTATCAAGTCATTGCTTCAAGCAATTCCAGCATATGTTATGTCATGTTTTCTCTTACCAAAATCTTTTTGTGGAGAGTTGGAAAATATTTTTGCGAGATTCTGGTGCCAAAAAAGGCAGGGTAGAAAAAAGATACATTGGTGTCACTGGAAATATATGTGCCGATCAAAAGAAGGGGGTATGGGAATCAGGAATATGTCACAATTTAATATCTCATTATTAGCTAAGCAAGGATGGAGGATTATTAATAATCAGGATTCACTGGTTATACAAGTTTTTAAAGCAAAATATTTTCTGGATGAGCACTTTTTAAATTCTCAATTGGGAAAAACTAGCTCCTATATCTGGAAAAGCATATGGGCAGCAAGGGGTATTTTAGAAAAAGGTATGTGTTGGAAGGTTGGTACAGGTTCAAATATTTCCATTAATGATGATGCGTGGATTCCAGATGCTGTTAATTTTAAAGTACCAACGGTCGATGTTGGAAAAATTCTCCGGATACCTTTAGCATGCACACCTCACGACAATCTACTTGTGTGGGGAGGTGATCATTCAGGGGAATTCTCGGTACACAGTGCCTATAAACTATTACAAATTTCTGATGAACTTCCTAGAGCTTATGCTTTACAAACCAACTACGGGGATTTTTACAATAAATTATGGCAACTAAATTTACCGACCAAAATAAAGATTACAATATGGAGAATTGCATGGAACTATCTACCTACGAAGGTGAATATGCAATATCGAAAACTGATCAGTAACACAAACTGTCCTCGATGTGAAGAAAGGAATGAAACAACCGATCATATCTTCAGAATGTGACCTTCACAATGGAAGTTTGGGCACTATTAAAACTTCAAAATATTCTCATGAATCCAGACATGGATTTTATACAATGGATTACCTGGGCCTCTGGTCAGCTTAATACGTGCCAGAACAGACTCTTCTGCTATGGCCTTTGGGCTATCTGGGGTGAAAGAAACAAAAAAGTACATGAGGAAAAAACCAGCACAGGGCAAGAAATAGTGAACTTCATCAATAACTATCTGTTTGAACTTAATGGTCCTGAAAAGGCAAAGTCAGTAAGAGAAGAGGAACATAAAAGATGGACCCAACCACCTAGCGAGTTCGTCAAAATTAATTTTGATGGTGCCTATGATTCGACTCATCAACAATCTGCCTCAAGAGTTGTAGCTAGAAACACTGAAGGAATCGTTTTACTCACCTGCTCAGATATTCATCACGATGTAACGTTAGCCTTCACTGCTGAAGCAATCGCGTGTCGAAAAGCTGTCCAAATAGAAGTAGAATAAGAATGGCCGAAGATCATCATAAAAGGGGATTCCCTTACAACAATAAAGAAATGTTTGTCAGAAAGTCAAGATCGATCCTGAATTGGAGCATATATTCACAATATTAAGCAAAAACTAAATAGATTTAGGAGTATCATGTTCAAGTTTACACCAAGATCGACAAATGTTCTCGCGCATATAGTGGCAACAGAATCGTTAAAAATGAAGGAAGAGTTATACCTGAAAAACGGTCCCAGAATATGCTGAGAAACAACAACAGATCAACTGGAGAAAAGAACCAGACTGAGGAGGAAATGAAGAAGAAATACATAAGAGGAAAGCAAAGGAAGCAGAGGCATCAGTTTTGAAGAACACCTTTCCATAAACTGAACTGTCAAAAACAAAGAAAAGTAATAAGATTTTCAGATGAAAAGACAAGGTTCGGCTATTTATGACTGGGCATTAATTAGAAGCAATAATGAGGAACTCTGTAGACTCTCAAAAAAATATCTAGATTTTTTAACCTTGGACTCCGTTGCATTGGGCCGGTGTTTAATGGATTAAGTTTGAAAAGTTGTCTATTCTTTATTAGGATTTGTTTGTATTTCATTTCTTATTAATAAAGCCTAGTTTGAAGTTTCAAAAAAAAATTTACAACCGCCTTGAATTTGGAACTACAACAACCTTCATCTTCCTTCTTCAACCAACAATTACGAGTGTAAAACATAATTTGAAATTGAGTCGAAATTATCACACTTCAATCGCATCACCTACCTTCTACCAAACATAAAGGGAGCAAAGGCCTGTTGGCCTTGGCATTTCAGACTCATGTCCCTTGATTGTTTCGAGCATGCCTCAGTCACAATGTTTCTATCATCTTCTTGCTGCTTTGTTTCAACACATTCTTCTCTTCATCACTGTGAAATTCGACCTCCATAGTAAAATATTTTTTTAAAGAAAAATATACCGTAATTTTTTAAGGCTATTTATGGAATATAGTAATTTAATTTATAATTAATTTATTAATTTAAAATTTTAATTTCTAAATAAAAATTACAATAAATTAAAAATAACATAATTACTTTTTTTAACTCAAAACCCTAAGCTTTTTTCTCCAAATCGTTTGCTTCTCTTTGTTTTTGCCTAGCGGCGGTGTTAGCCTTCGGGCTAGCTATCGCCCATCTTTTTCTCCTGCCCATCAACCCTATTTTCCTTTCTTCTTCTCATTCACTCCATACCCTTCTCTCTTTTCAATTTACAGATCTATTTTGTAGGTATCTTTGTTGTCTTCACAAGTTTTGATGGACAGATGACGGTGCTTATCATCTTTGAAACACCACTAGCCACTGATAGTTTCTTTTAGAAATTGGGTAGCTCTTCATTGACTTCTTAATCTATTTATATTTTGAGAGTTCTAGAATAATAAATGATTTCATGAGTCGATTTGGACTCGTGTTATCTTAAGTGCCACTTTAGACCATCTGGGGTTGATTTCCTTATTGTCTTAAGTGCTTGCAATCACTCCTGATATCTTGTGGTTGAGTTGTGACAGAGCTGATTGTTAATGTGTCATAATGTTCTACTAATGCTGAAGCTTTTGTTGTGTTGATGGAGCTTGTCCTTTAGCACGCAACGGATTTTTGTTATTTTCCCGTTGAATTGTATGGTCTTATTCATTGAATGAATTAATGAATTTCTCTTCAAAAAAAATTACAATAACTTTTTGGATATTTATTAATTTATGAATAAAATGATAGAATATGAATACACAATAGTTCACATACAACTATTGTTGTAAAATAAGTAGACAATGAGTAAAGAACAAAGAAAATGGAAGAGCAAAAGAGAGCGTATTTTATTGATTAATCAGAATATTTACAAAGTTTCTCCAAAGTCTCTATTTATAGGCATAAGAAGTACAAAAGAAGTAGAGATCTACTTCTAATCACTACTAGAATTTAAAGTACATCAAAACTTATCTTGATCTTGATGGACATTCATTTAATAAGATATTTATAACACTCCCCCTTGAATGACGATTAGTAGATAATATGCTTCGTTAAAACTTTACTAAGATAAAAATCCTATGGGAAAAAAATTCTTAGTGAAGGAAAAGGAGTACACATATCTATAATACGCATAAAATGTTGCCTCATTAAAATCCTTACTAGGAAAACCCAATGGGACAAAACTTCGATTAAGGGAAAAAGAGTACAGCACATATTTACTCCCCTTCATGAAAACATCACTTCTGAAATTCTATTTATTTAATCTTGAATACTAGCTTTTCAAATGACTATTTGAATGTATTTACTAGGCATTTATATCATCATTCTTTTGAAAGTCACGAGTAAGGGAAAATTTTGGGAAAATATATTTTGATCTCTCTAGGAGTTTCAACAATAATCATAACAAGCTACTATGACTAAGTCAAATTTACCAATTCAATTATCTCAATTCATATAAATGAACAATTTCTCGAGAATTTCAATATGCTTCTAGCATTCTAAATCCTTCAAGGATTTTAATATAAATTTTACTATATAGTGATTCATAAAAGGTTGTAACAACAACCATTAGACGCAAATTAAATATTTTATAAACTATCAGTTTAATAATATATCTAAAAGTTTTTTGCATCCACCACAAAAGAATATTATATCTTTTCATAATCAATATCAGGACTTAGCTAAAACTTCATATTTTTATTCTGCTTTTTGCAAAATTACTTTATTTGTATCCTCACTGGCTTTATACCTTTAGATATTTAGACTGCTGGTCCAAAAAACCCCACGAACTCGAGTTGCGTCTTTCTATTTTGACCAATCTATTCCATATCTATATTTCTCAATAGATTTATTCAAGATTCTCCTTTTATTTCATTATTTCCACAACAATATTGCATGTAAAACCATTGTCGACCACTTTTATTATCGGTTCGATATTTTCTTGAACTAACATAACTTATCAAGATATCTTATTTTCACTATTTTAATCTTCAATTTTAGATACTTAAATCTCTTCTGGAGTTTTACTTATTAGTTAAGTCTTGGGTCTCTTCTGGAGCATCCGCTTTCACTATATGGCCATATAGATTTATTTTTTTTTTTATGAGAATTTTCATATTTGAAACTTGTAATGAATTATCCTTGTTGAACTTCTAGTTCAAATTACTCTCCCCCCTAACTCATTACGAGTTATTATTTATCTCCCCCTAATATCAGGAAAATTATCAAATCAAAATAGTAATCACAAATCATGTCATAATTGAATTTCCGATACATTTAAAACATATAATAATACAAGGAGACTCGTAATTAATATATATTCCTAACTTTCTTTGAGTATTCACTGATCTTTGTTGTGTTGGAGCAATTGGAACATATGCACACATACAAAAATTCAAAAATGAGAAATATTTAGCTCGTGACCAAAAATCAATTGTAATGGGGAGTATTTATAACTTATTGACTTGATGCATACACCACTTAAATTAACATAATCTCATGTTGAAATATGAAGTTTAGTGCTCATAAGTAATGGTTTAGATAATAACCAGAGGTGTTCAATCAATAATTTCTCTAAAAAAATTTTCACATAAATAACAAACTTTTACAGAAGTTTTTCAAATTCAATCAATAAAAGACTGAGATATAAACTCATCAATATTAACAAGATGAATTGTCTTAATTGCATGATCTGAAATTAATTATTTAAATAAGTAATCTTGCAAACGACATGTTGCAAGTTGATAACACATACGTGATTATTTTGTAGATGCATCTACCAAGAATCATATAATATCAAAATCATCCACATGGTTTATGAATGGGCCCATATTCATTTTAGAAATACAAGGCATTAAATCTCAACTTTAGCTAATGAGTTTCTAAGAATCAATTTTCATTTAGAACAAGTAACAAATGAGAATTCTTTAAATTAAAAAAATCTTTTGGTTCTTTAATGAATGTCCATATGAATTCTTAATTAATTTTTGCATCATATATTATCCACAATGGTCTAACCGGTCACACCAAGTAGTAAATGCATTTGTATCAGAAAACTTTTGATTTACTTTAACATGCACTTGAATTTTACTAATAATGTTAATATAAATTGTGACAAACTGATAATTTTGTTGTCATTCCTTTTACTTTGTATCCATATATAAGTACTATTGTGACATTTACTACTGGAAATGTCCAAATCAATGTGAAGTTTATAATGTCACTAAGTCAACAAAATAAATATAATTTCCAAACAATTATATGCAATATTCGCTTCAGGGAATATACTAAAATCTTCAAATATCCAAAAAAAATTATTAATAACAAACTTTGAGAGTGGATCTTATTTTCTAGGCGTACAACAGGTATATAACCAATGACTTTTCATACATTAGTTTTTTTCTCTAGCAAGTTCTCATTAGTAATAATTTTCCACGTAATTTTAATTGAGAACTTATTCTGAATACTATAGAGTTATACTCACAGTTTTAAAAAGAACTTGCAACTTTAGGTGCATCCAACCTTAAAGAACTTGAGATAGAATTACCATATTCTATTGCTCATAAGTAGATCTTTCACAGTCAAATATTTTGCTTTCAGTCCCTTAATGGGGATGATGATAAAAGAAGATCACAAAGATAGTAACAATCAATACAATTTAATAACAAGAGTAATGAATAACTCAATCCTCTTTTGATTCATATGAAATATAATCTTGTCCTCATTCACAATCTCAATATGAGATCCATTATAAATATCTTTTAAAACCAATGGATTAACCATCACAAGATATTAATATATTAGCTCTTCTAGAGCTTTCGACTAATTCTGTACTACCAAATATTGAAATAATATTGGTTTATATTTTCTTTTGTGTTCACTTCACGAAATGCAATAGATTTATTAGGATGAACTTATAAACGTTCTAAAAAAATTCTTTATTTCATAATCACCATCGCAAATATGTGTGGATTTCAAATCAAAATCTATCTATATATTCATGTTGTCATGATTAATCTCTAATTATAATAAACATGATATAATAAATAAATCATAGTAAAATATACCTAAAGATCTTTAACATCATCGTCATCACCCATGTAAGGATTATATAATTTTTTTTGCACAAAAGGGTATAAAAAATTTAGAGATTTATGTGTACCTTAGTGGCTAAAGGCTCTAATGATTACCTATAATGTGCAAGCCTCAATTGAAATAGCAATAACTCTGAGAACCAATCGACAATAGCAAATTTTGGGATATTGTTGTCACTTATGGAGAAAAACACTTAAAAGATAATCATGCTGATAACCTGTAACACCCCCTAACCCTCTTTTGACATCGAAATAGGATTACAAAGCATTACCGGTCACTACGGTTTATAACACGAATCAATAAAATTAAACATTGTATAATTCAATCATATATCTTATTGACCCCTTTTATGAATATTTAAGGCCCATAGAAGATGTTAAGATCATATCAGAATTCAATCAGAAGCTTATAAACCTTTTTCGTAAAAGTTTCAGAATTTCTATTAATGAACAGTACCACATGCTCGTGTAGTTTAAAGACACGCCTGTGTGTCTCTAAGACACGCCCGTATTGTCATCCCGTGTGACTCACATGGCTAGGAAACGCTCGTGTCCTTTACCCCTATACTTCTCTGACTTATAACTCTAGAGCAAACTAGATTTACATGGCCAAGACACACGCCCGTGTGCTTAGCCCGTGTGGATTTATTTTCAATTCGATCCTAATGCAGTTTTCACACGGCCATACACATGCTTGTGTACTGTGGCTGTGTACTTCACACAGCTGAGACACGCGACCATGTCTCTACCCGTGTGGCCATACCTGAGCATTCTATTTACTACATTTTAGATGCAGGGGACACACGACCTGCTCATATGCCTGTGTAAGGGCTGTATGTCTCATACAGTTTGATCATACGCATGTGTGCCAGGCCGTGTGGACTTAAAGTGAACCTTATAGTCCAAGTTTACCAACCGTGCAAACTTCAATAACAAGCAACTTAAAATTCAATCTTTCAACCAATCCAAAACATGATTAAATACATCCATTTCACATTAAAATCATCAATATTACAGTCTAACTCGAGTGTATTAGTAAGTGTTTAACATAAAACCTCCAGACAATATACTTTGGTATCATTCAAAATCAATTCAAATTAAACTATGAAATAACCATATTATATGGCATAGGTCTTCATATATATATAAACCTTTATCATTCTTACACTAATAACATTCATACTCAAAATAACCTCAAAAGACAACCTAGGTACATGCCATTTCTCAAAATAAGATACATCACCAAGTATTTAAGTTCCGGCTTCTCTTGGATGCTGAGTTGTTAGTCGCTTTCGTACCTAACCTGCGCATGGAAACAACCGTACTAAGTAATCACTCAGTGGTATTTCTATAAACCAACACTTAAACAATTCTTAACACAAAATGCATTTAAGCTACTAATTTCAAATCTAATAGCACAAATTATATTCAAAGTTCTTTCTCAATAAAACATTCAGTTCAATTATATATCAATCAATAACAATCAAATTTCAGTACAGTAGCACAGTCATTCAATAGTCTAGCATGGTAATTTACCCCTACTAACATAACTCAGACCTTGATGGATAAACGGATCCAACCAACACACTAGTACGGCACATTGTGCCTCATCGGCATTGCCGAAGAAAACAGTAATAGTACAGTACATAGTACCTCATCGATTAAACCGAAGTATCAGTAACAGTACGACACACAAAGTGCTTCATTGACACAAAGTCGAAGTAACGGTTCGACACTATTAGTGCCTCATCGACTCAAGGTCGAAGTATCCCTGTACACTTCCAATCCTATGGCATGCCAATTATATCCAACTTAGCCCAACACTGTTAATAGGGTATTTATTTCACTTAAATCTTCAGATAACAGTCAATATACATTACAATTCAAATATTCACAACTCAATTCGATTCAATACAATAATAGCATTACTTACCTCTATGTAAGTTATGTAATAAATGCAATAATAATTTTTAAGTTCACTTTATAGAAATACAAACCATAATTTTTCGGATTACTACTCGTTAACTTTCTCTTTTCCTTTCTTTGTCGATGTCTCCGGTACTACATTAGCTACGAAAATTAAACAACTTATACTATTAATACAACAATAATTCACAATAAATAATTGAATTTCTATTTAATTCATATCTAAGTTTTCAATTTAATACTAATTAACACATTTACTTTTATCACTCAATTCATACTTCATTTCTATTCATTTTCCTATCATATTCTCCTTAAACGTTGAATATTCATCGTAAAACCCTAATATGAAATTTATTTCAATTTAGTCTCTCAAACATAAAACTTATAGCTTCTCTTACAATTTACTCCCTTAATCAATTCCAACTTGAAATTTATTCAATTAAATCCCTAATTCAACAATTTGTTCAACATAACTCATGTCTAAAAATCTATTAACTTTTAAAATTTTCACTTACATCAAGTAATATTTGTCTCTAGGACTCCAAAAACATCAAAATTATAAAGAAATGGACTTGTTTGACTTACCAAATTAAGCTTGAAGCTTCAAATCTCTAATTTTTCCCTTTTTCTTTTCCCTTTTCTTTTTCTCCCAATTTTTGTTCCCACTTTCTGTTTCTCTTTTTCAATTTTGTTTATTTATTTCTTTTATGTTTTATTATATGCTTTATTTTATTATTATATTATATTAATATATTATTATATTAATTTCTTAATTACTAAGTATATAATATATGTATATTATACATACACATGGAATAATATTTTCCATACATTTGCCACTATTCCCTTTTATGGGTTATTTACTAGTTTAGTCACTTCAATTTTCTTTAGTCTATAATTAAATGTTTACATTATATTCAATCTAGTCCTTACACTAAATTAACCTTAATTCAAGCTAATTCACCTAGCCAAAATCTAATTAATCACTCAACTAACATTCGTAAATATTTCTAACAAATATTTACGAACCCAATTTTCTGAAATAGTAAGCCAGAAACTCGATTTCTGATACCCGTAAATTTCGGGTCATTACATTTCTCCCCCTAAATAAATTTCGCCCTCGAAATTTACCTGAGAAGAGATGGGGGTATTGAGATCTCATTGTATCTTCCGGTTCTCATATTGCCTCTTCAATATTATGACTTTTCCATAATACTTTCATTAAGGAAACCCGTTTATTACGTAATTCCTTTACCTCTCGGGCTAGTATTTTAACCGGTTCCTCTTCATACGAAAAATCGGGTTGAATTTCAATATCCTTAGTAGAAATAATATGAGATGGATCTGATTGATATCTTCTGAGCAGAGACATGAAAAACATCATGAATCTTCTGTAATTCTGGAGGTAAAGCCAATCGATAAGCATTCAGTCCAATTCTTTCCACAATTTCATATGGTCCAATATATCATGGACTTAATTTACCTTTCCAACCAAATCTCAGAATCTTCTTCCAAGGAAAGACTTTGAAAAATACATTGTCCCCAACTGAATACTCAATGTCTCTATGTTTCAAATCTGCATACGATTTCTGCCTGTCAAAAGCTGCTTTCAGTCTTTCTCGAATCTTCTTGACAGTACCTTCTGTTTCTTGAATCAATTCTGGTCCAATCACTTTCTTCTCATTCAATTCTGTCCAACACACTGGTGATCGACATCTTCAACCCTATAAAGCCTTATACGGTGCCATTTGAATACTTGATTGGAAACTATTATTATACACAAATTCAGCTAATGGTAAATAACGTTCCCAACCTGATTCAAAATCATTGATACAAGCTCGGAGCATATCTTCTAAAATCCGGATAACTCTTTCTGACTGACCATCGATTTGCGGATGAAAAGCCGTACTAAAATGAAGTCGAGTACTAAGAGACTCATGTAACTATTTCCAAAACCTCGATGTAAACCGTGGATCTCGCTCTGAAATTATCGATACAGGAATACCATGCAGTCTCACAATTTCCCCGATGTAAGTTTCTGCAAGTTTCTGAAGTCACCAATTCGTTTTGACTGCTATAAAATGAGTTGACTTTGTAAGCCGATCAACAATCACCTAAATAGCATTTTTCTTACTTGATGACAATGGCGACCCTGTTACAAAATCCATTGTGATGCAATCCCATTTTCATTCAGGAATATTAATAGGCTGAAGTAAACTAGTTGGAACCTGATGCTTGGCTTTAACCCACTGACATGTCAAACATTTAGCTACAAATTCCACTATATCCCTCTTCATACCTGGCTACCAATACAGTTCTCGTAAATCTCGGTACAATTTTGTTCCTCTAGAATGTAACACGAATAGACTGTCATGTGCTTCTCGAAGTATCAACTCTTTCAATTCTGAATCATTCGAGACACAAATCCGATTACGAAATCTCAGAAAATCATGTTCATCATTACTAAAATTCTCTGCTACACCACTCTAAACGATTTCTTTTCTCTTCATTAGCTCGTCATATTTTATCTAAGCTAACTTGATTTGTTCGAACATCACTGATTTAATTCTTAGTTCAGCTAATAAACTCCAATATCACTAATACTGAGTTATGTAAACATCGCTCGCAATTCGATTGCAGCTTTTCTACTTAATGTGTTAGCTACCATGTTAGCCTTACCCGGATGATAGTTAATAACACAATCATAATCTTTTAGAAGTTCTATCCACTGACACTGTCTCAAATTCAACTTTTTCTATGACAGAAGATACTTAAGACTTTTATGATCAGTGTAGATGTAGCACTTCTCACCGTAAAAATAATTTCTCCAAATCTTCAGAGCAAAAACCACAGCTGTTAGTTTCAAATCATGAGTTGGATAGTTACGTTCATGCGGTTTTAATTGTCGTGAAGCATAAACTACCACTTTCCCACTTTGCATTAGTACACATCCAAGACCATTTAAAGAAGCATCACTATACACAACAAAATCTTTTCTCGACTTTGGTAAAGTCAACACTGGTGCTTCTGTTAACATCTGCTTCAATGTTTCAAAACTTTTCTGACACTACTCATTCCAAACAAATGGAACATTCTTTTGCAATAATTTCATCATCGGTAAAGCTATTTTTGAAAACCCGTTCATAAACCTTCGATAATATCTAGCCAATCCGAGAAAACTACATACCTCTGACACATTTTTGGGAGTTTTTCGCTGTACAATTGCTCCAATTTTCTTTGGATCCACTCTAATTCCTTCTGCTAATACCACATGACCAAGAAATACTACCTCTGAAGGCCAAAATTAGCATTTGCTCAATTTCTCATACAATTGTTTCTCCCATAATGTTTGCAAAACAATTCGAATATGCTGATCATGTTCAGATTCAGACTTTGAATATACCAAAATATCATCAATAAAAACTACTACAAATTGATCCAAGTACAGCTAAAAATTTCGGTTCATAAGATCCATAAAAGCAGCTAGGGCATTTTTTAATCCAAATGGCATCACTAAGAATTCATAATGTTCATACCGTGTTCGAAACCTTGTTTTTGGTACGTCACTTTCTTTCACCTTTAACTGATAATAGCCTGATCTTAAATCAATGTTTGAAAATACAGAAGCTCCGTTTAATTGATCAAATAAATCATCAATGCGAGATAACAGGTATTTATTCTTAATGGTCACCCTGTTCAACTGTTGACAATCAATACATAACCACATCGAACCATCTTTTTTTCTTAACAAAAAACACTGGAGCTCCCCACTGTGATGTACTAGGTCGTATAAAACCTTGATCCAATAAATCTTGCAGCTGTACCTTTAACTTCTTCAACTCAGTTGGTGACATAGATATGGAGGTATTGACACTAGATCTGTACCCAGGTATACTTCAATCACATATTCAACTTCCCGGTCAAGAGGTAATCCAGGTAATTCTTTAGGGAATACATCAGGAAATTCACATACAGTTCAGATTTTACTATATTTAGGAAATTCGCATACAGTTCAGATTTTACTACATTTACTTTCCACCGAATCCGAATTTATAACATATGCTAAGAAAGCAACACAACCATGATAAAGAAGCTTACTAGCTTTGATTGCTGAGATATTACGAACTGATTCACTGGTTCGAATACCATTTACTTAAATCTGATCTCCGTTTTCATTCTGAACAGTAAACTTGTTTTTATAACAGTCCAAAATTACTCCATGTTCTGATAGCTAGTCCATACCCAGTATAATGTCAAAATCGTCAAATGGCATAATTAATAAATCAACAAGAAAAATTCTATCTTGAATCATTAATGGACTTCTTCGACATAGAGGACTAGACACCTCCACTGTTACTCTAGACAGTTTAGGTTTTAATTTTCCCTTCTCAACTAGTTTTGTATTAACATAAGAATGTGACGATCCCAGATCTATTAAAGCATAAGCGGGTTCTGAATGTAATAAAAATATACCTATCACCACATCGTGTGCATCTCCTTCTTCTCGAGTTCTTACAACATATACTCAAGCTGGAGCTCTAGCTTTCGATTGTTGAGTGGCAACTTCACTTGTTCTTCTAACACCTCCTCTACTGACTGAACCACCTCTTCCTAACCCTCGAC
The DNA here is from genome assembly GCF_007990345.1 of Gossypium hirsutum. NCBI lineage: Eukaryota > Viridiplantae > Streptophyta > Magnoliopsida > Malvales > Malvaceae > Gossypium > Gossypium hirsutum. The sequence continues at coordinate 72,697,468 of NC_053433.1, forward strand.
CTCTAGAAACAGATTCAGATCTCTGTGATAACGTTGGTGCTGCTTTATCAATCTCTGGACAGTCTTTTACAAAATGATCAATGGATTCACATCGGAAACAACCTCCAATTAATCTTCAGCACTCACCTCGATATTTATTCCCACAATGTTGACATTTCGGAATTTCAATATTCCTAGATGGCCCTCTGATGCTACTAGTGGAAACTGTCGTCTGTCTACCACGATTTATGTCACTTCTATCTGATCTAAAACCAAATCTTCCACTGTTTCGAAATTCCTTTGATCTCTTAGGTTTTGGATTAGAGCTTGTAGTTCCAAGACGCTTCCCAAGTGAACGAGAAATTTCAGGATTTTTGTCTAATCCCAACACTTGTTCAACCATTTTGGCTCTTTCAATTAAATCTACAAATTCAGTAATCCGTAGAGACACCAACTGTAATCGTAATTCATCACGCAGTCCTCGTAAAAACTATTTGCATCTATCAGCTTCAGTCGGTACAAATTCAGTTGTATATCTACTCAATCTCAAAAATTCCCATTCATAATCCGCTACGGACATCTCACCTTGTTTTAGCATCAAGAACTCCTGTTTTCTGTCTTACATATATAATTCTCCCAAATATTTCTTTTGAAACTCTCTTAGAAAGAATCCCCAACTTATTTGTTCCTCCTGTACATGTTGAGTTATCGATTCCCACCATACATATGCTTCTCCTTATAATAAAGAAATGGCATACAATAAACTTTCCTGTGGGGTACATTCAAGTTGCTTTAGGATTCTCTTTGTAGTTTCTATCCAGTTTTCAGCTACAGACGAGTCAACTCCCTTTGATCCCAGAAATTCGGTATACACTTTAATCGGAGCTCGTCTAGTTGGAGGGGTAGGAGTTATAGTAGGTATAGTTCCTACTGCTCTTTGAAGAGCATCAGCTATCACTCAGAGTATTTCTGTATTATCTCTTTCTCTAGTATCACTCCTTTCAACATTTGGCGGTTGATTACCTATCGGGTTTACACTGGGTGTTGCAGATTCTAATTCATTCATATCATATGGTTCATCCTCTTCACTATACATTTCTTGATCAGTTTCTTCAATATTTTCACCAAACATCTTTAACTATAAAATAGAATTAACAATAATTCAGTATATATATTAGCATCCAATCCCGACTCAAATTTAACTTAATAATGGTATGTACCTCTAAACTCATTTCTGTACTCAATTTGATCCTAGAATCGACTAAACCTGAATAGCTCTGATACCACTAAATGTAACAGCCCCTAACCCTTTTTCGACATCGTAATAGGAGTACGGAGCATTACCGGTCACTACGGTTTATAACACAAATCAATAAAATTAAACATTGTATAATTCAGTAATATAACTTATTGACCCCTTTTATGAATATTCAAGGCCCATAGAAGATGTTAAAATCAAATCAGAATTCAATCAGAAGCTTATAAACTTTTTTCGTAAAAGTTTCAAAATTTCTATTAATAAATAATACCACACGTCCGTGTGGTTTAGAGACACGCCCGTGCAGTTTAGAGACACGCCCGTATTGTCACCCCATATGACTCACACGGCTAGGACACGCCCTTGTCCTTTACCCGTGAACTTCTCTAACTTATAACTCTAGAGCAAACTAGATTTACACGGGCAAGACACACGCCCGTGTACTTAGTCTATGTGGATTTATTTTCAATTCGAACCTAATGCTGTTTTTACACGACCATGCACATGTCTGTGTACTGTGGCTGTGTACTTCACACGGCTGAGACACACGCCCGTGTCTTTGCCTGTGTGGCCATACTTGAGCATTTTGCTTACTACATTTTAGATGTAGGGGACACAAGACCTACTCATATGCCTGTGTAAGGGTCATGTGTCTCACACGGTCTAATCACACGCCCGTGTGTCAGGCCGTGTGGACTCAAAGTGAACCTTATAGTCCAAGTTTACCAACCGTGCAAAATTCAATAACAAGCAACCTAAAATTCAATCTTTCAACCAATCCAAAACATCATTAAATACATCCATTTCACATTAAAATCATCAATATTACAGTCTAACTCGAGTGTATTAGTAAGTGTTTAACATAAAACCTCCAGACAATATACTTTGGTATCATTCAAAATCAATTCAAATTAAACTATGAAAAGACCATATTATATGGCATAGGTCTTCATATATATATAAACCTTTATCATTCTTACACTAATAACATTCAAACTCAAAATAACCTCAAAAGACAACCTAGGTACATGCCATTTCTCAAAATAAGATACATTACCAAGTATTTGAGTTCGGGCTTATCTTGGATGCTGAGTTATTAGTTGCTTTCGTACCAAACCTGCACACAGAAATAACTATACGCTGAGTAATCACTCAGTGGTATTTCTATTAACCAACACTTCAACAACTATTAACATAAAATGTATTTAAGCTACTAATTTCAAATCTAATAGCACTAATTAAATTCAAAGTTCTTTCTCAATAAAACATTCAGTTCAATTATATCAATCAATAACAATAGAATTTCAGTACAGTAGCACAGTCATTCAATAGTCCAATACGGTAATTTACCCCTATTAACATAACTCAGACCTTGATGGATAGACGGATCCAACCAACACACTAGTACGGCACATTGTGCCTCATCGGCATTGCCGAAGAAAACAGTAACAGTACGATACATAGTACCTCATCGAATTAAACTGAAGTATCAGTAACAGTACGACACATAAAGTGCCTCATCGACAGAAAGTCGAAGTAACGGTAGGACACTATTAGTGCCTCATCGACTCAAGGTCGAAGTATCCCTGTACACTTCCAATCCTATGGCATGCTAATTATATCCAACCTAACCCGACACTGTTAATAGGGTACTTATTTCACTTAAATTTTCAGATAACAGTCAATATACATTGCAATTCAAATATTCACAACTCAATTCGATTCAATACAATAATAGCATTACTTACCTCTATATTACTTACCATATATATGTAATAAATGCAATAATAATTTTTAAGTTCGGTTTATAGAAATACAAACCGTAATTTTTCGTATTACTCCTCGTTAACTTTCTCTTTTCCTTTCTTTGTCGATGTCTCCAATATTACGTTAGCTACAGAAATTAAACAATTTATACTATTAATACAACAATAATTCACAATAAATAATTGAATTTCTATTTAATTCAAATCTAAATTTTCAATTTAATATTAATTAACACATTTACTTTTATCACTCAATTCATACTTCATTTCTATTCAATTTCCTATCATATTCTCCTTAAACATTGAATATTCATCGTAAAACCCTAATCTCAAATCTCTTTCAATTTAGTCCCTCAAACATAAAACTTATAGCTTCTTTTACAATTTAATCCCTTAATCAATTCCAACTAGAAATTTATTCAATTAAATCCCTAATTCAACAATTTTTTCAACAAAACTCATATATAAAAATCTATTAACTTTTAAAATTTCCACTTACATCAAGTAATATTTGTCTCTAGTACTCCAAAAACATCAAAAATATAAAGAAAGGGATTTAATTGACTTACCAAATTAAGCTTGAAGCTTCAAATCCCATATTTTCCCCTTTTTCTTTTCCCTTTTCTTTTTCTCCCAATTTTCGTTCGCACTTTCTGTTTCTCTTTTTCAATTTTGTTTCTTTATTTCTTTTATGTTTTATTATATGCTTTATTTTATTATTATATTATATTAATATATTATTATATTAATTTCTCAATTACTAAATATATAATATATGTATATTATACATACACATGGAATAATATTTTTCATACATTTGTCACTATTCCCTTTTATGGATTATTTATTAATTTAGTCCCTTCAATTTTTTTAGTCTATAATTAAACTTTTAGACTATATTCAATCTAGTCTTTACACTAAATTAACCTTAATTCAAGCTAATTCACCTAGTCAAAATCTAATTAATCACTCAACTAACGTTCGTAAATATTTCTAACAAATATTTACAAACTCAATTTTCTAAAATAATAAACCAGAAACTCGATTTCCGATACCCATAAATTTCAAGTCATTAAATAACGTGTTATAAAATAAAAGACAGAGAGTAAAAAACAAAGAAAATGAGAGAGAAAAAGAGAGAGCGTATTTTTATTAATCAATCGGGATATTTATAAAGCTTCTCTAAAGTGTCTATTTATAGGCATAAGAAGTATAAATGAGGTAGAAATCTAATTTTAATTACTATTAGAATTTAAAGTACATCAAAATTTATTTTGATCTTGATGTATATACACTTAATAAGATTTTCATAACATTATAATACTTTTCTTTTCTTTTCTCTGGGTACATATCAAAGAAAATAAACAATAAACTAATATTATAGAGTTACAAATAGAAAGGCTAAACTGCGTACTAAGGGATAGAGTTTGTGTTGTTTACATTCCAATCGAAGTTGCAGCTGTCGTGTATGTGAAATATGAAAAGCTTTTTAGCATAATTTGTAATTATATTTTCATTTTTCGACTTTATTATAATTAAATTATCAAACGATTGTACTTTTATCTTTTGGTAATATCTTTGTAGCAAAGAGTAAGACTCCTAGAGTTGGTGTTGTCAACCAACTTTTTTTTGAGTTTATAAATTTGTTAATTTTGAGCTCTCTTTTTTTAGGTTTTTATTAAGCATTTGAGATTAATTATGTAGGAAAAGAAAAAAAAAGCTAAATCGAAAGAGATTCAATCAAAAAAATAACTTTAATTTATGAGTTTTCACTTGTTTGGTTGATGAGAAAATAAACATGATTGATGAAAAAAAGTAATTACAAAATATAAAAATATTTTCAATATTTTTAAAATATATTTTATTAGACCAATAAAAAAAATCCATGCAAGACTTTTGTTATTAAGTTAACGACAAGAGTCTCTAAAATATTTAGTTTTAAAAAGTAAAGTGACTAAATCGGAAAACGTAATTGTTGGGTAACCAAAATAGAATGAATTGAATAGTTGGGTATCTATTCCTGTACTTTACCCTTATATATTTCAGCATTAAAATTTTAAAATTACATAAGCTATTAAGAATTTTTTATACATTAATATATTTTATCATTATTAAAAGATCACATTGACGTCTTGACTTGAATAAAATAATGGTAAAAACTCTTATTAAATACTCATCTGACACAGGTTTAAACTGTATGACCCGTCCATTCCCTCAACATTATATCAAAAAAAATTACACGTATTTTATCATTATTTTATGTTTAAAATTATATCAATTTTACATGTTAGCTCACAAATATTAGATATTTATTCATTACTAGTAAAATGCATTCTCTTCTTATGTCACTTCTTTCCTGCTCTCACACTCCTTACAATGAGTTTTCCATTAGCTTCAATGCTACATAAAACATTATAAAAATTGTAATAATTTGCAAAAGTAAGTAATATCTTATGTAATTAAATATTATAAGATTTATATTAATTTGTATGATTAAATAATGTTAAGTGCAATTAAAAAAATATTGTAATAATTTATATAATTGGATAAATTTTTTGTGTAATTAGTGATAAAAAAACATTATGAAATTTATAATAATTTGTGTAATTGAATTTGTTGCGTGTGTAATTACACAAAATATTACAACAATTAAACACTTACATAAAATATTATAAAAATTATAATAATTTATGAAATTAAGAAATACTTTGTGTAATTAGAGTTCATGGAAAACTTACTCTTTAACTCCTAAGTTTATTTCATTTTTTTCTCTTGTTATAGAATAAAATAGAGAGCCGATTTGAAAACTGAAGCCATCAAATTTTGACAATGCTTGCCATGATTTAAAAGGTTATTTTGGGCATAATTGTATTATATTTAGAATAAATTGATTTTAAATATAATGTTTTTAAGTTCATTAAGATATTTAGTTATAATATTATGAGTGGTTTAGACTTTTAATTAATTTTTAAATATATATATTTTGGGTTTGTGTTATTTCATATATTCAAGTTTAATATTCATCAGCTGTTTTATACTTGTATTATTTTTAAGGATGAAATCATTAAACTTGGATAGAATCTACTTTTAAATAGATTCAACTTAACCAAACTATTTAATTTATTAGAATTTTATTGAGATATATAAATATAATATTTAAACACACATTTATATTTATATTGTATTTCTATTATTTTTTGCGTGTAGGTTGTCAAAACCATTTTTTTGAAATTGACTTTTTATTTTTAAAAACGAAAATGAAAATGGGAGTCGCCACCAATCCTTTTTATGAGATGTGATTGGATTACCTCATAATTTGATCATTTTAATAAAATGTTTGATTTATTAAAACAACGATTTTTGGTTTACGAAGTTCAAAAAAATGAGTTCGAAAGTCGGTTACGCACAAGGAAGAGTTAGCACCCTCGTAACGCCCAAAATTAGTACCTAATTGATTGATTCGTGTCTTAGTGTCAAAAGTTGAAAACTTGAAAATAATTTAAAAATACGATCCCTCTTTGCATTAATGTTAATTTTGCTTACAAATTGCTTGAATTAAACGTTAAAGGCCCTCTCGTCTCGAGATAACAAAATGTCACATCTCGTAAGTTAGGACACGGCATTTTGAACCTTTGAGAATAAGTTTGCCTCTATTTTTTATTTGAAATCTTATGTACTTTAATTTTTGAAAGGATATTCGGTTATTCGAGTTCAATGAGAAAATCGAAACCTCGTAAGTTAGGGTACGATTTTCTCAAATCTTTCAAATATGAAACATTGCCTATTTTTTGAAAATTTTCTTTTTTTATGAATTTGGGTGAAAATTAATGTAATATTTAAAATGATATACAATATACGATAAAATATTATAATGACAATGATATAATTACAAAGATGAATACAATATTAGTAAATAACTCTCGATAGATAAGCAAAGCAATAAAACGGAAATGCATGATATAAAAATAAACAAACATAACATAAAAATGTTTAAAAAATGAATGGAACAATGAAACCATATATATAAAAAGAGGAAACAAATGATGAACGAAAGGATAAATAAGTAAATATTAGTAGTAAGAAAATACACGAATCAACAAGTATTTATAAAGAAAATATTAACCTTACAAACTTTAATATGTATACAAAGCGTATAGAATAATAAATAAATAAGTAAGTAAAATAGATATACATAATGTTAAGTTTAGATTTTTTTAAAATGTGAAAAATAATAAAATAGAAAAGACAAGATAAAAATATAAAAATAATAATAATAAAATGTGTAAATAAAGGAATAAATAATCATATAAATTCTAAATACAAGAAGAGTAAAGAACTAAATAAATAAATGAATGTAAAAATAAATATATAAAATAAAACAGAACAATATGCATATAAAAAATAAAAACTTGAAATTAAGTGAATAAAAGATTAAATTGAAATTGAAATAAAATTTAGAGTTTAAATTATAATAAAATAGATGAATAAACATAAAAAGGGACTAGATTGAGAACTTAAATGGAATTTAAAGGCATAAATCAGAATAAAATAAAATAGAGGACCATATTGAAAAGCGCGAATAACATGGAGGGACCAAATGGGGACATATTCCCCGCCCTCCGAAACGTACCGTTCCAAGAGGACCAAATCAAAACTAAAATAAAATTCTAGGGTATAAATTAAAAATAAGAAAAAACTGGATTAAAAAATTAAAAAATGCGGAAGGACCCACAAAACAAATAGACCATCTGGTCAAAAACGCGCAGACCTTAACTGGAACGAGTCGAGTCGATCCTTTTCACACCAAAACGACGCCGTTTAGTGCCAATGGGCACTAAGCCAAAACAACACCGTTTTGTATCACTATTTAAATTAAATTTTTCAGATTTTTTTTCATTTTAACATTCTTCTAAAAAAAAAACAAAAGAAATCTCTCAACTCTCTCTTGTTCTCCAGAATCTGGCCAAAGGGGGGTGGATTCCACGATGGCCACTGTCGTCGACGATAGGCTCCGCCCGTCTCTGGTGGCCGGAAAGCACCATAAGACCCCCATTTTGAACGTTTTGGCTACTGGAGCCTGGATCTGGAGATGGTTTTCATCACAACTCTGCCAAAAATGGTAAAATCTGAAAGAAACCCTTCGACTTCTCTCTTGTCACACCGAAAAAAAGCCGTCCATCATCGAGGACGACGTCCTCTCCCTCACTCGCGGCGATGGAAATCGAAACAAGTCGGTAAGTTTTAATTTTTATTATATCTTATGCCCTTCTTTTTTTTAAATGATAAAAATAAAAATAGATAACAGGTAAAATGAAGCAAATCACCTTTTGCAATTTCTTTTTTTGATTTCTTTAATGCTTTTTAGCCGAATACAAAAAGTTTGCTACTGTTTTTACTGTATATTTGCTTCGTTTCTGCTTTCCCCTTTTTTGCTTGTTTGCAGGCATTGACGAAGGCGCAGAAGGAATTTTTTTCCATTTCGGTGCAAGCTTGCAGAAGGACCTCGGGATAAGGCGCCTCGAGACAAGGAGTGGGCAACGTGGCCGAGGAGAAACAACGCGGGGGAAGCCTCTAAGGTTTTGTTTTACTGAAAATGTTTAATCACTTTGGGCCATTGGGCTTGTATTTGGGTTAGGGTTAATTTTGGGCTTCATTTATTTTTTTGGGCTTGTAACAAAAACTTGGATTTTAAAAAATTTTATTTTCTGGCAAGCCAGGCAAATTGGGCCTATTACATAGGTTATCATTTAATACATTAATAATTCATTGATTTTGACATCTTCAGATATTTATATTATGGTTAATTTTAAAATAATGACGACGTACTTTAACTATTATTACTTATGACACGCCCGTAATGTTGGTAAAATTTTTTATGTAACAAAATTATTAAAAAAATTGATATAAAAATAAAATATAATTTTAGTTAAAATGGTAAGATTAAAGTAGTGAAAATTATAATATTTTGGGCTCAAATTTCATAACTTCCATAATGTATATACGTTGTTTTTTTATTTATATAAAAAATAAATAAACACCCATAAAATAATATTTATTACTTTATTAAAAAAATACTAATTTTAAATCTAAATTAAGATCTAATTAATAAGTGTCACCTACTCAATATGGATTATACTCACCAAGTCTAATAATTAGTCATGGATTAAAAATTTTGGCCTATGCGACAAATATCATCGTCCCATCTCAACATGAAAAAGGAAAACATAAATCTTTAATATATCTATAATTATTTGTAAATTTAAATATTATGTGTTATGTCATACTTTGTGTAACATTTTTTGGGCCCTTTTACCAAGTTGATCCTCCAAAGTACAAAAAAAAAATAATAATAAATGGTGAAACAACTTAATAAATCGAGACCTATGAGACTCGAGGCCATATCTAACGGAGATGAAAATTTTATTATTCCGATCAAACCTCACCCTAAAAACTTCATTGTTTTTAATTATGAGATCATATGCGTCTAAAGAAAAAAGGGCATGATTGGGGTTAGGTGAAGTGCGGTCCTGAGCTTATTCGTCCGTAATGGAGCTTCCACTAGTGCCACTTTCCGAGAAAAGAAAATGTTGTTTTAAAGTTCTAAAAAGTTCTCAACTACTTCAATTTTCAATGTCAAACCAAAGCATACAAATCCAACATTATGAAATCTCTCCATTTCTTCTTCCTTCTGTTCTTCTTCACCTTAAGTTGTTTTAGCCAAATTGAGTCCTCAACCGTTAATGATGTGCTCATGCACTGCAATGGATCTATCAGAGTGTGCAATGAAGCAAACGAGATGCTAATGGAGTCAGAAATAAGCCGCAGGTTTCTAGAACAGAAAAGGTATATATCTCCCGGCGCACTTAAAAGAGATCAACCAGTCTGCCGCGGTGGTGCTGGGGGTGAAGCTTATAGTAAAAGTGGCGGCTGCCTCCCAGAACCATCCAACCCTTACAACCGAGGATGCTCCAAGTACTATCGTTGTAGGTCTGATTCATGATCCGAAGCCGGTCACACCCATTACAACCAAAAATATGAAATTTTCTTGTTCAACTAATATTCATTTACATTCCAAGTATACCATGTTTTTACAGTATTCTTTAATCGTTATAATTGTTAATTAACTCGTTAATCAATTATCATCCTTCTTAAATTATTCAATGTTATCTATATCTTTGTCTTTGCTAATATAAGCTTAACAAAGCAAACTAACTGTTAGAGCATTATCTCGATGAGGGTGGCTCACACGACAGTACCGAGAATTTAAGGGTTCACGACCATATCGAGAGTTATAATGGGGTGGTTTACACAATAATATTGAGAGCCACAATGGTTTACACAGCAAAATCGTGCCCAAAGCCATAATGAGAACCTAAAGGTATCACCTTGCATCCATTCTCTCAACGAAGCATAAGTTTGAATCTCCAACTTTTTAATTTACATGATTTTATCTATTTAGATTTTATTGAGGGAAACTAATTTTTTCGAAAAAAATATCTTCAAAGCGTCGTCTGTTAAGTAGTTAGAATTGCCCTCAACAATCAAAAGTATTGTCCTCTTTTAGGATTTTGTTTTCCAATTTCATGAAAAACCATATGAATTCACAGAGTGAGCTCCTTAATAGAATAGATATATATCCGTAATCTCATGAAAAAAATAAAATATTAATAATGGAGAATACACACAAAAATTCAAACCACCAACCAAAACATAACATAACTAATCTTTTCCTTGAGTTAATTATTGAAGTGATACCATATAGTAATATGCGGGTGTGAGATAAGCACAAGTTAAAAGTTATAAAATGCTTATCTTTTAAATATATATACATACCAACACTCCCATACTAACTTGTTGGTCAATATTTAAAGAAGTGAAAAACAGCCAGCACGCACTGAAATTGTAAGACTTTTAAAATGATTCAGTTCCTCTCAATCTTTCACTTCCGGTTTTTTTGTCACTGTTATACACCTTGTCTTACGGGTGGCCTACATATTGCCGTCTCAAAGAATTTTAATGGTCAATATCTGTTACTATTATGTTACCATGATCTTCCATTTACTATTACATTTTTTGTGATCTTTCAATTATATATATATTCGATATTTATGTTAAACACACATCCAAACATATATGACAATATATAAACTTTTAAATCTATGAAAAACTCTTTTAACTAAAAAGAGAAAATAGATGTTCCAACATACCACCGAGCTCTTAGCTAAGTCTAATGCAAAAGAATACAAAGTTTTAGATAGGGAGTTGTTCATTTTTAGTTCCAATGATAAATTTCTGGACTATGATAGAGAATAAGAAGACTATTAAACATGACTACTGGGAATATTCATGAAATATAATAATCATATATATCGTTCACATATGTAGAATAACATTTCCTGAAAATCAATCATACTCAGAATTGTAGCATAGTAAATATCCCAATGAACCAAAATTGTGGATCTACTTGTACGAAAGCTTCCATACCTCGCGTACATTAGAGGAACCATCGGCAACTTCAGTAACAAGAGTTGCAGCCATAACACCTGTAGGATCAAAAAGAATCACTTAATCAGCATCTAGCAGTCCATATCTTATACAAGGACAGCCTCGGGAAAATTAATGAAATGCAACACTTCATGCGTATCCTCCATGAAAATATGTTACACTGAAACTGAACAGACTTTTTGGAAAATAGACATGCATATGAGTAAATAGCCTTCCAAAAATTTTTGGGGATATAGGGTCTATGACTGCGTTAAAGGGCTTAAAGGTTACAAGGAATAAAACTTGGAACTGATGAAGTTTTGACAGGGAAAAGTTTGCTTAAATCGACTAGCTAAAAAAAGAATATGATTGTTCGAGAAGTTATCCCAGCCGATTAGTCTCCTGGTTTACCGAGTGTTAAGAATCTCTCCAAGACTCCACCAAGAACACGAAGAACAATACAGCATATAATATGATTAAGGCTACAAGATAATTAACTTAAAAGTTTTTCAATTTGTTTTGGTGATGTTCCTTCACTGTAAAGGGAAACTCCAGATATTCCTACAATGAAGAACTAAGAACAAAAGGAGAAACTAATGAATCACTCAACCATGAGTTCTCAAAGAACTACAGGAAAATAAGTCCATTACAGTAAAGTACAAAATTACCAAACTATTCCTTGAAACAATGACACTCAAAAGATTCATTCTGATGAATCACAATGCAGACTTGAGAACAATTTCCCTTGAGCTAAAATGGCTTCTTTGATACCCTAGAATCTATATCTCTTTAATCATACATTTCATAGGAGGAAAGCTCTTTGCAAAACATTCTAACCACCTATAAAGCAATTATCTAAAAACTAGGCCAGAGGTCAAACCAGTGAGGCCTCCAATTTCTGGGTCAACCAGTTGATGATATTAAAAAAATAATTAAATAATAAATAAGTAATTTTAATACTAAATAAGTATTAAAAATAAAAAAATATTTAATAATGATATTTATTTTTACTAAATGGTACAGATTTTAACATAATACACTCAAGGGGTTAAATGTCCAGATCTCACCACATAGAATAATTTTTTTCCATTTAAAAAAAAAACTTTAAAATAAGTTTAAAACAGATTTCCCCTTTTTTGTTTTGTTTTTTCCAGCTTTCAGTAGTGCTTTTATGGTTCAAGCAGTTCTTAGCCAGTTCAAAAGATTCCAGACTGGATGGACCACCTGTTCCCATTTAACTGGCTAGTCCAGTCAGGCTTTTACAACAGTGTTGTGAACTGCATAAGGAGAAAGGAAAACCTCATGAATATCTACTGAGTCCTAACTCACATTTGCATTTTTTTAATTTACTCTATCGGAAGAGAATATATTCTAGTTCCACTGACATAATCACGTCTATAAAGGATCAGGTTACCTTCTTTCTCAAGCATGGAAAGAAATTGTCGTGTTCCCCCTCCTACACCAAAATAATGCTTCTTTCCAGCCAAGTATACAACTCCATTTGGCTGGTTCATGCACTGTAAATTGACAATGCTTAGAAGTGAGGAATCTATGAATTTACAACTAACAGAAGAGGCTGAATTACTCAATAAAGAAACACCTTCTTTATAAGTCCATAGAGATTCCTTTGCGCTGAGATTGAGTAAATTGTCTCAGCCATTAAAATAACATCGTAAGCAGAAGCTTGGCCATGTTCTGAGCTAGAAGTCAAGTTTATTTCACTTTCACGTGCATGAGGAAGTAACTGATGAATCGCACCCCAGTCACCAGCAAAGAAGCGCACTTCTGATACAGTTTCAGGTTTAGCCTTCTCCAAGAGATTTGCATTTACATTTGGGATAGTGAGACACCGTAGGACCTCAGCATTGAAGTCCTGAAAATGCACCTCAGCTGCACTCTGAAAGGGAAAAAAATGATAATGACATTTTAACAAATCCTCTCAGTCACAACATGGTGTAATCAAGCATGAATGAGTTTACCTCGAGACATGCAAATATCCCAGGAAGTCCGTGACCACATCCAAGCTGAAAACAATTAAAAGAAACTCAGCAAGCAGTTGCAAGAAAAGACAAGCCAAGATATTAGTGACATCTATCTAAATATATGTTTACAGATTCAATAGTTTAAGGCATTATTTTTACAAGTCAAATCTGTTGGAGGGATAATAGCAATTTCTTCACTGGTAAAATTACTCTGGCTGATAAGAACCAAACGAGAAACCTAAGCAAAATACCAGTTATATTAGAAATAACAGTCTGCCAATAATGTACTACAAAAATTAATAGGACATTCTAGTAATACATAAGCACAACCATTGAGAGCCCAGAATGATGGTCCTTAATCTTATCTTATGATTGATTTATGCAAAAAGTTTCCATATAAAAAGAAATTTTTCACTGAACATCGATGTGGGTGTCAACTAGCAGCCTTAGTAATACATGTTGACCAATCGAGCAAATTAGTGTGTCAACAAGGGTTGAATCTCAGAGCCCACCTCTAACACTCGTTTTCCCTCAAATGATAGACATCCATTTTGAATCTCAGAGCGCAGAGCTTTAACAAGGTCTAATGAACCTTCCCATAGCTTAAGTCCCCCTACACTCAAAAAACAAGAAAAACACACACACACACACATTACCAAGTTTTCATCATTTGGAAGAAACCTAAAAATGCATTCATCATGAGCAGGAAACTCAAATGCGAAAACTAAAAATGAAATCTAATACAAGGTGAAAGGAAGAAAGATCATTGCACACCTTCATATATTCCAGGGACTAAATCCGAGTTAGGCAACCCAAGAACCTCTTTAGTACTCACCCTTCCCTAAAGGATGGCAAAATTATAGTTTAGCATAAATAATATCAATCATACAAGAGAGCTTTGATCAATTTTATGGAATCTTGATTATTCCTAAAAGCTACCACAAAACAAGTTCATTCAATAAACAGAAGTTAAAAGGTTCACCTTGAGTAAAGTAAGGCCATCCAAGTTGACAGGCTCCACAGTGTATTTCACAGAAGAAGAAACCTACTTCAAATTCAAAACCAACCAATAATATAAAATAAAAGCGTTTACTCAAAAATCGAAGACAAAAAAAGCTTAGAATTTGGTACCTCTGAGGAGAGGACTTCGACAGGGGGAGGAGGAGGTGGCAGCTGCGGCTCCGAGGACTCCAAGAACCCTAAACCCAAGTTGGGTTTATCGTTAGATGATGAAAACAGTTGAGAACTTGTGTTGGTTGCCATTTGTTACCCGCTAGTGACTACAGAAGTTGCAGACCAACGAGGGCCGAACTCCGTAGACGAAACCTTCTTTACTCTATTTAGTGCGCTGGTTACTATGGCACAGTTCCTCAATATTGGACTATAGCCCATCACACTGCAATCTATGCTATTTCAATACTTTGATTATGATGGTAAGTTGTACGAATTATAGAACAGATTTTTGTATTTTTCAAATATATATTTATAATTGATGATTTACATCTCTAACAAATATATTTACAATTCATGTACTAAATAAATAAGATAAATAAGGTAAAAGTGTTATATTATATTTTTTTCTTTTACTTTAAAAATGTATAAATTAGTCTATGTATATTATATCAAAATGCAAATTAATTTTTTCTATTAAAAATTTCATCTATTTTTACTGTAAAAACTAGCATTACTAATGGAATCACCAAACAGTTATATGTGGCGTGTTATGTATATCTCATTCCGATATATAAAGACTGCATTTTAATAATAAAAATTGATGACATATTTAACAAAAAGATCAGTATACTCTTTAATCTAATGTACATGGACTAATTTGTCCATTTTTTTAATAAATGGGGTAAAATGCAATTTGACTCTTAGTACAAGGGTCTTTATTGTACATTTACAAAAATAAATTTTTTATATAATGCCTAAGACTACTTTAGTTCAATCGATTTGACTAATTTTTCCGTTTCAATTGATTAAATTATTAAAATATTATATATATTAAAATATATATTAAACGAATTGATTGAATTAATTTTTTTTTAACTTAGTTCAAGTTCAATTGATTTGTTCCATTTATAATCAATTAATCTAACCCTTTATTTTAAATTGATACTCCTAACTTGTTCTCCATTCGACTAATCAATTTGATACTGCTCTAAAGATTATGGTTATTTGTTTGAGAAAAAGGCCACTTAATCTCATCATTTTAAACTTTTACATTCTGATTGTAACTATCACATGGGATGGAGGTACCTGTAATTTAACCAAATTCTCCATCCTTTCCCCTTCATTGTTGGCAGCTTCTAGTCCTAGTTACATTTATATAGACAAAAAAATAATTAAATATAAATCACAACTAATTAAAAATATAATAATTCAAATAGTACTATCAATAAAATTAATTGACATTTAATTTAATAGAAATAAAATTAATTACTAGTTTGATAATTAATTTAAATTTTTTATTATAAATATAATTACGATTTAAATAGTTATTTTTAAAAATTACCAATGACATGGATTTAGTTCGCTATTTATAAATTTGAAGCTGATGCTTTTATATATTATTATAGATTATATATAATTTATATAAATTGTAATATATTAATAATTTGCTTTCATATCCCTATTATTTATGTCCTTTTATGTTTAATATTTTTTAAGGGTTTATTTGTTTGATGTAAAAAAATTTACGAAAAATGATTTTTGAAAAATATATTTATTTTTAAAAAAATTGGTATTTTTCACTATTTGGTAGTTTTTTTAAATCATTTTTCAAAAGATGTTTTCAATGAAATAAATATAATTTTAATGGAATTTTTTGTTTCATAATTAATCTCATATCTAAAACTTTGATATTATAAAACTTGATAATATAAAAAAAAATGGGGAAAGAAAAGCAAATGATATGAAAGATCAAATTATATAAAAATGATAATATTTGATACATTAGTAGTTTATATTTTTTTATTCCACAAGTAATCTTAAAAATTTATCACATGTCTTTTTCTTTTTTAATATTTTATTATACCCTATAAGACACTTGCGAATTCTTTTACCTTATTTATGAAGTTTAAAACTTCAATGGTACTATTAATCCCTCGATTTGTAGCGTACAAGTCTGCTGCCCTAGCACGATTGTGTCTGCCGCCACTGGCACGAGTCCTTAAGTTTTTTGTCCCAGTTTTTGTTTTTTTAGTTCTAACTAAGAGCTTTTTTATCGCTTTTATTTCTGCAAGTGGAGTCTATCGTCTGTGTTTCTGGCCATCAAACATGCGTCCATGGAGACTAAATTAGCATAGTTATCATTAAATGAGGAAGAGGAGGAAATACTGCAGATCTAAGTAGATCCAAGCACAGTAAGAAGAGTGAGAAAATTTCAGCTTGTGGGATGTTTTTTAACTGCCAGTATAATCTACTTCCCAGCCATGAAAAGTACTATGGCCAATCTGTGGCATCCTGTTCGTGGGGTTCAAATTCGAGATCTGGGAAAAAAAAGTATATCTTTCAATTTTTTCACGGTATGAATATGGAGAGGGTTTGAAAAGGTTCTTCTTGGACTTTCAATAATCACTTATTAATACTTTATAAATTGAAAAGGGAGGAAGACCCATTAAGAGTACCTTTAATTTTTTCCCCTTTTTGGGTCCAAATTCATGACGTCCCAATAAGACTCTTTTCTGAAAGTTTAGCAATGCAATTAGGGAATTTTGTTGGAACTTTCTTGGAGTATAATGGTTCAAATCTTGGGAAGGAAAATCGCAATTACATTAGAGTGAGGGTACAGATTGACATTAGGAGGCCTCTAAAAAGAAGGAAGAAGGTTATGTGGCGTGGGGATGCTTGTATGTTAAATTTCAGTATGAACGTTTATCGTTTTTTTGTTTCTATTGTGACCGACTGGGGCATAGTGACTCATTTTGTGAGGAAAAAATGATGTTAGGGGTAGATACTGCTGAATTGGGTTGGAATTTATCATTGCGAGCACAATCCCGAAGAGCCTTATCTATGAATAGTATATGGCTTCAAGATGAAGGGGAAAGGAAATGAGAAGGAATTTGGGGGGACAATCGATATTTGGAGCTCAGATTTTGGGATGGGATACTAAAGGCAGATGTGGGAAACTTATTGATCCAATTTTGGGATTCAATATTAAAGGAGGAATGCCATATTTAGATCACAGGCAGGAGAATTCTTGGGCTGATCAGATGCAAATAGCCATGGAACATGATTTAAAAGATGGAATCTTAGTAGGAGAGGAGGGGAAAAAACAAACAAGGGGGGAAACGAGAGATCCAAGGGGAAAAAAGAGAGTGGCAATGCAATGACAAGGAGTAAGCGAATGGTGAAATTTAATCTTTTATCATCGGCGGCTGCTAAAAGGCAAGCCGACCGAACGCAATGAAAATCTTAAACTAGAATGTTCGTAGTTTGGGAGACCACGAATGATTAGAAGACTTCGGCATTCGCTGAAGATATATAATCCTCAAATAGTCTTCTTTATGGAGACAAAGCTTAGTAAACGACAAATGGAGCGGGTTCGTAGAAGCTGTGATTTTGTTAATGGTATTGAAGTTGACTCAGATGGTATACGAAGAGGATTGTGTTTAGTCTGACGGTTAGATGTAAATATAACTCTCCGTACTTTTTTCAAGAGGCATATTTATGTGATAGTTACGGGCAAGGAAGACGGGAATAATTAGAGATTTACGGGATTTTATGGATCCCGTTATGTGCCAGATAGGGCAGACCCATGGGCTGTTCTAAAAAGGCTAGCTATTGAAGTAGATATTCATTGGTTCGTTTGTGGAGATTGCAACGAGATTATGTATGGTTTTGAGAAAAAAATGAGGATTTCCTAGAGATGAAAAACGGATAGAACTATTTCAAAGAACACTGGAGGAATGTCAACTGCATGACGTGGGTTTTTGTGGGAATTAGTTCACTTGGGAGAAAGGTAATTTACCGGAGACGAATATTCAAGAATGATTAGATAGAGGGGTTGCCAACACAGAATGGATTGATATGTTCTCGGAGGTAAAAGTCCAACATTTAGTGCACTCTTTTTCTGATCATTGTCCCCTTCTTATTAATACAAGAATGAATGAAGAACGCTTGAGGAACAATGGCTTCAAATTCAAAGCCTGGTGGTCTTTCGAGGAATCTTTTATTAATAAAGTCAAACGTTTGTGAGAAGAGTCTTCAGGGGAAGTGTTATAGAAGCTAGGAAATTTAATAAAAGGTTTGAAACAGTGGGTGGGGAAAATTCATATGAATAGGAGAAAGAAAAAATAGATCCTTACAGAGAAATTAGCACAATTATCTGAAGCTGAGAGAAATGATGTGAATTTAGCTGAGCTGATTGATACGAAGATTAATTTAAACTTGGAGATTGACAAAGATGAATGTTATTGGGAACAGAGGGCTCGTTTTAATTGGCTGAAATTCAGCGATAAAAATACAGCATTTTTTCATAGTCATGCATCACAGCGGCGAAAGATGAATTTTATTCATAGATTACAAAATGAAGATGGACGAGAAATGATGGTACTACAAAAAATAGAGGGCATTGCTAGATCTTATTTTCAAAGTTTATTTTTGGCAGAAAGTAGGGGAAATTACGACTATTTGTTATCCAGGATTGAACATTGTATGGTCAATGAAGATAATCAAAAGCTTACAACAACATATACCAAAAAGGAGATCGCAGCAACAATATTCAACTGGGGCCCACGAAGGCACTGGGGGAGGATGGTTTTCCAGCTCTTTTTTATCAGGAATGCTGGCATATTGTTGGAGAATATGTCACCTCTTTTAGCTTATAAATTCTTAATGGGGATATGGAGGTTAGTGCTGTGAACTCTACTAATATTGTACTTATTCCTAAAGTCACCAGCCCCTCAGACATGACACAATTTCGACCAAGCAGTTTATGTAATGTGCTCTATAAAATTTTGGCCAAGGTCATAGCTAATCGTTTACGGGGAGTTATTGAAAAATGTATTGATGACACGCGAAGTGCTTTTGTGCCAGGACGATTAATATCAGATAACGTGCTGTTGGCATATGAAGTATTGCATAAGTTAAATACAAAGAGATCGGGAAAGAAAGGGTATATGGCCATTAAGCTAGACATAAGCAAGGCATACGATAGAGTTGAATGGATTTTTATAAAGGAAATTATGCTACGGATAGAGTTTGATACGAATTAGGTCGATGCTATTATGAAATGTGTATCAAGGGTCTCTTATCTAGTAGTTATAAATGGGCATATTGGGGATAAATTTTTCCCAACCAGAAGCCTTAGACAAGGTGATCCGCTAGCCCATTTTTATTTCTCTTATGTGGGGAAGGCCTATCGAGTCTACTAAGACTAGCAATGAATAGCGGGCTCTTCAAGTGCGTTAGGGTTAGTAGAAGCGGGCCACAGGTATCACATCTTTTGTTTGCTGATGATTGTATTTTATTTGGGGAGGCAACAAGTAAGGATGCAACTTTATTCAAGGACATTCTACGGGAGTATAAATTTTGTTCGGGTCAATGTGTTAATTTTAAAAAATCAACAATTTTTTCAATAAGAATACCTCAAAAAAAGACAGGTGATTGGTTAGTAATTTACTGGGTGTCCACAGTTCAAACGAACCAGAGCGTTACCTTGGGTTGCCGAGCATGGTCCGTAGGAGGAAAAAGGAATCTTTTCAAAATTTGAAGGACCAATTTCGAAAACGTATTGATAATTGGAGCAATCTATTTTTATCTCAAGGGGGAAAGGAAGTACTTGTGAAGGCCATTCTACATGCGATACCTATTTACACGATGACTTATTTTTTATTGCCTAAGACCCTATGTGATGAGTTTGAAAGTATTGTTGCACGATTCTGGTGGCAGAAGGGCCATGGAAAAAAGGGTATTCATTGGTGTACTTGGAAAAGCCTTTGTGATTTAAAAGAAAACGGTGGTTTAGGTTTTAAAATTTTTGGTCAATTTAATATTGCGTTGCTAGCAAAACAGGGCTGGCGCATTATTCAGTATCAAAATTCTTTATTAGCACGAGTTTTAAATGCTAAATATTTTCCAAACTCAAATTTTCAAAATGTAGAGTTGGGCAATTTACCTTCCCTTACCTGGAAGAGTATTTGGACAGCAAGGGGACTTCTCTAAAAAGGGCTGAGCTAAAGAGTGGGCAGAGGAGATAAAATCTCTATATGGGAAGATAGCTGGATTCCGGGGATTGACACAATTGATGAATATAGCAGTCATAACAATGAGGATTCACAGTTAGTTTCAGAGCTTATTGATAGCGCAAATAGGAAGTGGAGAACAAATTTGATTAATCGTACCTTCTGAGAGGTAGTTGCTAAAAAAATTTTGCAGATCCCTCTCACAGAGACCGATCATGAGGACACGCAAGTTTGGAAAGGAGAGTTATATGGTGAGTTCTCGGTACGCAGTGCCTATAAACTATTACATAATGCTAGCTCGGATCCTAGGCATTATTTATTACAGACCGAAATGAAAGAATTTTACAAGGAGCTATGGGGCCTACAGCTACCCCCTAAAATTGCAATCACTATTTGGAAAATCTCTTGGGATTTTATTCCGAATTTTGCTAATCTCCGGTACAGAAGAGTAATTTCTAATGATAGATGCCCCCGAGGTTGTTCTTGGTTAGAAGACAGCCTCTATATCTTCCGTGACTTCCCTGTAACAATAGAGGTCTTGGGAATAGTACACTTATATTGGGTGGTTAATAATATGAACCAAAGTATATGGGAGTGGCTAACCTAGGTTTTCAAGAGAGGTAACGACATCCAATGTAGACTTTTTTGTTATGCTTTATGGCTCATATGGTTCTCTAGAAATCAGTTCGTACATGAAAGGAAAAACACAACAAGTAGCGAGTTAGTGCAAAACATACAGAGGTCTCTGGCTAAATATAAAGTGGTAAGAGAAATGAAGAGACCTGTAAATATGAATAGACACTTAAGAGCCCAAGAAGACATACCGAGAACGACGGTCTATTGCGATGCAGCGTTCGATAGTAGCAGTTCTACATCTGCAACGGGTCTGGTGGTTCAGGATCTGACGGGGAGCCTCATGGCCTTAAAGTCCACCATCCACAACAGTATCTCCTCCCCATTTGCAGCAGAAGCATATGCATGTTTAGGGTATAAAATTAGGGATCTCACTAGGTTTACAATCGGTAAAAATCATGGGAGACTCTAAAACAGTTATTAAGAAATGCCAAACGACTTCACCTGATAAATCAGCGATTGGAGCCATTATCAACGACATCCAAAACAAAAAACGGTGTTTTCAAGAGATTATTTTTCAGCATATTTACAGATCAGGGAACATACAAGCACATAGAATAGCAAAAACTGCTCTTGCTAGAAGGGAGTCTACTTACCTGATAGGAGAAGAACTGAATCGACATGACTTTGCTTCAGATAGGTACTGGTCAAGGAACCCAGACTGAAGAGTTTTTTAAGGGAAACCGATTATCAATAGAGAGTAGCAAGTATAGCTTATCTTTTTGGAATCTGCTAGTGACAAGAACGGATTGGACTTTGGAAATGATAGCTAAGGAGCATTAATGGTATCCAGCCGTTTCGCATTAACTGGGGTAGTTTTTTTTAGGTTTTCCTTTTTTCATTTTAATTTTATTTTATTACCTTTCTGATTATCCATTAAGTTGCGTTTTATTGCTGGTTGCATTATCAGATCAGCTAGTGAGGTCGATTTTTTGTTTTCTTTAGTTTTATTGCTGTAATGGGCTTGGGTCTAAGGATCTCTTGGATCTCAAGTTCTTTTTCTTCTTTCCTTTCAATAAAATACCCGGTCATTTTAATATAAAAAAAAAAATTTATTGATACTGTACCAAATATTATTCCTATATAAAATTTTATTATACCCCATTTCATGAAAATGGCATGAAAAGAATTCATGTCATGAAAATCAACTTATGGCAAGAAAAATGAGAAAAAAAAAGGTTATCTAATTTTGTAAAATCTAACTTACACAAGAAAGCTTTTGTAAAATATTTTATGAAGAAACAAGGAAAATTTAGACTGACTTATAAAAAAGATTACATTAATCAAATAGGATAAATATTTTTGATAGCAATCAAAGCGACCCCTAATGTGTCATTTATGGCATCCACATGCAACAACCATTATAAGTCCCTTTCAAGTGTCGGCAGGAATTACCACGTCATCGGCCAAACTTCACCTTAAAAGCACCTTGTCAATGCCATTTTCCCTTTTCGGTCAAAAGTTGAGTGTGGACTAATGCTTATTTCACCATTTATTTGATTATAATGTGGAATCAAACGCCTCCCACCTATCAGCTCCCACATATTCAAACCATATGAAAAATCTTAAAATGATTTAGCATACTGGTATCTGACAAGAACATTGTTCAATAGTCAGTTCATGTATTCTGTTTGCCCAATTGGAAAAATTCATCTGATGATGAAGGATTCAGAGTTTTCTTTCCTTCAATTTTGTTAATAAAGAAAAACTGAAACCCCAAAAGCAAAAAAGCAAAAAAAATTAAAAGACCAAATTTCAAGATCATGGAGACATTCAATGCTTCCCCCATCACTACAAAATTATACTCTTAAAATACACAAGTACAATCATTGAGATAGAATGAGATGAAAGGGTATATCTATATCTATATTCACTTCAGCTAATGGAAAAAAAGAAAATTTACTTAATTATTTATGCAACCATTTTTTTTTAAAAAAAATTAGGCTTTCTTCTGTCCTAAAAAAAACCATTACGAATGAATTTCTAGTGTAGTAAATTCAACTGCCATTACCATTACCATAAGTAGAAAATGTATACTTATAATCATCCCCATCGGCAAATCCAATACTAGGATCCTTCCCTTCTCTTATCATAACCCTAAGACTCTCTATTCTATCAAGAATTCCCTTAACTGCTAAATCAAATGCATCCTCAAGAGTCTCCGATCGAGATCTCGAACTTGTGTAAACCACTCTCGGAATGAGCTTTATAACCTCCTCCCTCAACCTCAATATTCTGTCTTCTGGCATCCGAAGCAATGTTTCATTGAGGTTGATTTTCCACTCACTTAAATCCTTTACTGGTAGATACACCGAGTATGCAGTATAATTCTTTGGTAAATGCCATATGTATTGAGCATATGCTGTACCTGGATGGAAAAACACCGGAATGCACCCTGCTAAAATAGAGTCGAAAATCGATCTCCTTGTGTAAGAATCCCCTGGGGGCTGCAAGCAAAAGATTGAGCTCTGAAACACCTTCATCACATTAACCGGGTTATCACAGTTTGTAGCACCATAATTACAATCCAGCAACTTGCACTGGCTCTTTGAAGCTAAGCATTGATCGATAATCTTGCCCCGGATCGAATTCTGATATTCAGGCCTAGGGGCACCAGCAAAGGAGAAAAGATACTGCCGGTTTTGCCTTCTCATTCGATCCTGCCACTGGAAAATCTCACTGTCCTTTGAAGGATGGAAACATGTTGGATATGGAATTGCATAATCATTGTTCCAGGAGCTCGATTCAATCGACAACATCGACATGTTCTTGGATTCAGGCAAGAACCGAAGCTTGCTGCCCCAATCGGTTTCGTTATCGCTTTGTCTTCGGAAATCCCAAGCAATCCTCCCAGCAACTAAGAAATGATCCCTACCCCACATTCTTTTCCATTCAGGCTTCTCTGATAGCCACTTTACAAGGCCAAGAGATGCAGAATCTCTCACAGTAGTGTTGAAACCCCATAGATACAAGCTCATATCAAGACCAGCATAAAAGGGTACGTAAATAGCCGATGCAATCGACGAGTCATTGGTTAAACATTCATACCTTTTCATCTTATTGTGAAAGATGACTTCCAACAAGAACTGATTCGTTAAAAACCAGCTATTGTTCATCAAGACATCTTCAGGGTTCTCAATTTCAGGACCAAAACCCAAGTTGTCCAAGTATGGACACATGTTTTTATCAGTTCCCCTAGTGAGCAACCGACAATTGTTAACCAAATCCTCATTAAATCTACTGGGAAGATCATGAACAAATATATATCTACCCACACAAGAATCGATCTCAGTTCCCACTTTCAAATCTCCCTTTTCATCAGTTTTGGGCAATGGAGAGACGCTAGCATTGGTAATTTCAGTGAAACCATGAGGTAAAGAACTTTGGGTATTGATTACATTTCCATGATTATCATCCAAAACAGTGACGAGGGCAGATTTTTTAGCAGTTAAACCAGAGTAATCAAAGGAAAATAGCTCAATACAGAAAACGAAAAAGACAAGTAAGACAAACCAGGGCTGATGGTTGCAGCATTTTGAAGTGATGGGGTTTTCCATCTTCAGTAAAGAGGCTTTACTTTCTTTCCTCTGAAACTGCTTGGAAACTAGAGCTGGAAACA
Organism: Gossypium hirsutum; assembly: GCF_007990345.1. Lineage (NCBI taxonomy): Eukaryota > Viridiplantae > Streptophyta > Magnoliopsida > Malvales > Malvaceae > Gossypium > Gossypium hirsutum. The sequence goes on from NC_053433.1 coordinate 72,722,376, forward strand.
GGGAGGAAATTGGGGAATGCTTTGAGAAGTCCAGTAAAAAGAAAAGAAAAGAAAGCAAGTGAGAAGCAGTGGATTGTTTAGTGAAGAGCTTGTTTCCTTGATCTGGGGCTTGAGGGAGGGGAGAGAGGCTTGATTTATGGTGAAACTGAAAGGGAACCCATTGACATTAAATGCTTGCATTGGTCGTTGGACAAAGGGAGCTTCGACGTCTGGATTCGTGCCCAAAAGTATGGACTGGTGGTGCGACCGCCCGGTCCGTTACTTTGTCGGGTGGGTCACCACTCTTTTGTTTTCTCTCACCGTATCTTCAAAGGGAATTGCAATGATAATGAATTAGACGGGTTAAACCCTTGAATGATTTTTCCAATCCATTTATATTTAGTTAAAATATGACTATAGTCCCTGCCCTTTTTAAAAATTAGTAATTTAGTCCTTATACTTGTATTTCCAGGAATTTAGTCTTTGTACTTTTTATATTTCAAAATTTATGTTGAATTGTTAATACTGTTAATTTTTTTGTTAAATTCAGGTTAATTATAATATTTTTTTTAATTACATGACTAGCAAGTGAGTAGTTTTTTTTTATTTCAAAATATTACAACAACCAATTTAACCAAAAAAATACTAACAGTGTTAATAGTTAGATCTGAATTTTGAAATATGAAAAGTAAATGCACTAAATTCCTTGAAATACAAGTACAAGGACTAAATTTCTAATTTTTAAAAACTATAAGGACTATATCACATTTAACCTTTATATTTTGATTAGAGATTTTCTTTTCAACCTGGTTCTAAAGGTGAGGTGGCTCACATTGTAAAAGATGTTAAGAGGTTGTATTAGAGTACAGGTTATATGTATGTCTTCTCTTTTGATTTTCGAAGAGGTGGCATTTATAGGTCAATAAAGACTTGAGGTGAGTCCCATTTGCAACGACCTGATTTTCGTCGTTGTTGGACAAGTTAGTTTTGAGACTGAATTTGTTAAATTAATTTGTTTGAAAAGTTAAACTAAAAAGTCCACAAGTCGAATATGAGATTGAAAAGTGGGAGAGATAAAATAAGAAAAGGGCTTAGTTTATTTTATTTTTCTTATTTTCCAAAGACATTGAATAATTTTTATTTCTTCTTCATTTTCAGCTCAAAATTCACAAGGTAAACATGTTCTTTTTGTTGAATTTTTATGGATTCATATTAATCCAAGCTTAATTCAGTTAACCCAAGTGTTAATTTTTCCTATTATTAAATTATATTCAAGCTACCATTGTTGAGTGTTAGTGAATTTGGAACTTGAAATCATGATATACTCAGTGGTATAAGCTTAGATTATGTTAAGACCATGTTAGAACATAATGGGAAGTGGTGAATTAAGTTCGAATTCTAAGTTATGCTATAAAGTTAATTATAGGACATTAGGGTCCAAATTGAATAAAATGAAAGTTGTTGAAAATTATGTTGTAGATTGAAAGGTTGAGGTCCTTAGTGAAAAATATGAAGTCCGATTTAGATTTGATCGAGTAGATCGTGAGATATGAACATTTCGAATATTAGGGTTTTGAGGGAATAAATTGAACAAGTGCATTCCATGTTTAATTTTTATGTTTTAATGTGTAATGGGTGAAACTAAAGAATTTCTTTAATTGAATTTATTGAACGTAGCTAAAGGTGATGCCAAGAAGTCGAGGGATAAAGGAAAAGTGAAAGTCATTAATGAATAGTTATTCTTGTTTGTGTGTTCATAAATTGACTTCAATTTATGCTTAAATAGGTAGTTTAATGTATTCGAATAATATTGATGTCAAACCCGCTCAAAACAAAACTACAACTAGACTACCAGAAGAGGAACTTAACGGGCAATAAGACCTACTAATAGGAAGAAAAGGTGCTATCAAAATAGGTTCCGAATCGAGCAATAAGTGAAGGAGCTTGACCAATCCCAATGAGGGAAGTAGCTGAAAGAGAAGCGGAAAGGGACATCTTGAACTCAGGGGGAAGGGACCTTAACGACAACCAAAGAAGTGCGTGCATTTCCCAATCAAAGAAGCCCTTGAACTCACCTTCATTCAACAAAGAAACTTCACGCATGAACTCTCCCCGGGATTGGACTCTTTCTGACAGCCCTTTTGCCAGCGTAGCGCATTGAAGTGGGGAATGAAAAAGACAGAGTGGCCGCAGGAAAGGAACTGGCTTCATACTATATAAGTACTTATAAACTTGATCAATTGAGTCGATTAGGTTACGTTTGAAATATGTATATGTATATGTATATGTATATGTATATGTATATGTATATGTATATGTATATGTATATGTATATGTATATGTATATGTATATGTATATGTATATGTATATGTATATGTATATGTATATGTATATGTAGATGTATGTTTGTGACTATAAGATTGCATTATGACAATGTCATGTTATCTTGAATTATAATGTGCTTTAATGGTTGTTAATAATGAATAATGCCCTATTAACAGTGTCAGATAGACCTTCGAGTATAGTTGACATGCCATAGGGTTTGTTTTGTAGGTGGGAGATCTAACGTTGAGTGCGTATCATTATTTAATAGTTCTCTAATATCCTGGGGATCGAGAACGATCACTAGTTCAAATAATCTAACAGTACTAGTGTAACGACCTGATTTTCAATAGTACCAGAAATGCAGTATCGAAACTCTATATCCATAAACCGAGTCTATAAATATAAAATAGAAATATTTAAGGAGTTAATATAAAAATACATTGAAGTTTGATTAAGTAATTTAACTAAGAAATTAGTTAATTAAAGCTTAGAGACTAAATTGCAAAAGTATAATCGCTATTGAATTTTAATTAAGAAAAGGCTTGAGGACTTAGATAGCAATTATTCAAAATATCAAAATAGTAATTAAACAAATTGTCCCATTTAGATTAAATTATAATTAAAATAAGTTTAAATATGTCTTAATTAACTAAAATAATATCAAAATGGTAATTCAACCAATTGTCCCACTTAAATTAAATTATAATTAAAATAAGTTTAATAATGCCTTAATTAACTAACTAACTAAGCCAATATCAAAATGGTAATTAAACCAATTGTCTTAGATTAATTTATAATTAAAATAAGTATACTTATGCCTTAATTTTTAACTATACTTATGCCTTAATTTTTTAACTAACTAACTAAGATTATTTAAATTAAACTAAAACTAATCTAAGTATAAATAGGTAAATTAGTGAGAGATTTCATCGTCTTCCTTATCCTCTCACCCTCCACCACAAATAAAAATTAGATGAAAGTTTCAAAATCTTCCTTGCATTCAGCCGCCAACTAAATAAGATAAACAAGCCTTTTTTTCTTGCAATTTTTATAGATTTACGATTATGAGAGTTTGATTTAACTAACTTATGTATCAATTTTTTTAATTATTAAATTTTTAACAAGTTATCATTGTTGATAAATATCCAAAGCCCGAGATTTTGTGTTATTTATATAAATAAATATTTACCAAATTAGTACAAGTATTTTGGGTTAAGTGGACTTGATTGTTTCCCAAGTTTCTACCAATACAACCTTCTCCATTATTCTCGAATCCTCAATTTCCTTAGAGAGTGTGCTCTAATTGCACACACCATGTAACACCCCTAACTCTTATCCGTCGCTAGAATAAGGATTACGGAACATAACTGTAAACTGTAACATAAAAACATACATTTCCAATTATTTTATTAAACATAGCAAATTCCATTCATACACAAGCATAACATCCCTTAATCGAGCATTCGAGGCCCTAAAAACACTTTAGAAACAATTCGAGACTAAAACAAAAACATTTGAAACATTAAGAAAAAAGTTAGAAAAATTTAAACTGCAAGGGTCACACGACCGTATGACTCACACGGTTGAGACACACGCCCGTGTCTCAGGCCATGTAAAAATTGAAATAGGGACACACGGCTATGTCCTATCCCGTGTTCGTGCCCTTGTAATTCTCTGAGTTGGGTCACATGGCTAAGTCACACGCCTATGTGCCAGGTCGTGTAACCTTCGAAATGGCCTCGCACACCCGTGTGCCAGGCCGTGTGCTAGGCCATGCAACTTTCAAAAAGCAACCTTTAAAACCTACAGGGGACACACGACCATGTTGCATGGTCGTGTGTCACACACGGCTGAGCACACTTGTGTCTTATACCGTATGGACAAGAAATTGGCTAAAATTCAAGCTATTTCTTTCACCCATTCAAGCATGAACCTATAAGCAGCTTGCACATATAATCAAGACATTAAAACATACCTAAATCATGTATAATAAGACCAATTCAATAAGCCATTTAACCATCAAACCAATAGGCCATATAGGCACCTCAAACACAAACAATCAAATATACTTAAATTTATGTCCAATTGGTCTTATTCTATCCAAACACATTTAACTCACTTCCACATTAAAGCATACCATAATTGATCACATTTCAAACATACTAACACTTACCATTTTGGTCATAAGATCATGCTTCAACTTGACCATATTAAAACTACACCATCACATACCAAATTATTCATTCAAAATATGCATCAACTTAGCCATAATAACATCAACCATCAAGGCACCAAAGTACCAAAAGTAGCACAACTCAAATCAACACTTACATACCATAAACATCAACTAGCCCTTAAATATAAGTCCACCTATACATGCCATTATAACCTTGACTATAACATCAAAATCTACTGATATAATCTCTGGATAGTGTGATAGTTCTCCGACAAGCTTCCAAATCGATCGAGCTTCCAGTAATCTGTAAAGTAAAGGAAAATAACTCCATAAGCAATGAATGCTTAGTAAGCTCGTATAAACTTTAAACATAACAATTCATTTCAATAATGAACTTTATGGGGTATTTATAAACCTATACCAATACCATAAAGTTTATCAAACTTTATAACCATCAACTCATAAATGAGTAAGTTCATCATTATCACATATACTTTCCATTCCTAACATAATCAGCTATATAAAACATACTACTCAATCATTAACCTTTTCATAATACTATGAACCACTCAATTTACTTTCTTACCATTCCATTTACTTACTTTCCATTTCATTTACTTAGCATAAACTTAAATAACAACATCAATTCATTAATTACCATATTTGGTCATGAATTAGGTAAATTCATCCATAGCATATGTAAGTTTCTCACATATAAGTACATCATTCAACTCATCAATACCTTTTTCATCATATTACATCTCAATTTTGAACTTATCATTTCATTACCTTTTCTTACCTATTTCACTTGCATAATACAAGACGTAAGCATCAACATCAACCACATGATAAACTAATTCATTAGAAAATACATACCTTGATTCTTACCACCCTTTCATGAACATAAGCATATTTCCATTTGGAAACTTACCATTTCAATGCATAACTTTTAAAATTAAACATAATACAATACAACCAATAGCTTGGCACAAGCCTAAGCATCATCAACAACACATATTAGCATATTCAAACACAATCCACATGAATTTAACATAAATAAGCCATTTCAAATTAATTTAATTCATTTGAACTCATCATTTTCCTTAACGTATCATACTTTCAATGAAACTTACCATTTCAACCTTTTCATAAATACATGACATAGTTTCTTTTAAACACTTACCATTCCTTTGCTTTCCATGCTCGTTGAACCACATAGAATAATATCAGATACGTGGGAAAGCTCACACAAAGTGTGCTAAACATATGGTCGAAACCATTCCTTTTCATTATTGCTCACTCAAGCCATAAATGGGTCTGCTCACACAAGCTGACGGTCAGAATGTAGCTACATGATGCCGCTCACACAAGCTGACGAGTTGTGACAGCCCTATTTTTGACCCTAGTCGGAAAGTGGTTTCGGGACCACAAAACCGAGTCACAAAAATAATTAACCGTTATATCTTATGCTTATTGTATGTGAACCTGCATGTGTGAAAGTTTCTTGCTTTAATTTTGTCAATTGTATGTAAAATTTATTAAATAGGACTTATGTGAGACAATTGTGAAATGTGATAGGTAATTTTAAATATGGTCTACTAATGCATGTTAAAAAAAATGGACTTGCATGTCAAATTATCCATTTTTCTTTAGTGGCCGGCCATGTAGTTGATTCATATATATATTATATGTATATTATATTAACATTAATTTAAACTAAATGAATTAAAGAATAAAAATAAAAGAATAATGGCTTAGTGGGGAGGAGAAACCAAAGTTGGTTCATCCTTTGATTTCTTTGGCCGAAAATTTCAAGAAGAGAAGGGGGGAAAACAAACATTCGGCTACTCCTTCCTAGCCTTGATTAAGGTATGTTTGAAGTGTTTTGATAGAAATTTCTTGTGTGTTTTAGGATAGTTTCTTAATTCCTCCATAACCCATGTGCAAATTTTCATTTTGGTAGCTATAGGAGCAATCGGTCATGAGAGGATTTTTCATTTAGAAATGTTATGTTGATGTTTTGTTGTGAATCAATAAAAGTACTCTATTTGGTTGAGATTATAAAAGTATGTTAAGTTTTTGAATTTGTAATTGTAAAGATTAAGTGTTTGTGTTATAGCCGAATATACATTGGAAATTTTAATGGAGAAACTCTTATGATATAAGCTTGTAAAATTGAAGTTATAAATTGTGTTTTGTAGTTTAAATGGTTAAAGACTATTCGGTTATAGCCTTAATTTTTCATGAAGAAATCAAGTTAAATGTATTTGTGTCTATGCTATGGCCGAATGTACTATGGCTGATTGTGGACTATGATAAAATTTAGTAAGGTATGTGCTTTAAATGTGTTATGAATTATTATAGGTTAAGTTAGGTTGAAGCTTGGTGAAATTGAACTTGAAAAATGATTTGAGCACAATGTGGTATTGATATTATGTATAAGTAAAGTTATAGATATATATATGATGAAATTGATTGGTGAGATACATGCTTAAATAATATGTATGCAAAGAATGTGTGAAAGAGTGAATTGGTAATAATCTACTTGGGACAGCAGCAGTAAGGTGATTTTCGAAAATCACCATAAATTGTAGGAGTTGAATTAGAATCTGAATAAATTATGTAATTAAAGCTTGATGAGTCTAGTTTTTTCTATAATAGAAACCGTAAAAGTAAAAGAGTTACCGATCATGAAATATTTGAAGTAATGTGGGACAGAGTCAAAATGACTTCTAGATCCCCTGTTCTGTTTTTATAAAATCATTATAAAATGTATAAAAATGGTCCTAGAATAAATTTTATATGCTTAGACTCCTTAGTGAGTCTAGTTTCAAATGAAATAAACTAAAACATATTTTGATTTCTGTACAATGAGAAATTTATTTCGTAGTGAAGAATGGTCAGATTTTTCAAACAGTGAAACAAGGGAAACTTTAGGAAAAATCTGGTATTGATTGGCTAGACTAAAAATTATGAAAATTTTATGGATAAAATATAAATGAGTATATTTTCAAGGAAAAATTACGGCAATTGATTTGGAGTTTCGTAGCTCTAGTTATAAGTAATTTAATGACTGTTGCTCAGGAATTCAGCTTATAGTGAAATTGTGATTATATAGTAAATATGGATAAAAAAAATTTTGCTAATGAATTGCTTATTGATTTCTTATAAGCTTACTATAATCTGTATGTGTGAAAGTCGAATATATATGTATTATATTCTGAAAGTAATACTTGAATAACTGACTAATGATTAATTTAAAATTTATTGAATTAAAGCTCAAGAACATAGAGGGGCAACCTCGGATAAGGGAAAAGCTAAAGTCGCGGAATAGCCAACCCGAAATTTGTTCAGAAAGATACAAGGTAAGTTTTGAGTAATCGCGTTTAGTATAAAATTTATAATGCCTTGACATATATATACTACATGAATTTTGATCTTTTTGGTTCTATTTGAATTAAGTTGAATGGTAAATAATCTAAGTGTATGACCTATAGTTGAATAGTAAATCAGGGTTAAGTTTGATTGATGAAAGGTACGTGTGATATTCATGCATGATTTTAAGCTGAAATGAAATAATGGTGTTCATAAGAAGCTCATGTCCGAATGTAGCCAATGGCTACTAATAATGTGAAATGTTCTATAAAATGTGTTAGAATACGATTAAAAAGACATGTTATTTGATGTGAAATTGTATCCGGGCTTAAAGACCCGCAGGCTTCGTGCTAGAATTGTATCCGGGCTTAAAGACCCACAGGCTTCGTGCTGGAATGCTATCCGGATTAAAAACCTGCAGGCTGTGCTAGATATGTGTTTCGAGTCCTAAGACTTGACAAGACCGGTGCCAGTAAGTTAAGTATGATTACGACATTGAATATCCGTGCGAGTAAGTATTATATATGTTATACTTGCTAAGGTACGTATTATGTACTCATAAGTGAATTGACTTCAAAGCGAATGATTAGTATCAAAGAATGGTATATATATATGTGAGTGTGTGTATATGTATGTGAATGAATACCGTATTTAAGAATAAGAGAATGACTTATTTGGTCAATGTATGTCATTGTAAAAGCATGTGTCTTAAAGAAATTTTATGAACCATATAGTATAGTGAAATATGTACTGAGAATTTTCTTGTGTATTCATGTATATATATATTCGGCCAATAGGTTATAATTAATGTACTTGTGAGTTTTTGGCCAAGTAATTTACAAATTAAATTTGGGTTCTTGTGATACTTAATGTTAGATTTTAAATGATACGTTTTAATTGTTTGAAACACTTAAAACTCACTAAGCCTCGAAAGCGTACTCTGTTTTTTTTATTTCTTTGTTTTATAGATTGTCAATTTTGGCCACCGACTCGGGGATCATCTGCAGTTCATCATACTATCGATCTTTTTGGGTACAGTTATATTTTGGCCTTGGTATGGCATGTATAGGTTAGGCCGGTTACGGTTATGTTTTGTATTGTAAATATTTTAGCCATATGAAAATGACATTTATATAACTTAAAGATAAGTATGTATTCAGCTTAATTTCTGTCTTTGTTGATTGATTATATGGATAAAAAAATTTTTAATTGTTTGGCTCGGTAATACCTCATAACCTAAACCGGCGATCAGACTCGGGCTAGGGGTGTTACATGAGTATCCGCAAAACATGCTGAAACTCAGCCATCGGTAGGACATTCTGGACCAACACCTGAAATATGGTAACCCTAATGACATGTCCTTTGTATCCTATATATTCTTAAGGTTCACACGGGGGTCGATAGTCGTCGAAACGTTGTTGGATTTCCATCGTTTCTTTACATGATAAATTGCATAATAACACATAACATATATATATATTGATTCATTTACATTAGAAAAACACACTAAATATTAAATTTAATTAAAATTTAAGTGTTTATAGTTCATACAAACTTACCTGGCTAAATTGCAATAATGACAAAACATAAGGGATATTTGGTAATTTTCTCTTCTCCTCGATTTTCCACTCATTCTTTATCTAAATTAATAATTTCATTCAATTCATTAATTTAGATAGTAAAATCAATTCATTTTATGTAATTTAGTCATTTTTATATTTTTACAAAATTGTCCTTAATATTTTACTTTAATTAAATTTAGTCCCTAAGCCAAAAACATGCAAATTAACCATTTTTATTGCAAACACATGCCAACCAAATGTTCATATCTTCCAATACAGCTCATATTTATAAAAATTTCACATCAAGTCCTTGCATTTTTACTATTTCAATAATTTAATCCCTAATCATTATATTCATCAATAATCACTTAACAAAATACTTATAAATAACAACTAATACTTCAAATTCCTTATTTAACATCTAAAATCACAAAATATTCATCAATATTAACATTCAAAATTTTTAACAGTTTCAAAAATGAAAATACGAGCTAATTAGACTTAATTGCAACGATCTAAAAAATATAAAAATTATAAGAAACTATTGAAAAACGGACTCACATGCATCCATTGAAGCTTGGCCGAAGCTTCAAAATCACCAACAATGGCTTTCGGTCAATGTAAAAGCGAATAAATTAAGAAGACAACCTTTTGTTTGATATATTTTAACCTTTTCTTTATTATAATAATAAATTAACTTATAAAACATATAAAATTAAAAGATTTTAAAGCTTAAAACCGTCCCACCATATTAGGTATGGGTAAATTATCCAATTATGATTCTTTAATCAATTAATACCTTTAAACTAATAGTGATTGACTTTTTTAACTTTTACAATTTAGTCATTTTTTCTCAATTAACTATCGAAACATTAAAATTTCTTAACGAAAATTTAATAATACTTCGTAAATATTTTTATAAATATTTATGGCTCGGTTTATAAAAACGAGGTCCCCGATACTTTATTTTCTAAAATCACTTAACTTTAGGGTATTACAACTTGAACTTAATTAATCATTCATATAACATAAATTAACATATCAAAAACCTTTTTAAAATCATATTTGATTCATAAATATCAAATAATAATATTTACGAACTTGCTTGTCAGATTTGTGGCATCAAAATCACTATTTTCGACACCACTAAAAAACGGGCTATTACACACTGATTGCACACAATGGAAACAGTTAAGCAGAGAAAAATTAATTCTCTCTATGGGCTAGAAACCTATGTTGAGCTCTCTCGATGAATATAATTTATTTGTAGAATAAATTTCACTATAAAAGCACAACATAACAATGCCCGTAGTGGTATATTTTGACCTAGCTCATAGTCTTTATTTATAATAAAAAATTATAAGAGTTTTAGTTGAACACAAGATGACAAAATAACAAGAGAAAATTCATTGTACTATGGGCGGCCACCCCCTTCTTGGACTAGGGTTGTGGCCCATCTATTAGATGGGCTATTGGGCTTGTCTCATATATTGTGTATAGTTATATGTGTTATTTGAACTTTAAATAAACTCATAATTTATCTAACCCAATAACAAATTTTTTATTCCTAAAATATTATTTATCTAATTAATTGAAATAAATTTAATTAATCCACTCAATTAAATTATCTTTTCAACCCAATTTTAATTTCATTAAATTCATGACAACTTTATCATACCAAAATCTATGAGTAAACAAATTTAATTATCTTGTTTAATAAAATTGTGATGAATAATTAATTTAATTTTTATTTTAAATTTTAATTATTTAATAATAATTTGAAGAAATTAATTTAATCTCTAAGTTGCAAATAGCAAGAAAGCGTATTCATTGCGAATAGTAATAGATGTGATCTAAAAAAATTACTAATAAAAAATAGAGATCATTAGAATTAATAAGTTAAATTAATATAAAAAAATGGACTATTAAAGTAATAGTTATTTGAAAAAGCAATATCAAATTATATTTCAACAACAACGATACGGGATAGTTATATAAAATTGTCTTAATTAATGATGAGGTAATATAAAATTATGATATTTCTTTTAATTTTTTTAAGTAATTTATACTATATAAAGTAAGCACTTTTAAAATTGTTTCTTTCTTTTATTTATATCATAAATAAGTTATTGACTGGTCATATTAAAATTAAAAAAATAAATATCATAAATATTAATGTTAATATTAACACCATATATATATTACTATTAAATACTAGTTAAAAAAATAAAAAAATATGTATTTTTTCAAGGAAAAATATTAAAATATATTGTTACATAAATTGTATATAATTTAAATATCATCAAATAAAAATATTATATTAAATTATTTTTATATATTTTATTACGATATTAATATATGTTATTAAGATATTAGTTATAATTTCAATATATTATTAAAAATATTATCCACATAAAGTAAGGATAAATTTATAATTTTATACATATTCCTCAATTACCATTTAACCAACCAAATAAGATAATACTATTATCAATACCTATTAATTCTCTATTCTAATCCCATTGAATTACTATGCAATCCCTTCCTTATTCAGTACAAGATAAATTATCACTATAACAATAATTAAAAATATGTTGTTTAAAAATTAATAAAAAATTAAACTCGTAAAATAATATGCAAAGCTTGTGATCAGTGGCGGAATCAAGATGTTAACATGGGGGTCAAACTAAAATTGGACGTGCTATGTAAATTTTTTTTCGTATAACATATATTATATATGTTAATTACACTACAAAAAATTAGATAAAAATTTTGTTCCACATTATATTTCTATATATATATATTAAAAAAGATAGCATGAATACGTATTTAAAAAGAGTGAGGATTGTTCTTTTCATATTTCAATTTAGATTATTTAAGAAGATTTTTCCTTTATTTTTATTTAGAACAATTTTTTAATATTAATTTATTATTATAAAAATATTGAAGGGCCTATTTCTATATTAAAGAAGGCCATAATATATTTATAAGGGAGGAAATTAAAAAATCTGAAACTTTTAGGGGGAATGTCCCTTGGTCACCAATGCTTGTCACATTAAAAATTAATATGAATAAATCATAAAATATGAAAATTATATTACCAAAATATTAATAGGAAAATATTTAAAAGTACTATAGATACACAAATGTGTAAGTACTGCCAAACTTGCAATGTTAGGCAGATAATTGAATCAAAGTGCAAAGGTGTAACATCCCAAACCAGGCCTAGATGTTATGATCGAATCTGATGATGTCACATGGAATGGGGTTTCAAATCGAGATTGACAAGTTAAAACCGTTCCAGTTAATTAGCTTTTATTTTATTTGGAAAAACATGAACTAGCTGATTTGCCTTAAAACATGCCTTTTAAGTAGAAGCTTTTGAAACCAATTATTTTACGAAACCAAAAATCTTAGTTTTAGTAAAATCGTGTTTTGTTTAATTGTAAAAAAACCATAAAAACAGTATAAAATCCCAAATTTAAACCAAACGGTCCAAAGTCCAACATTATAATAATAAATACCCAAAAATAATATAAAAATAAAAGCTGTAATAAAGCAGTTCAATAGTGGTGGTCACCGTCGAGCCCTCCGCTACACCGATCCGCCTAAGTCTGGGGATTTCCTGTACAGATTAAACAGAAAAATGGGTGAGTTTTCGCAAACTCAGTGTGTAATCCCCACAGAAAACATACATACAGACACACATCAGGAAATAATCAATTGCAATCTGGGGCCTGAGCCCATTACAGATTCAGTTCGGGCATTGGCCCATTCGGATACAGTCTCAGATATAATTTAGGGCCTTGGCCCATCTCAGATACAATATGCAATAGCAGGAAATCAGAATCCTATCCACTAGCCTCTACACACCATCTTTGTCTATCCCTACACACTATGTGGGGATTAAATCAACCCATCCATCCTTACACACTATGCTGTATCGAAATATGACACATAATCAGAAATTTGTAGCAGAACTGCCAGATAACAGGCTTAATAGCCTTTCAGACATTTTCTCCAAATAACAATAACCCACCCCAATGCAATGCAACATACAAAGGATGTCATGCTATTATGCAGTTACAGAACATACATTCAAATATCATAATTCTGCTTGGTATTGAAATTAGACAAACAGATCACTCATACGGGGGCTAAGTAGGATTTATAGACCCTTCAGTAGGTCCATAGTCGACTTGGGTGACCCGTGCAACCTTAGACAACTTTTCAGAGAAATGGGTTCACACGCCCATGTGGCCTGCCCGTGTGGGTCCACATGCTCGTGTGACCCACTCGGCCCAAATTGGCCTTGGTGGCATGACCAATTTTTAATCTAACCTATGCTAGCTAAATATTCATATATGTTTTCACTATTTACTTATATGTCCCTTTAAAGCTATCTACTTGAGTCATTGTTACTAAATTATTTATATCTTGAGCTATAGAATTCCAAATTAAGATCCGCTTGATGTTTTTGAAACTAAACTCAAATACATTTCTACCATAAAATTTTCAGAATTTATATTTTATCAAATAAGTATAGTAAAATCTTCAAATTTATCACAATTCTGCTGTTTGACAGCTTCAACCTTTCCTTACTAAAAATTATTTATCTCTTATTACAGAAATTGGATGATGTTTCTGTTTGTTTCTCTTGAAAATAAACTCATTAAGGATTTAAACGTATAAATTTAAACCCCTAATTTTTTTTTACAATTTTTGATGATTTTCCAAAGTCAGAACAGGGGAACCTGAAACCATTCTGACATTGTCTCACAAAATTCATTATAACTCATAACTTACAATTCCATTGCTTACATTGTTTCTTCCATGAAAAACTGGACTCAATAAAATTTAATTTAATATTTTATTCAACCTCTAACTCAATTTCTACTATTTTTGATGATTTTTCAAAGTCAGACTACTACTGCCGTCCAAAACTATTTTAGTGCAGAATGTTGATTTCGAAGTTTATAACACCCTTATTTCCTTTCTCTATAATTTTTCACATCATTGTCTCTTATTTCTCTTATTTCTCGACAGCAAGCAATTTTGGATTTTCACCAAATCCCATTTTCTGCATTTCGGGTACATACCTGTATCATTTTCACTGCTTCTGCAATCCTGAGATCGACAAAAACCTACAATTGACAATCTCAACTTTAGAATCGGTCTTAAACTAAGATTAAACTGTATTCACGTACCAAAAGGTCTAAGCTTGTTCACTCATCACTTACCTTTTAACTTTGCACAATTCCACCACTACTCAACACGAGGGAGATAACAACCGAAATGATTTGCTGCTGCAAAAATAACCATTCCTCATTAACGAAGAGTTTAACAAAGTTAAGAATGAATTTAAAGCCAAAACCACTCACCCAAACAACACAAGAAAACGCATACCTAAACAGTCAACACAAGAAAACGTTTATCAAATGATCACCACTTCGAGTCAAATCGACGAACGTTAATTCCAGCTTCACGATTGACTTCTAAATAGTCAACAAAACACCCCTTAATCCATTATCCTGAGTAACATTCAAATTTAATAAAACAGAAACTTACCGTACAACACAATTGCACACTTGCACAAAGGAGAAAAGATGAAAAAAGACAACGAAAATAGAAGGGGAATTCGGCAGCAAGGATTTATTATTTAGAAAAAAGAGGAAAACCAAAAATTGAGACTGATGGAGAAGAGAGAAAACGTAAGAAAGGTGGAAAAGAGTCCAAAATTTGAAAAAAAAACTAAACAAAAAGATAATACCTAAAAATCTGGTAACTCATCTCCTTAATTCTCTCCTTAACCTCTCACAACAACTCCACTACTCGAAATTTCAATTTGAATAGGACTCCACCATGCCACACGTCCAAGCAACAAAAATAATTCCCTTGCTTGCGCAAGAACTTGAACTCCAAACCTCCCACCCGCCAACACACACCTTAGCCACCAGACCAACAGGCCCATTCTGATATATTTTTACCAACTTTTAACTATAAGGCTACTGACCAGAGATAGGCCTTTATTCATAAAAATACCAAAATTTTCCCTAGTCAAGGCTTGAACTTGAGACCTCATACACAAACCCAGAACACTTAACCACTGAAGTAGACAGATATTTGTGTCATATTTTTACAAAACAAAAAATATACATTTTTGGGGCGTTACAACTCTACCCCTAAAAGAAAATTCGTCCTCGAAATTTTACCTAATCAAAACAAATGAGGATATTGCTGACGCATCACATTCTCAGCTTCCACGTGGCTTCCTCAGTGCTATGATTATGCCACAGAACTTCACTAAGGGAATAGAATTTTTCCAAAGGACCTTTACATCATGCTCTAGAATCTGAATTGGCTCTTCCTCGAAGGTCAAGTCTAGCCTAACCTCAATCTTCTTAACAGAAACAACATGCGTGGGGTCAGAGCGGTAGCGCCTTAACATTAAGACGTGAAATACATTATGAATTTGGTCTAACTTCAAAGGTAACTCCAACTAATAAGCAACAGGTATCACACGTTTCAGAATGCGGTAAGGTCCAATAAACCGAGGGTTCAGCTTGCCCTTACGACCGAACCTCAGAACCTTTTTCCATGGTTGAGAAAAACTAAATCCCCCAAATCGATATCCTTCCTCTTTAGATCTGCATAGGACTCCTGCCTGTCAGAAGCCGCTTTTAGACGACCCTGAATCAGTCTAACCTTATCTTCAGTCTCAGACACTAATTCCGGACCCAGCACACGCGCTCACCCAACTCAGTCTAACAGAAAAGAGTGTAACACTTATGACCATACAGGGCCTCGTAAGGTGCCATCTAGATGATAAACTGATAGCTGTTATTGTAGGCAAACTCTGCTAACGACAAGTACTTCTCCCAACTGCCTCGAAAATCAATAACACAACTTCTCAACATGTCCTCTAATATCTTAATCACCCTCTCCGACTGACCATCTGTCTGATGATGGAAAGTAGTACTGAAGTCTAATCTTGAATCCAGAGCCTCATGAAGTTTCTTCCAGAATCGAGATGTGAAACAAGGATCCCTATTAGAAATGACTGAGACAGGTACCCCATGCAGTCTCACTATTTCCGATATGTAGAGCTTAGCTAATTTCTGAAGAGAAAAGTCTGTCCTTACCGGGCTGAAGTGAGCAGACTTGGTCAATCGATCCACGATGACCTGGACAGAATCCTTTTTAGTGGGTGTTTAAAGGCATCCCACTAACAAAGTCCATCGGTACTCACTTCCATTTCCATAACAGTATCTTAACTGGCTGCAGCAAACCCAAAGATAACTGATGCTCAGCCTTAACATGTTGACAAGTCAAACTGCGAACAACGAAGTCAGTAACCTCACGCTTCAACCTTGGCCACCAGTATAATTCTCGAAGATCTCAGTTCATCTTGTTTCCCCCGGAATGCATAGCATAGGATATACTATGCGCCTCTCTCAGAATCGACTGCCTTAAATCTTCATCATTCGGTACACAAATCCAGCTACGGAAACAAAGTACCCCATTACTGTTTATTCCAATATCAGTAGTGCCACCATTCTCAACCTGACGAAAATGCAACCTGAAAGACTTATCCCCCAACTATTTACCTCGAATTTGTTCAATCCATGTCAGTTTGACCTGAAATTCTGCCAATAGACTTCCATCGTCGAATAAGCTAAGTCGAGCAAACATCGCTCTCAGATCGGTTATAGTCCTATGGCTCAATGCATTGACCACAATATTAGCCTTGCCAGGATGGTACAATCATAATCCTTAAGAAGATCAACCCATCTACGCTGCCTAAGATTTAACTCTTTCTGAGTGAGGAGATACTTGAGGCTTTTGTGATCAGTGTAGATAATACACTTCTCACCGTACATATAGTGCCTCCAGATTTTCAAAACGAATACAACGGGAGCCAATTCCAAATCATATGTCGGATAGTTCCCTTCATGAGTTTTGAGCTAACGAGATGCATATGCTACCACCTTACCATCCTACATCAATACACACCCCAAATTGACATGTGAAACATCATTGTAAACCACAAAGTCCTTATCTGGCTCAGGCTGGATTAGAACAGGAGCCTGAGTCAGAACATTCTCGAGCTTCTCGAAGCTCTCTTGTTGCGCATCAGTCCAGACAAATGGAACTCCCTTACGTAGAAGCTTAGTCAACGGTGCTGCGATCAAGGAGAACTCTTCCACAAAACGTCGATAATAACCCGCTAACCCCAGAAAGCTACAGATTTCAGATGCATTCCTCGACTATTTTAACTTCAACACAGCCTTAATTTTACGAGGATCGACTCGGATCCCTTCAGAAGAAACTATGTATCCCAAAAAGATCATTTCACGTAGCCAGAACTCACACTTACTGAACTTTGCATACAGTTGTTTCTCACGAAGAGTCTGTAGTACCATTCTAAGATGCTCACCGTGCTCGTCTTCAGTCTTAGAATACACTAGGATATCGTCAATAAACACCACCACAAACTGATCCAGATAGGGCTAGAACACTCGGTTCATCAAGTCTACAAATGTGCTGGTGTATTAGTCAATCCAAAAGGCATAACTAGGAACTCGTAGTGTCCGTACTGAGTCCTAAATGCCGTCTTATGCACATCAGCCTCCTGAACCCTCAACTGATGATAACCCAAACGTAGATCGATCTTGGAAAACTCAGAAGCCCCTCTGAACTGGTCGAACAGATCATCAATTCTCAGAACTGGGTACTTATTCTTGATCGTTAGCTTGTTCAACTGCCGATAATCGATACACATCCGCATAGATCCATCCTTTTTCTTTACAAATAGTACTGGTGCTCCCTCTAGAGACACACTCGAATGGATGAACCCACGATCTAACAGCTCTTGAATCTGAGCCTTAATCTCTATAAGGTCTTTCGATGCCATTCGGTAGGGGGCGATAGATACCAGAGTTGTACCCTGCAAAAGCTCAATCCCAAATTCTACTTTTTGGTTCAGAGGCAAACTTAGTAGTTCCTCAGGAAAGACATTCGAAAAGTCCCTCACAGTTCTGATGTCCTTAACCAAAGAGTCCTCAGAATCTGAAACACTTATATAGGCCAAGAATGCCTCATATCTCTTCTGAACCAATTTTTCTACTACTAACGCCAAAATCATATTAGTCAGATAATCCTGATGTTCCCCAATCACAACCACTGTCCCCCTCGGTTCTCAAAACGACCCTTTTAGTCGCGCAGTTCAGACTCAACCAGTGTTTGACCAACCAGTCCATTCCCAGAATCAAGTCAAACTCCCCAAACAAGAGCTCCATCAGATTAGCCAAAAATACTGTCCCTTGAACCTCTAATGGGACGTCTCTATACAGTCTACTGACCCGGACAGATTACCTCAAAGGACTCAATACAATTGCCACACTATCAGTACTCTCAACTAGATTCCCCAAAGTTTTAGACATAGTACTACCTACGTATGAGTGTGTAGAGCCTATGTCTATCTGTGCAATATAAGGTACATTATAAATTAAAAACGTACCCATAATGACGTCTATAGCATCTCGGTCCTCTCGGCGGTAAGCAGCATAAATAAGAGCAGGCTACCTCACCTCAGTATGTCCAGCACCTCTACCCAGTGCTCTCTGTCCACGGCCCATATCGTTACCACCCCTAACCTGACCACGGTCCCTAGGCAGCTGCTGAACTACCCTTAGTGGCTGTGTAGTACCAGAACTCGCAGCTTGTACCCGATTGGCCCTCAGTGGACACTCTCGAACACGATGCTCAGTAAGCCCACATCTTAAACAAGCCCTAGTCATCCTCCAACATTCGCCCGGATGGCGTCTTCCAAAAAAATACCCACAAAGCGTGATCCCAGTAAGAGCAACAGGGCCCTCAACTCTAACTGGCCCATCAGATCTGGCCTTTTTCTTAGGCCTCATCACAGAACTTGAAGGCTCTGTATCCCTCTTATTCTTGCCTCTCTCTTTATCCCGATTTTGGTGCTCAGCGAGCTTCACCTCTTCGGCGATCTTCGCCTTCTCTATTAGTGCGAAAAGTCACGCTCCCTCTACTGAGCTATCAAAACTCTCAAACTGTCCTTGAGTCTATCCTCGAAGTGGACACAATGCTCATATTCAGTCACCACCATGCCTCGCGTATAGTAGCTCAATCTAAGAAACTCGACCTCATTCTCTGCCACTGAATGATCCCCTTACGTGAGAAACTCACGTCTCCTAGCGTCGATGTAGCTTGCCCCCACATATTCACCTTGGAAAGTAGACTTATAGAAATCCAATGTCAGTCGCTCAGGCTAAGTTCCCTCCTTAACGGTCAACCACCATTGGTATGCTTCATCGCGAAGCAAGGAAATAGCCCCTTTCAATTTCTGTTCAGCGATAAAGTCCAAATTATCCATAATTCTTTTCGTGGCCTTCATTAAGTACTCGACCACGTTAGGGGTGATTCTAGTGACACATTTGAATAGCTCAGCCCCATTCGATCGGAGTCATTCCGTAACCGACCCTCAGCCCTCAGATCTAGTGTTGGGCCCAACGACCCTCTCTAATATCCTCAGCATAGCCTTGGACAAGGAGTCGTTCTCGGCCATGCGATCATGAAACCCAGTCTTTGTAGCAGGTGAAACTGGCGTCTCGCTCGTATCCAGATTTCGCATGCTACCTTACGACGAGGACTCAGCTCGAGCCCCTTTACGGCCTTTACCTCGGCCTCTAGTGCCCCGTCTGCGGATACCTCATGCGCTCATCGTGGAATTCGTAGCTTATTTGTGTTAACACTTTTATGAATCAATTACAGTTGCTATATTTATTAGTTGATATTTTATGCAAAACAGTATCAGAAGTTTAGAGTTTGTTATCACAAATCGTAGTCTTACTATACTTTTTCAGTTTTGCTACTATTTTCAGTATGCACTATCTACAATGTTTTCAGTATAGTGTACTACCTATAGTAGTTTCGGAATATGCTAATCATATTTTCAAAAACTTATCAGAGTTTTTAGAACACTTACAGGATTGGCGCCAGAGACTCGGTGTACCATCGGCGTCGGAGACTCAGTGTACCACATACTCAGTCAAAAATATTTCAAACCATTTAAAAATCATTTCTTTAAAACCAAGTTTTAAAACCCAAATCCACAGCCGAGTTTTGTAACCTGACTCTGATACCATTAAATGTAACACCCTAAGCCCGGCTTAGACATTATGGTCGAATCTAGCGATGCCACATGGAATGGAGTTTGAAATCAAGATTGACAAGTTAAAACCGTTCCAGTTAATTAGCTTTATTTCATTCAGAAAAACGTGAACTAGCTGATTTGCCTTAAAACATGTCTTTTAAGTAGAAGCTTTTGAAACCAATTATTTTACGAAATCGAAAATCTTAGTTTTAGTAAAATTTTATTTTGTTGAGTTGTAAAAAAAAATCCATAAAAACAACATAAAATCCTAAATTTAAACCAAACAATCCAAAGTCCCAACATTACAATAATAAATACCCAAAAATAATATAAAAACAAAAGCTATAATAAAGCAGTTCAATAGTAGTGGTCACCGTCGAGCCCTCCGCCTAAGTCTAGGATTACCTGTACAGATTAAACAAAAAAAAGGGGTGAGTTTTTGCAAATTGAGTGTGTAATCCCCGTAGAAAACATACATACAGATACACATCAAAAAATAATCAATTATAGTATGGGGCTTGAGACCATTACAGATTTAGTTTGGGCTTTGGCCCATCTCAAATACAATATGCAATAGCAAGAAATCAGAATCCTACTCACTAGGCTCTACACACCATCTCCGTCCATCCCTACACACCATGTGGGGATTCAATCAACCCACCCATCCCTACACACCATGTTGTACCAAAATGGGGCACATAATCAGAAATTTGTAGCGGAGCTACCAGATAACAGGCTTAATAACCGTTCAGACACTTCCTCCAAATAACGATAACCTACCCTGAAGCAATGCAACATACAAAAGATGTCATGCTATTATGCAGTTACAGTACATACATTCAGATATCATAATTCATGCTCGGTATAGAAATTAGACAGGCAGATCACTCATATAGGGGTCTAAGTAGGGCTTACAGACCCTTCAGTAGGTCCACAGTCGACTTGGGTGACCCGTGCAACCTTAGAAAACTTTTCAGAGAAATGGGCTCACTCGCCCATGTGGCCTACCCGTGTAGGCTCACATGCTCGTGTGGCCCACTAGGCCCAAATTAGCCTTGGTTGCGTGACCTATTTTTAGTGTAACCCATGCTAGCTAAATATTCATATATGTTTTCACTATTTACTAATTTGTTCCTTGAAAGCTGTTTACTTGAGTCATTGTTACTAAATTATTTATGTCTTGAGCTAAAGAATTCCAAATTAAGATTTGCTTGATGTTTTTGAAACTAAACTCAAATACCTTTTTACCATAAAATTTTCAGAATTTATAGTTTATCAAATAAGTATAGTAAGATCTTCAAATTTATCCCGATTCTGCTGTTTGACAGCTTCAACCTTTCCTTACTAAAAATTATTTATCTCTTATTACAAAATTTGGTTGATGTTTCTATTTGTTTCTCTTGAAAATAGACTCATTAAGGATTTAAGCATATAAATTTAAGCACCTAATTATTTTTTTTTACAATTTTTGATGATTTTCTAAAGTCAGAATAGGGGAACCCGAAACCATTCTGACATTGTCTCACAAAATTCATTATATCTCATAACTTACAATTCCATTGCTTACACTATTTCTTCCATGAAAAACTAGATTCAATAAAATTTAATTTAATATTTTATTCAACCTCTAACTTAATTTACACTATTTTTGAAGATTTTTCAAATTTAGACTACTACTACTGTCCAAAACTATTTTAGCCCAGAATGTTGATTTCCAAGTTTATAACACCCTTATTTCCTTTCTGTACAATTTTTCGCATCATTTTCTCTTATTTCTCGATAGCAAGCAATTTTGGCTTTTCACCGAATCCCATTTTCTGCGTTTCGGGTACACACCTGTATCATTTTCGCTGCTTCTGCAATCTCAAGATCACCAAAAACCTATAATCGAAAATCCCAACTTTAGAATCGGTCTTAAACTAAGATTAAACTGTATTCACGTACCAACCTTCTAACTTTGCACAATTCCACCACTACTTAACACGAGGAAGATAGCAACCGAAGCGATTCGTTGCTGTAAAAATAACCTTTCCTAATTAACGAAGAGTTCAACAAAGTTAAGAATGAATTCAAAGCCAAAACCCCTCGCCTAAACAACACAAGGAAATGCATACCTTATACGTTTATCAAATGATCACCGCTTCTAGTCAAATCGACGAACGTTAATTCCAGCCTCACGATCAACTCCTAAATAGTCAACAAAACACCCTTTAATTCCTTATCCAAAGTAACATTCAAATTTATTAAAATGAAAACTTACTGTACAACACAATTGCATGCTTGAACAAATGAGAAAAAGAAGAAGAAAGACAATGAAAATGGAAGGGAATTCAAAGGAAATTCGATAGCAAGGACTTATTATTTAGAAAAAAAGAGGAAAACCGAAAATTAAGAGTGGGGGAGAAGAGAGAAAACGTCAGAAAGGTGGAAAAGAGTCCGAAATTTGAAAAAAAAACTAAACAAAAAGATAATGCCTAAAAATCTGGTAACTCATCTCCTTAATTCTCTTGTTAACCTCCCATAACAACTCCACTACTTGAAATTTCAATTTGACTAGGACTCCACGCCACATGGCCAAGCAAAAAAAATAATTCTCTTGCTCGCTCAAGGACTTGAATTCCAAGCCTTCTACCCACCAACACAAACCTTAGCCACCAAACCAGCAAGCCCATTCTAATATGTTTTTACCAACTTTTAACTATAAGCCTACTGACCAGAGATAGGCCCTTATTCATAAAAATACCAAAATTTTCCCAAGTCAAGGCTTGAACTTAGAACCTCATACACACACCCATAACACTTAACCACTGAAGCAAACAAATATTTGTGTCATATTTTTACAAAAACAAAAAAATATACATTTTTGGGGCGTTACAAAAGGCCCCACGAAATTGATGCCATTTGTCATCGGCTTATGTGCCATCTCACTTTCTAGACAGGGAGGTGGGTCTCTCTCCTCTCTATTTATTTTTTCAAGGCAAGGAATACAATAGACGTGCATAAACCTTGCTATTAATAAGTTCATATTTTATAATAAACGAATTTGAGATTTATTGTATATATTGTGCGTGAGATAGTTTTCAATTAAGTATTTGTAATAACTATTTTTTATAATAATTACTATGGTAAAATTGTCACAAAACTCTTATACTATACCTTGAATTGTATTTTAGTTTCTTTATTAAAAAATGAGTAAATTAATCATTATACATTAGATGAATGAGAAAAATAGCCTCTCCATTAAAATCGCACCATTAAATGTTTGTTTTAGTGTTTATGTATAAAGTATAATAACATATTTGGCCCTCAATCTTTACATTTATTCAATTTGACCCCTACTCTTTTATTGTGTTTGTATTGAATAGAAGAGTAGAGGTCAAATTGAATAAATGTGTAAACGTTGAGAGCTAAATTTATTATACCTTATATATAAATACCAGAATTTAATGGATGAGTTTTTTTGCTAACTCATCTAATGTATAGGGGCTAATTTACCCCTTTTTTTAATAGAGAAACTAAAATAAAATCCAAAATATAGTACATAGAGTTTTGTGGTAGTTTTACCTATCTACCATCGATTAATATAATTATAAGTTTAAACTTTAAAAAAAACTATGTTAAATATATTTTCGAAAATTATGTTAAATATATTTGAAATTCAAATCTTTTGTATATAACCTTTCTGTACTTAAGTTTATGATTTTATAATAATAGTAATTTATATTATTAGTTAACCTTTAGATTGAATTGATGTTACAAGTTAATCCAAAATTAATTCAATTAGAAAATAACTAAAAATTATTATTTATATAAAATAACCTATATTATTATGAAAATGTTCTTTCTTTTTAATATATTTTATTATATAAAATCAATAAAATTTCATAATTTTTGAAATTTAATTTTAAAACACCATAATTTTTAATATTCAATCTTAACTAAAGCTTTTGTTTTTACATAAACTTTTAATATATATTTTTACATAACTTTTTTCACTGAAATAAAGATTTTAACTAAAATAATAATAGTAATAGATTTTTCAAAAAAAGAAGAAGATAAAGTGTAACGGCCCGATTTTGGGCCTAGTAAGAAAAATGGTTTCGGGACCACTAATCCGAGGTTGGAGAAATTATTTTAATATTATTTTATGTGTTGTGACATGATTATATGGGAGCATGAAAATTTTGGTGAATTAATTTTAGCGATTTCATGCTTAACTGCGAAAAAGGACTAAATCGCATAAAGTGCAAAAGTCCTATTTTGATAGCTAAGGATGTAAAATATCTAGAGAAATAAAATTTGGGGTATTTAAAGAGCAAATAGACCCCTAATACATAGGCCGGCCGGCCATAGAGACAAGGATGGTCAAAAAGTCAAAGATTAGGTAGATTTGGTGACTAAATTGGCTTTGAATAAAATAAAACAAAGAGAGAATTATATCATATTTTCCCTCATCTTCTTCCCACCAAAAATATCAGCCATAAGGTTGAAAAATTTTAGCCACTTAATATCTTTACAAGTAAGTGATTTTGATGGTTTTCTTGATGATTTTTGTACTTTTAGAATCCTTGTAGCATGGACTTTCAAATAAAGGGACTATTTTGCAAAATGGTTGAAAGTATAGGGTTTTACCATGAGAGTGTTCATGTTGTTTTCTGAAATCTTATGGAAGAAAATGAATCATAGTTGTGAAATAAACAACTTTTGTGAAGTAGTTTTCATGGAAACTCTAACTAAGGACCATTTTGCATAAGTTGTAAAATAGTTGATAAATGTGTGAAATAATGAGAATTATGAGCTGCTCCTAGTATAAAAAGTATTCGGCTAAGCTTGAAATGAGAAAATATGATAAAAATCGATTTTCGAGTTTATGGTAAAATGGTCATTTTTTTGAAAGTCTAAGGTTAAAATGGTTATTTTGCCCGATTATGAATTGTTGTGTACCTTGATTAATAAAATGATTAAATTTGTGAATTTTTATCATTATAGATCAAGAATTACAAAATTCGAGCGTAAACCGAGGAAAAGCAAAATAAGTGGACTAAGCTGAACTAGTCGTCTACATTTTGAGTACCGAGGTAAGTTGTATGTAAATAATACAACTACATTGTTATTATATGTGTTTGAATTGATATAACATAAATTTCTTGTTTGTGGAAATGATTATGTATGATGAATATCGAGATAGTAGAACTCGCATTTGAACCTTAGGAAATACATCGGATATTCATGCCATGACATTCGGGTTATTTGTGTGCTAGTGTAAAACATGTCTAGGACATGAATCAGCCACATTATGAGAGCCAGTGTAAGATCATGTCTGGGACATGGCATCGGTATTGAGACGAGAGCTAGTGTAAGGCATGTCTGGGACATGCAACGACCTCGAGATGTAAGCTAGTGTAAGACGTGTCTGGGACATGCATCGACTACGAGATGTGTTAGTGTAAGACCATGTCTGGGACATGGCATCGGCACGGATATGTGAGAGCTAGTGTAAGACCATGTCTGGGACATGGTGTCGGCCTCGACTTAGATAGTCAATGTAAGACCATGTCTAGGACATGACATCGACTTGATGGATAAGCTAGGGTAAGACCATGTCCGGGACATGGCATTAGCATTATACCCTATGTTTAAGGTTTAGTGAATATCTGATAGCATTCCAAATGGTTCAATGGTAAGAGTTACAGTTTAAGTTAAACGAGAAAAGTATAACCATGTTGTGAGTGGTACAGGTACCCATTTGAAATGTATGGGATGTGAGCTGAATATATGCAATGTGAATTGTATTGGATAGTGATGAGTAAGTTGTACTTATGCCTACTTCTGTACTATGAGTATGATGATGAATGGTAAAGTTGTTATATTTATTTGCATGCAACTTACTAAGCTTTATGCTTACTCCCTCTCCTTTCCATTTTCTTATAGTGCTGCCTAATTAGCTCGACGATCATTGGACGTTGTAGGCATCGATCAGACTATCATCCGAAGCACTTGGTATAGTTAGATCTTTTATTTTGATTATGGCATGTATAGGACCCTGACTTTTGAGTTTTGTGTCATTGTTAATCGGCCAAAAATGTTGGTTTACGCTTTTGATTTATTTTGTATAAGGCCATGGAAAATGGCTAATATTGAAAGTTATTATGTGAATGCAAGCTAGTCTTTCATGAATGTGAAATTGTTGGCATGGTTGAATGTATGTAATGTATATAGGTCTTAACTATGGTTGTTTGGTTGAGAAATCATATTAAGTGAAACTTTGATATGTTGGTTGATGTTAGATTATGTTTCAGGGTGGCAAAGTCGTGGTAGATAGCCTTATATTGTCCACATGGGTAGACACACGGGCGTGTGTCTAGGCCGTGTGTGACACACAGTCAGCCCCATTGGCGTGTTGTTTAGCCGTGTATCCCCTGCACGTAAAATTTTCAAGTCAGAATGCATGGCAGTAAACATACGGGCAGAGACACGACCGTGTGTCTTAGCCATGTAGAGGACACGGCCTCTGGCCACGGGCGTGTGCCTTAGTGTGTGCCCTAAATTGGATGCTAACGTCAGAAACAGAATGTCAAGGTTTTTAGACACGGGCTAGGACACGGGCGTGTCATGGCCATGTGAGGGACATGGGCCATAGACTCAGGCGTGTGTTAGGCCGTGTGAGAACCCCTTAGGTTCAAATTTAGAATTTAATTCACACGGGCATGAGACAAGGGCGTGTCCTTAGATGCTTAGGCCGTGTGTGTCACACAGGCCATCAGCACGACCATGTTACAATGACCACACGGGCGTGTACCCTGTCTCAAAGGTTATTTTTCCTAAAGTTAGTTAAAGGACCCGGGTTGGTCCCAAATGGTTTCCAATGGATGTTTGAGGCCTCATAGACCCATATTAAAGAGTTTAAACAAAGTTCGAAAAAGTTTTTAATTTGACCGAGACTTAATGACATCGAAATGATTGTATGTATGTGTTTAAGTGTGGTAACGCCTCGTATCTTGTCTCGGCGTAGGGCTCGAGTGTGGGGTGTTACATTGTAATAGCCAGATTTAGACCCTAATCGAAACGGTGATTTCAGGATCACGAATTCGAGTTAGAAAAATATTTTAAAATTATTTTCTGTTTTTATTTTGTGTGAATTTATATCTGTGAAATTTTTGTGATTTAATTTTGTCGTTTAGGTATCCGATTAAATAAAATGACTTAATCACTTAAAAGGGAAGTTTGGTGGTAATTTCTAAAAGGAACCTAATTGTTAATGGCTTTCTAGATTGGAGTGCTTATGTTGTAAATATTCCATTAGTATATTGTTTGGACGGTAATAGGCATATGTTATAATGGTTTTATATTAATTTTAAAAGGTTAAATTTGTAAAATAGTTAATAACTTATATATGTTATAATAAAACATATAATTAAATATTAATGTTCATATTCTTATTTCATCCACCGAAATAACAAATAAAGAAAGAAAAGAAAAAGAAGCTAGGGTATTCGACACTTTGAAAGCTCAATCAAGGTTCATTTTTGCTCGATTTTTGATAATTTTTATGTTTTTGAGATTGTTGCTTTGAGTACTACAAAACCCATGCTTGAATTTTTTTTATTTTGGTGAATATTTTGAGTTATGCCATTGTTGAGAGATTGTGATTTTTATTGTTTGATGATGAAATATGAAAGATATGTTTTAGATTAACATATTTTGTATTGGAGTTTTTGATGATTTTGAGTAATTAAGAATAAATTGAAAAAATAATAATTTAAGGGACTAAAATATGAAATAAATGAATTATATGGACTTGTATAGACATGGGTAATATTTGGCCTAGCTTGGGTATGGAGAAATTTGGTGTATTTTGTGTTTTGTGCAATAGAGACTAAATTGTAAAAATTCTAAATGTTAGGGGTAAAATGGTAATTTTTCCATATATGTGTTTTTGGACCAAATTGAATGAAAATATGTTTGAATGAACTTAATTGGAATATGTTTAGATCAAGAACCAAAGAAATCGGATTTGGATTGGGGGAAAACGAAAGTCGTCGACTAGCTGCCCTTTTCTATTTTATAACGTCCGAGGTAAGTTTATGAGCAAATAGACGTGTTCAATTGTAGTTAAATGCTATATATATATGCTGTTATAAAAGGTATGAATTTATATTTGTTATGGCCGAATATGAAAGGGCTTGACTACTACATTTCCGAATTCGTTTCGACGGAGTTACGATGTCTGAAAGCCCAGTATGAATCTTAGGAATTGTTGGGATACATATGTCATGACATAGGATTCTGATATATGTGTGCGAGTAAGACCATGGCATCGATATGTGATTTCGATATATGTGTGCGAGTAAGACCCTGTCTAGGATAGTGCCATCGATTTGTGATTACGTGTAAGACCACGTCTGGGATGTTGGCATTGTACGATATATATGTGATTATCCGAGTGTCCTATCCAATTCCGAATGGTTCATAGGGCATAGATGAGTTGAGATCGAATATGTAAAACAAGCTAAATAGCCAGGTATGAATTAGCTTGTTGTTACCTAAAATAAGGTAAGTGTATTCGGTCTTCAAACTATTATTGAAATGAGCCTTAAAATTTTTCATGTGTGAATATGTGTATTCGGTTACATAGTTTATATATGTATATGGAAATATATTGTAACTCATGAGTTTGTGTGTTTGTATGTATGTGAATTAAGTTGATAATAATTTATTTGGCTTTGGAAATTAAATGGTAATATGATAATTTGATGATATGAGCATTCGGCCAAGGTGACTTTTATGAATGAATATTTATATATATATTATGAACTTTATATGTTTGGATTTAAATGTGTTATAATATTATAAGTTTTCTTGGTTTAATTTGGTTGATAGTGTTATAGAGTTGTTTATTTGCCTATGACTTACTAAGCTTTAAAAGCTTACCCTGTGTTTTTATGTGTGTTTCTATATACTATATATGCCATAACTATATACTGCGATAGTGTGATGACTTCTGACATTTGAAAATGTGTTTTCATATAGTAAATGGACCTTGACAGAGCTGCAGCTGATGATGTTGAGTGTGTAGCGCCTGCTCCCGCGCAAGGGACAATGCCGATTGATTCTCGACCGATTTCAAGTAACCAGGAGGGAGCGGCTAGACAAGCCTTTTACCAAATGATGAATGAATGTTTTACTTTTTATATCCGGACTAACCCGGCTGCACAACAACCTGCACCCCCGACTAATCCATCTTCGATGCCTGATATACCTCAAGTAAGTGATCCACTGAGATTATATAAGCCACCTGTTGATAAAATCAGAAAACACGGGGCTGAAGAGTTTAAAGCTACTGATGATGATGATGCTAAGAGGGCTGAGTTCTGCCTTGATAATACTATTTGTGTGTTTGATGAGCTGTCCTGTACCCCAGATGAATCTTTGAAGTGTGCCATATCTTTGCTTCGAGACACAATATATCACTGGTGGAATACCCTAGTATCAGTGGTTCCCAGAGAGTGGGTGACCTGGGAATTCTTTCAAACTGAGTTCCGTAAGAAATATATCAGCCAGAGATTTATTGATCAAAAGTGTAAAGAATTCCTGGAGCTGAAACAGGGTCGGATAACTGTGCTCAGAATATGAGAGAAAATTTGTGAGACTCAGTCGGTATGCCTGAGAGTGTGTTTCTACCGAAGCTACAATGTGTAAAAGATTTGAAGATGGGCTTTACAAAGACATTAAACTGTTAGTTGGCAAACTTGAGATAAAAGAGTTTGTGGTACTTGTTGAGCGAGCCTGCAAAGCTGAAGAGCTCGGGAAAGAGAAAAGAAAAGCTGATTTTGAAGCTAGAGACTCACGTAAGAGATCAATCAGTAAGTCAGTTTAGTCAACACCAAACAAGTTCTGAAATGATTTCAGCCGTTCAAAATCCACTTCGGGTTATTCTCGACGAGATCAGAACAGACCACCAGTGAGCCCGAGAGCTACCTCAGTAGCCAGTATGGGTAATGTCAGATCAAATCAACCTGAGTGTAAACATTGTGGTAAACGACATCCCGATACTTGCAGATTGCATGATCGGGCCTGTTTCAAATGCGGATCGATAGATCATTATATTCAAGATTGTCCAGGGTTAGCTGAAGAGAATCCAGTGCAAAACACGAGATCGGGTAATACTGTAGCTCAGGGGAGACCACCCAGAAATATGGGTAATGTGAGTGGAAGTCAGAGAGGAATTAAATGTAACACCCTATACCCGTAACCCAAGCCGGGTCGGAGTACGAGGCATTACCTAACTTTATATCATGCATACAAACAGTCTCAAGTTACCGAGACTTGGTCCAAATTAAAATTTTTTCAATTTTTAATTTAAACTTCTTATTATGGGCCTAAGAGCCCCCAATCGACCGTTAAAAACTATTTGGAACCATTTTGGGTCCTTAAACCAACCTTAAGAAATTTGCCTTAAAATGGGCACACGCTCGTGTGGAAGGGTAACATGCCAATGTGACCATTTCGACATGGTCGTGCTGGTGGCCTGTGTGGCTCACATGGCCTAAACATGCTGGGACACGCCCGTGTCCCACACACGTGTGGAATTAAATTCTAACTCACACCTACACGGATTTTCACACGGCAGACACATGCCCGTGTCAATGTCTCGTGTCCCTCACACGGCCACGACACTCCTGTGTCTTAACCCGTGTGCAAAAACCTAGATATTCTATTTCTGACGTCAGCATTCCTAAATTGTCACACGACCAAGGCACAAGCCCATATACTAGGCCATGTCCTCTACACTACTGAGACACATTACCGTGTTTTTGCCCGTGTGTTTATTATCATGCATACTAACTTGAAATTTTTACGTTCAGGGGTCACACGACTGAACCATACGCCCATAGGGTTGATCGTGTGTCACACACGACCTAGACACACGCCTATATGTCTACCCGTGTGGGCAATATAAGGCTACTTACCAAACCTCATTGCCACCTTTGCATACCTATTTTCATGTAAATACCAACCAATACCAAAACAAGCATAATTTCCAAAATCAAATTAGCCATAATAGACATTCATTCAACCATGTAGATGTAACTTTTATAACCTCAAAATAAATATTAGCCATCATTCATGGCTTGATACTACGTGTGGGATCTATCCCAAGCCAACACATTTGGCCAAATCTCCAAGATTCAAAATAATAAGTTCTAATCCTATACATGCCATATTCAAAAATATAAATCCAACTATACTGAATGTTTCGGCTGATAGTGTGATCTATATCTTTGACTTTCGGTGATCCTTGAGCTAGTTAGGCGACACTGAAAGAAATGGAAAGGAAAGGGAGTAAGCATAAAGCTTAGTAAGTTGCATATAAATAAATATACAACAATAAGTCTGCAATTTACCAACAACTTATGATACCAAAGTGGGCATAAGCATGACTTACTCTTTACTTCATACAAATCACATAGCATATACAATGAGTTCACATTTTATACATATGTATCACTTAGGTACCTGTAATACTCACAATACGGTTATACTTTTCTCATTAACTTAAATTTATAACTCTCACTGTTGAACCATTCAGAACACTAGCGGATATTCTGTAGGCCTCAATCATAGGTAAAGTGCCGATACCATGTCCCAGGCATGGTTTTACACTGGCTATCATCTTCGAGGCCGATGCCATGTACCAGACATGGTCTTACACTAACTCTCACATAACCGTGCCGATGCCATGTCCCAGATATGGTCTTACACTGACACATCTCGTAGCTGATGCATGCACATCTCGTAGCTGATGCATGTCCCAGACATGTCTTATACTGGCTTACGTCTTGAGGCTGATGCATGTCCCAGACATGTCTTACACTAGCACTCGTCTCAATGCCGATGCCATGTCCCAGACATGGTCTTACACTGGCTCTCATAATGTGGCTGATGCATGTCCCAGACATGTCTTACTCTAGCTCACACAAATGACCGAAGTGATACGACATGAATATCTGGTTACTTCCTAAGGTCCCAACGGGAATTCTACTATCTTAGTGATCATTACACATTCTTAATCTCAAAATCAAGAAATTCATGCCATATCTATTCAATGACAATTTAAATATGGATAGTAGCAATGTAGTTATATTATTTACATACAACTTACCTCGGATTTCAAAATGTAGCGACTATACAGTTTAGTCGATTTGCTTGGCTTTCCTCCGGTCTTGGTTCGGATTTGATAATTCTTGATATATATTAGCAAAGTAAACTCATTTAGTCACTAATTACAATTATACAATTCAAAATTCACATTTTCGGTAAAATGACCATTTTGCCCTAGACTTTGGCAAAATGACCATTTTACCCCTATGCTCGAAAATCAAATTTTATCGAATTTCTTCGCCTCTTAAGCTTAGTTGAACTCTTTTTACTCTTATAGCAACCTAAAATTCCCACTATTTCACACACTTATCACTTATTTTGCAACTTATGCAAAATAGTCCCTTTAAGTGTTTTCATGCTAACACCTTTCACAAAAGTTATTTATAAGATAACCAAGACTGTAACATCCCGATTTTAGGCTTAGTCAGAACAGTGGTTTTGGGACCACAAATTCAATGAGGAAAATTTCATTTTTATTATATTTTTATGGTCTACGATTTCACGTAATGATTTTGTGAAAATTGTAACATCCCAATTTTAGGCTTAGTCGGAATAGTGGTTTTGGGACCACAAATTAGATGAGAAAAATTTTATTTTTATTATATTTTTATGGTCTACGATTTCACGAAATAATTTCGTGAAAATTTCGTTCGAAAATTTCAACGTTTAGGCACTCAATTTAGTAAAAAGGACTAAATTGTAAAAAGTAAAAAAGTTGAGTTTTACATGTTAGAGGTGTCTAATTTTCATGGAATTTTAAATGGAAGGTCCTTAAATGATAATTAAACCATTGTATAACTTGTTGGACAAAAATGGCCTTGGTTGGGTAAAATTTGAAAGAATGGTAAAAAGGGCATTTTGGTTATTTATGGGTAAAATGAATTAAAAGACAAATTTTAAACCCAAAATGTGTCCCTTTCTTCTGGCTACAGCAGACTGTATCAAGAGCAGCCATGGTTAGGGTTTGACCAAGCTTTCAAGCTTAATAATCAAGGAAATCGAGATTTAGGCTTAAATCGGGAAAATACAAGGTTATGGACTAGAATGGTAAATTGCCATTTCTAGATCCGAGAAAGTTGATGGAATATGATATTTAAAAAAAATGGGTGATTACCGAGAATATGAGATCTTGCATATAGTTGTCCTGTTTGCATGAGTGGTTGTGTTAAGAGATAGCACAATGTTGTCAGCTTAACTTAGGGTTGGAGATCGTCAGAGGCAGCATCACACTATCAAGCCAACACCTTGACAGTATAAATACATATGCTAGAATTATCAAGTGAGTGGCATGTATAGGGACCCAGTTTTATAACATGTGTTATTATAATTTGGCCAAATATATTGGTCTTTAGTGAGCTAATGGTTCTGACTTATAAATCTAGCTATTCATGTTATGTCTGATATTGGTGATGTGCATATGCTTGTTTGCCATGCATGTTTGGTAATATGTTATGCGTTGTTCTAAGAATGCCATGCTTGTGTCTTGATTGTGAATATATAATTACTCAAATATGCCATGTCAATTGCTATGAAAATGTATAAGTGTATGTAGGTAATTAAGGGTGACAATTGGCTTGAAAAATAGCCTTGAAATTGACCACACGGCCCAATCCACATGGGCGTGTGACTCTCCGAAGCAAGAAAATTAGTTAAGTTGCCCAAAGATTTTCTAAGTTCTTGGTTTAGTCCCGAACCACCCCAATGTATGTTTTAGGTTTCGAAGACCTATATAAGGGACGATATGCATGTGTTCAAGATGTTTTAATTTTTGGTGAAATTTTGTGGCCCGGTTTTGCATATTGTGAATGTTTAAGTCCGGTAACGCCTCGAACCTTGTCTCGATGTTGGATACGGGTAAGGGGTGTTACAAAGACTCATTTTTTTCATGTCAAAACCCTAAACTCTTGATCATTTTGTAAGATAGCACCCTCATTTGAAAACTCATGCTTTAAGGGTCTAAAAAGTACAAAAATATTTTAGAAAAGCCATTAGGATCACTTACTTGTGAGTGCTTCAAGTTGCTGCAAATTTTTGAAGCTTAAAACCCCAACAATGGCTGATATTTTCAGCTAAGAAGAAATGGGAAATAGGGTGATATCATTTCCATTTTAGTCAAAATTGGTACCTAATCCCACCAAAAATTAAAATTTTTGACCACACATGTCTCCTATGGCCGGCCACCCTATTTCTAGGGGTCTAATTTCCCTTTAAAGGCCCCCAATTTATGTTCTCTAGCTATTTAACACATTTAGCTATCAATATAGGACTTTTACACTTTTTGCGATTTAGTCATTTTTCACAATAGGGCTCACAAACGTCAAGATTAACTCACCAAATTTTTCATGTACTAATATAAACATGCTATGACTTGAAAATAATAATAAAATAATTTCTCCAACTTTGGATTTGTGGTCCTGAGACCACTATTCCGACTAGGCCCTAAATCGGACTGTTACATTAAAAATACAACAGTCAGATCTAAGGCTCGTACACCTACCAAAGCCTATGCTATATGCGCACGCGAGGAGGCTTCATCCCCAGATGTCATTACTGGTACATTCACTCTCTATGATACTAATGTAATTTCATTGATTGATCTCGATTTGACTCATTCTTATGTCTGTGCAACTTTAGTATTCAGCAAGACTCTACCTGTTGAGTCTACTGAGTTTGTGATTAAATTGTCAAACCCCTTGGGCCAGTGTGTTATGGTTGATAAGGTGTGTAAGAATTACCCATTGATGATTCGAGATTTGTGCTTTCTGGCTAATTTGATGTTGCTTCCATTTGATGAGTTCGACATAATTCTGGGTATGGACTGGTTGACATTACATGATATTGTTGTGAACTATAAGAGAAAGACCATTGATCTATGAAGCTGAAATAATGAGGTCATTCGGATTGACTCTAGTGATTTGAATGGTTTACTAGCAGTGATTTCTTCGATGCTAGCTCAGAAATATGTGAAAAAAAGTTGTGAAGCTTATTTTGCCTATGTGCTTGACAGTAAAGTGGCCGAAAGAAACATTGAATTAGTGCAGTTGTATGTGAGTATCCTGATGTGTTTCCTAAAGAATTACCGAGTTTTCCATCTATTCGGGAGGTAGAGTTTGGTATTGAGTTAATGCCTGGGACGACTCTGATATCCATAACTCTGTACAGAATGGCACCTATAGCATTAAAAGAATTGAAAGCTCAGTTGCAAGAGTTGACAGATAAAAGTTTCGCGCAACTGAATTTCTCTCCGTGGGGTGCACCTGTGTTATTTGTGAAAAAAAAGATAGAACTATGAGAATGTGCATCGACTATAGACAGTTTAATAAGGTTACTATAAAGAATAAGTATCCGTTGCCATGGATTGATGATCTGTTTGATCAGCTGAAAGGGGCTACAGTGTTTTCGAAGATAGATTTGAGATCAGGCTACTATCAGTTGCGAGTTAAAGACCCCGATGTGCCAAAGACTACTTTTAAAACGAGGTACGGACACTATGATTTTCTGGTTATGCCATTCGGACTTTCTAATGCACCTACTGTTTTCATGGATTTGATGAATCGGATCTTCAGACCGTATCTGGATCAGTTTATGGTTGTGTTTATAGATGACATTTTGATCTACTCTCGTGAAGAAACTGAACATACTGAACATTTGAGACTTCTATTACAGACTTTGCGAGATAAGCAGTTGTATGTGAAGTTAAGTAAATGTGAGTTTTGGTTAAGCGAAGTCAGTTTTCTGGGCCATGTTGTATCAGCATCGGGTATTCGGGTTGATCCAAGCAAAATTTCAGCTGTACTTGATTGGAAACCTTCGAGGAATGTTTCTGAAGTCTGAAGTTTTCTAGGACTTGCTGGTTACTATAGACGGTTCGTAAAAGGTTTCTCTATGATTGTAGCTCCGATGACAAAGCTATTACAGAAAGATGTTAAGTTCGAGTGGTCAAAGAAGTGCTAGAAAAGTTTTGATCAGTTGAAAGCCCTTTTGACCGAAGCTCCAGTGCTAGTTCAACCAGAATCGGGTAAAGAATTTGTTATCTATAGTGATGCATCTTTAAATGGTTTGGGCTGTGTTTTGATGTAGGAAGATAAAGTTATAGCTTATGCCTCGAGACTGTTAAAACCACATGAAAAGAACTATTCAATGCACGACCTAAAATTGGCAGCTATTGTGTTTACGTTGAAAATTTGGTGTCACTATCTATCGGTGAGAAATGTCATGCTTATTCTGATAAAAAAATCCTGAATACTTGATGACTCAAAAAGATTTGAATTTGAGACGACGCCGATGGTTAGAATTGTTAAAAGACTATGAGCTTGTGATTGACTATCACCCGGGAAAGGCTAATGTTGTTGCTGATGCTTTAAGCCAAAAATCACTGTTTTCTTTGTGTGCAATGAATGCGCATATGGCCATGTCCGATGATGGTTCGATAGTAGCTGAATTGAAAGCTAGACCATTATTTGTTCAACAAATATGTGATGCTTAGAAGGTGAATAATGAATTATTAGCAAAAGAGTTCAAAGTAAGACAGATGATGATTCAGAATTCAGAGTTGATGCTGATGACTGTTTGAAATTCAGAAACCAAATATGCGTTCCGAGGAATTCAGAATTGATTCAAATGATTTTGAACCAAGCTCATAGCAGTCGGTTTTTTATTCACCCAGGTAGTACAAATATGTATAATGATCTGAAACAACTTTACTGGTGGCATAGTATGAAACGAGACATTTCTGAATTTGTTGTAAGATGTTTAGTCTGTCAACAAGTAAAAGCTGAACATCAGGTACCTTTTAGAATGCTTCAGCCGATCATGATACCTGAGTGGAAGTGGGACAGAGTTACTATGGATTTTGTGTCTGGTTTACCGTTGACACCGAACAAGAAAGATGCAATCTGGGTTGTTATGGATAGATTGACTAAATCAGCTCACTTTGTTCCGATACGTACAGACTACTCACTTGATAAGCTGGCTGAATTATATGTTTCTCAGATTGTGAGATTGCATGGTGTGCTTATATTTATCGTTTAGGATAGAGATCCGAGGTTTACATCGCGGTTTTGGAAGAAATTGCAAGATGCACTAGGTATGAAATTACATTTCAGTACTGCTTTCCATCCGCAAACAGATGGTCAGTCTGAGCGAATCATTCAGATACTTGAGGATATGTTGAGATGTTGCATTCTCGAGTTTAAAGGTACGTGGGAACGATACCTACCTCTAATTGAATTGCGTATAATAATAGCTTTCAGTCGAGTATCAAAATGGCACATTATAAGTCTTTGTACGGTCGTAAATGTTGTACACCATTGTATTGGACTGAGCTCAGTGAAAATAAGATACACGGGGTTGACCTGATCAGAGAAGTTGAACAGAAAGTGAAAGTGATTCGTGAAATTCAAAAAACAACATTAGACCGTTAGAAATCATATGCGGACTTAAAACGTAAAGATATAGAGTTTCATATAGGAGATAAAGTCTTTTTGAAAGTCTCGTCGTGGAAGAAGATACTTAGATTCGGTCGTAAAGGCAAATTGAGTCCGAGGTTTATTGGGCCGTATGAGGTTATAGAACGTATCGGGCCGGTTGCTTATAGACTGATGTTGCCATCTGAGCTAGAAAAGATCCAAAATGTATTCCATGTTTCGATTCTTTGTAGATATCGATCTGATCCTTCACATGTGATTAGTCCGGCTAAGGTTGAGATTAAGCCCGATATGACGTATGAGGAAGAACCGATTTGTATTCTGGCTCGCAAGATTAAAGAGTTACGAAATAAGAAAATTTCGTTAGTTAAAGTACTGTGGCATAAACACGGAGTTGAGAAAGCAACGTGGGAGCCAGAGGGTACAATGAGAGAATGTTATACGAACCTATTCACCGGTAAGATTTTCGGGGACGGAAATCCTTAAGGGGGGAGAGTTGTAACAACCCAATTTAGACCCAAATCGGAATGGTGGTTTCAAGACCACGAATCTGAGTTAAAAAAATATTTTAAATTTTTTTGTTTTTTTTTTGTGTGAATTTATATCTGTGAAATTTTCGTGATTTAATTTTGTCGTTTAGGTATCCGATTAAATAAAAGGACTTAACGCGTAAAAGGGAAATTTGGTGGTCATTTCTAAAAGGAACCTAATTGTTAATGGCTTTCTAAATTAGAGTGTTTATGCTGTAAATATTCCATTAGTATATTGTTTGGACAGCAATAGGCATACGTTATAATGGTGTTATATTAATTTTAAAAGGTTAAATTTGCAAAATAGTTAATAACATATATATGTTATAATAAAACATATAATTAAATATTAATGTTCATATTCTTGTTTCATCCACCGAAATAACAAATAAAGAAAGAAAAGAAATAGAAGCTAGGGTATTCGGCACTTTGGAAGCTTAATCAAGGTTCGTTTTTGCTCGATTTTTGATAATTTTTACGTTTTTGAGATCGTCGCTTCGAGTACTACAAAACCCATGCTTGAATTTTTTATTTTGGTTAATAAATTGAGTTATGGCATTGTTGAGAGCTTGTGATTTTTGTTGTTTGATGATGAAATATGAAAGATATGTTTTAGATTAACATATTTTGTATTGGAGTTTTTACTGATTTTGAGTAATTAGGACTAAATTGCAAAAATAATAATTTAAGGGACTAAAATGTGAAATAAATGAATTATATGGGCTTGTATAGACATGGGTAATATTCGGCCTAGCTTGGATATGGAGAAATTTGGTGTTTTTTGTGTTTTGTGCAATAGGGACTAAATTGTAAAAATTCTAAATGTCAGGGTAAAATGGTAATTTGTCCATATATGTGTTTTTGGACTAAATTGAATGAAAATATGCTTGAATGAACTTAATTTGAATATGTTTAGATCAAGAACCAAAGAAATCGGATTTGGATCGGGGGAAAACGAAAGTCGTCGACTAGCTGCCCTTTTCCGTTTTATAAAGTCTGAGGTAAGTTTATGAGCAAATAGACATGTTTAATTGTAGTTAAATGCTATATATATGCTGTTATGAAAGGTATGAATTTATATTTGTTATGGCCGAATATGAAAAGGCTTGACTACTACATTTCCGAATTCGTTTCGACCGAGTTACGACGTCCGAAAGCCCCGTATGAACCTTAGGAATAGTTAGGATACATATGTCATGACATAGGATTCTGATATATGTGTGCGAGTAAGACCATGGCATCGATATGTGATTCCGATATATGTGTGTGAGTAACACCCTGTCTGGGACAGTGGCGTCGATTTGTGATTACATGTAAGACCACGTCTGGGACGTTGGCATTGTACAATATATATGTAATTATCCGTGTGTCCTATCCAATTCCAAATGGTTCATCGGGCATAGATGAGTTGAGATCGAATGTGTAAAACGACATAAATAGCCAGGTATGAATTAGCTTGTTGTTACCTAAAATAAGGTAAGTGTATTCGGTCCTGAAACTATTATTAAAATGAGCCTTAAAATTTTGCACGTGGGATTATGTGTATTCGGTTACATTGTTTATATATGTATATGGAAATATATTGTGACTCGTGAGTTTGTGTGTTTGTGTGAATTAAGTTGATAATAATTTATTTGGATTTGGAAATTAAATGTTAATATGATAATTTGGTGATATATCGGTCAAGGTGACTTTTAGGAATGAATATTTATATATATATTATGAACTTTATATGTGTGGATTTAAATGTGTTATAATATTATAAGTTGTCTTGGTTTAATTCGGTTGATAATGCTATAGAGTTGTTTATTTGCCTATGACTTACTAAGCTTTAAAAGCTTACCCTGTGTTTTTATGTGTGTTTCTATCTTGTAGATTTCTTGGGTTTAAGTTATAAGCTCGGGGATCATCAGCAAAGTCTATCACACTATCCACAACTTTGGTATTTAAATAGTTGAACTTGAACTATGGTATGTATAGGCTGGAACATAGTTTTGAAATGTGGAATTTGGTTATGTATATAAAGCCATATGAAAATGGCTTGCTAATTATACTTAGACTTGGTTTTATGTGTGCTTAATTATAATGTTTAGTGAGCTTGGTTTTGTTAATTCGATTATGCTTGATTTTGGGTTAAATTCGTTTTAGTTAAAGTATTAAGTATTATGAATAGATGATGTTCTTGGTAGGTGTTTTACGCATTGAAATGGCTCAATTATTATGCTTGAGTTTGGTTTTGGTTAAATTATGGGTTGAGCTTATTTTGAGTATCATGTTGTGTGCTATGGATTTGAGGCATTTATGATATGTGTTTTGAGTATTAAAAATGACTTTGGAAGTGGTATGGATGTATTGGCCTTAATAAGTATATATATATATAGAATATTTGGATAATTTGAATGTGGTTTAATCTAAGATTATATACTTATGTGAAGTTGATTTTTGATAATTAAGTTTAGCTGTTGGATATGTTCGGTTATATGCTGAAAATAAAATAAGGTAGTTACTTGACTGGTAATTTGATTCTTGATTATATTAGTATGCTTTGGTTTATAATGTGGGAAAGATATATGCAGGTTCATAATCTATTGGATATATATATGTATAATGGTGTTATCATGTATTTCAGTTATAAAATAATAATGGATGTGTGTTATGTTTTATTACATAATGCTTTAGCAAATTAAAATATATATGTCATTTATATGAGATGTATTTGGTTTATGATTATTGAGTGAAGTAAAAGAATATGTTTGACTATGCGGCTTCTTGGCTAACCGAAATCAATAAATGTGAATAAGAAAGTTTCGATTCCTAATGGTACATATTATTTGTAAGTTTTAGTTAGTTATTTGAGTAGTGTAATTATTTGAGTTGATGATATATATATATATATATATAATTATTTATTATGGAATGTATCTTTTAAAGGTAAGCAAATGATATGCGGTTGCTTGTATAAGTATGTGCATGATTTGTATAAAAATAGATTTAATATTTAGTAATGAAGTTATTAATGTATTATATGTTCTGTATATGTATAAATTGTTTTGATACATTTTGAATTATATTTTATTTGAGCTGTGTTGTGAATGACATAATTAATTTAGACTTAATATTTGATTAAATTGTAAGCTTTGAGGCGATTAAAATTTTGATTTGTAATATATATAGTCCATATTTATATGAACTGTAAAATGTTCAGTAATGCCTCTTAACTCTAATCCAGTGATGGACACGAGCTAAGGGTGTTACATACATAAAGTTTCAATCATAGTTGCTTGGCTATGGGCTTTAACTAAAATGCAGTAGTGTTGGTAATTACCCTAATCGATAAATTAAGTTAGTGTCACGAGATAATTGAGTATTATCTAAGTTGAAAATTATTAAATATTTTTAATTTTATAAAGTAATAAATAGTAATATAAAGGTTTATTGTAATAAAATAATACTATAATAAAGATTTGAAGTTAAGATACATAAGTATTAAACTTTTAACTTAATCATTTCAATCAAGGCCTAGCTTCATTTTGATATAATTTTTTATAAATATATTTTATATATAATTTTTTTCACCCAAAATGTGCGTGCCATAAAACTAGTATTAAAATAAAAAAATGATTACGGGTGTTTAATATTAAATTAAAAAATATAAGAGAAGAATAATGATATAAAAATAAATAATAAATAATATAAAATATGTAATATTATTGCTATTAGATCTATAAAAAATTATAAATATTTTAATAATATAAAATATAAAAGTATATAAAATGACAATTTGAAGTTTTTATTTTTTAATTTAGAGTGAGACTATATGCATTAAATAAAATGATATTATGAGAAATTGTGAGAAAATCACCTCTTTAGATATATATATATTTATAATAATTAAGCAACTAATTCTTGCAATTTGATCTCATGACGAGGGTATGGAGTGAACACTCTTGGTCAATGGATCAAATACTAGAGTTCTCTTTAGATAGAATTTATATATACAAAGAAGAGATGTTTTACACCCTTTTGCATCTTTTTATATAATTAATATTTTAACAATTTAATTATCATATTTCATTTATATAGATCACGCATATCAAATTTTAAGCCTGTATTATGTATAGATATTAATATTAAATTAAAAATTTGATTTTAGATTAATGATATAAAAATAAATAATATAAAAAATATAATGTTGTTACTATTACACTTGGACAAATTTATACATATTTTTAATAATATAAAATTTAAAAGTATATATTAAAAATAAATAAAACGATTAAGTTTTTTTTTAAATTTAGGGTTAGATTATGTGTATTAAATGAAATAAAATTATAATGAATTTTGAAATATTACCTCTTTAGGTAAACTTTTTTTACAACCACTAGTAGGCAATTTTTGTGATTTAATCCCACAACGTGAGCATGTAAATATACAGCCTTAACCAATAAATCAAATACTAGAATTTTCTATAAAATCTTTTATATATGTGTGTACACATACCTTCAATATATAGAAGTTTTAAACCTGTGATGTGTATGTGATATTTAATTCAATAAAAAAAGTTATATATTATGTGACTACTTTTATTAGATGATACTTATAATGTTATTTTAAGGAAGGAGAATTTTTGTTTTTTAATATTATATATGTTATTTTAAAATTTATATTCAAGTTTATCATTATTAAAATTTTAAACCTGTTTAAAGTTTGAAATCATTGAAATGGGTTTAGTTTCAA
This sequence comes from Gossypium hirsutum, assembly GCF_007990345.1. Classification (NCBI taxonomy): domain Eukaryota; kingdom Viridiplantae; phylum Streptophyta; class Magnoliopsida; order Malvales; family Malvaceae; genus Gossypium; species Gossypium hirsutum. Next base: position 72,765,828 of record NC_053433.1, read on the forward strand.
TCTATTTAGGTAGATTTTTGTTTGAAAATAAAAGAAATAAAAAAAACATCAATTAAATGAGATTTTTTAATTAGTGATGATCATATATGAGAAATAAGAAAACGAAATAATAACAAAATAAAAGAGAAATGAATTATTATAATCAGAGTAAAATATCATAAACATTATAATATTGAATTAAAAATAATAAATAGAAATTGTATTTTATATATATTATACAAGATCTAAGACTCAAAGATGATGTAAACAACTTGCTTAATTGACACATGGATAATTATTATTTTAAAATTTTTAAATAAATAAAATTTAAAATTCAAGTAAAATTCAAAATGGCTAGATAAATTTTGAAAATTTGAAGCAAATTTTTTTGATAAATAATATTATCATAAATATAAATATTATTTAATTATCATATTGCTATTTATGTTAATATTTAAATTTTTATCATTATATTTTTTGAAAATTAATTTAAATTTTGTTTAGAATTTTATTTTTATTATTTCATTAACTTTAGAATTTATTATAAAATATGTATTATTTAATTCAAATTTAAAAATAAGATAATTAGATTAGACTTGTCCATGGGCCGGGCCACTTGACCTAAAAAAGGCCAGTTGAGAAAACGGTCTAGACTTCGAGTAAGGTTTTTTTTTGTCCAGGCTCGACTTGATCTGAATTTACAAAAAAAAACTACTGTTTTGCTGTTGTTTTTTCACTATTTTTATAACAGCTCATTTTCTAATAGTACTTCTTACTTCGAGCTCGGCCATCCTGATCGTTCCAAATACCTCCCTTCCAAACTGGGTCTTTCCACTTATCCTTTCCTCAAGCACAAATCTGCTTCCCTACATGCACAGAACTTTGAAAGTACCTTCGATCAAGGTTGTTAGTGACACAAAGAGATATATCATTACAAAGTTCCACTGAATACCCATTATTCCCCACATCTATTAAAGAATTATCGCACTAAAACACTTCCACCTGTCCATCGATTTTCATAATTAGTTTATTTTTTCTACATCAATGGTAGATTTGGATGTAACTAAGAATCACTTTCCCAACAGAATGAGAATTTTCATATCTTCCTTAAAGTCAAGGATTACAAAACCAACAAGACATATAAATTGTTTGACCTTGACCAGTACATCCTCTAGTACACCTTTAGGGTGTACTAAAGACCTATTAGCCAACTGTAGTGTTGTTCTTTAACTCCTCAAAAGCCAATTTTTGATATATAAACAAGGGCATCAGATTTATGTTGGCTCTTAAATCACATGGGGTCTTTCCAAGTTAAATTCCCTTATCTTTATAGGAATTGCAAAAATCCCTGAATCTTTAAGATTCACATGTATCTTTTTAGTTATTATTGTACTATATTCTACATTTATATTAATTTGCCCCATTTCTTAATTTTTCTATGCCTAGACATGATTTCTTTTAAAAATTTGGCGTACTTTGTAATTTTATCTATCAGTTCTAAAAGGGGTAAATTTACATTGAGGATCTTGAAAAGATTCAGAAAACTTACAAACTCCACATCGTCCCTTTTCTAATTTGTCCTCAAGCCTTGATGGGAATGTAATGCTCTTGCCACTCGAATGGGCATTCTGCTTGGGCTCAGGTACAATTACTTCCACCTTAATTTTTAGATTCTTATCATCCCCTTGGGAGTTGTAACACCTTGAATTTTGGGCCTAGAAGTAATGGGCCTTGAGTTTGGAATCGGTTAGAAGGCGGCTTAAATAAATGAAATGTGTTTAAATATTTTATAATTGCATGTTCAGTCTAATTGTTAAGTGATTTAAGAAGGGTTGGTAGTGTGGAAAAAGTCCTGGGTTCAATCCAGGGCTTTAGCAAAATTTTGCATTTTTTTTTCTAAAGGACCCTGAGCATTAGGTGGAAGGCTTATTAATAAGGCCTGGTAAAGTTTGACATAAGGAAATGCTTGGCCTAGTGGCAAAAGGCATATGATTAGTAGGGAATCAAGTGTTTAGGCCTTATAAATATGTTTGGTGGAAATTTGACACAAAGGATGCGCTTGGCGCAGTGGTATGATTGTGTTAGGAGTAAGGAGAGGTGCTGGGTTCAAGTTGCGGCATGAGCAAAAGTTGTGGTTTTTTTAAACAACTTGGAGGTCAGCAGAAAGACTTTATAATTAATTGGGGAGGAAGAATGACACAAATAAGGTAGGTACCGTAGTGGCAAGGGACGTATAGTGTAGCCAAGAGATCAGGGGTTCGAAGTTGAATGGTAGCAAATATTTTTAGGATAACCTGGTTACGAGTTAATAGGCCTTAAAAATAGTTAGGGATGGAATATGGCACAAGAGCGCCTGCGGTGCAGTGGCGAGAAGCATGCTATGGATATGAGAGGTTGCAGGTTCAAATCTCAGATTTGGCAAAGTTTAAATTTTTATTCTTTAAGAAAATTGAGGCTTAGGCATATAAGCCTTATAATTAATTGTGACCGAATGGTAGCGTAAGAAAGGATGCGGTGTAGTGGCCAACAATGTGGGGGGGGAGGTAGAGTAACCTTGAGTTCTGGAGTTTGAATGGAGGTGCGCGCAAAGGGAGAATTTAATTTTGCTACTCAAGTGTTGTACGGTGGAAGCAAGTTGAATGCAATTCAAATTGGAATTTTTGGCTAAAATCAAGGGGATTAGGATGAGGATTAAGGGTAGATATGATGGTGATAAAATTAGAGAATTTGAAGGGAAATTATCTTGACGAGTTTAATTCGATTGAGGAGTGTAGGTGTATTTTTTATTTATTTATTTTTTTAGTATAAATATGTGTGTTGTATGGGTGAGTAAGGGCATTTATTGTTTTTGTGTGCTTCAGTCGCATATCACCTCCTCTTTTCTTTAAGCCAAATTCTTGATCTTTTCTTCCCTATTTTAATCGAATCAATCTCTTCCCTCTTTAACTTAGTCGACTGTTTCTTTTTCATTTAAAAGCCGATTCATACACTTTGGGGGTTTGATTTCTTGTTAGCAAGCAATCTCGCAATCGGTAAGTGAATTAGATCTTCTTCGGCTTTTATTAAATATTTCTAAGTTCTTTCGTTTCTACACTCTTAAAAGCCGATTCTTCCTTATTCTTTCAAAAACTTTCGTTAACCTACGGATTCTCCATTTATTTCTTTTTTTCCCTTTCATTCAAGAGTGTGATCACTGATGGAAAAAGGGGGTTCTAGCAAAGAGGTTGGGGTAGAGGCTCCCAAGTTTAAACGATGTAAAGTGTCAACCGTTAGGGACTTTTCGCCTGGATGCGGAAGGGGGACTACGTCAGATTTTGAGTTACATAGGCAGATCGCAGCCGATCAATCTAGTCAAGGCAAGTATAGGTTGTTCTTCGGTAAGTAGTGGATTTATGTTGAATTAATGGGATGTGACTGATGGAGTATAATGTTGAATATAGGTTTGGGTGATTATGAATACTTAGTACTCTAGATGAAAAAGTGTGTACTTCTACCCTATGATAACTTGATATAAAGCCGAAGGTGTGTACACACACTGCACACACGAGTAGATCAGCAAAAGTCGAAATGCCAAAAGTTAGACTATGGCAGTCTTGCGAGTGCGCGAACACTCGTGAAATAGAAATCGATAGGTTGTCTGAGGCCCCATGAGCGATTCCATGGGCTTGGGCTGTGAATTAGCCAACCGGGCCAGAATAGACTTAATGGGCCTGATAGGCTGTTGGGCCCATAATAGGCAAAAATTGATAATTGATGCTATGTGATTAAAAATCGTATGTATGCATGACTATAAATGTGAATTGGGCCTGATGGACCATATAAATGTGATTGGGCCTAGTGGGCCATATACAAGTATGTGAACTTGACTGGGCTTTGTAAGGGGTTTTGGGCCTAGTATATGATGACTACATAAAACTTAATTAATATATTGCGACCATGGACAATCATAGGGTTAAGGTGTGGCAACGGGTATATGCATGTCTAGGATTGGATCTGGGGAGAGCTTGGTACTTAAGCGGTCTTAATGACTCACCTCCTCTTCTCTGGAATCCTACTTGGTGCATAGTATTCGTTCATATTAGCTCACGGGATTTGTTAACGGGCCAAGGTAAGTGAAAACCGTAATAAAAGGAAAAATTACCAAAATGCCCCTAAGGGCGAAAATGACCGAAGTACCCCTAGGTGTTAAATGTAAGTTTTATGGATGTGACGTGCATATCTGCCACATACATATGATATTCTGCTTAGGTTGCATATGGGTTGGGTATTATGGAACAGAGGAAGTATATGAGGATCGCATGGTTGCTTGACAATCGTGGATCCACCGATGACTTTTAAGCTCAATATCTAAATGAAGGTAGTTCCGCAACTGGGCTACCATGGATGTGTATCAGTTGGGTGGGTTGATATTTATATCCCCACATGATGTGTCGGGGGACAGAGCTGGTGTGTAGCGGATGGATTATTGGGATGAGATTGCACTGTATTGCATTGCATGTATGATATTGTTGTGATATTATTGCGATGTGGGCTTTGGCCCAACCGAGGCTAATTTGGGCTAAGGCCCAGAGACCACCGTTATTGAATTGGGCTCTGGCCCAAAATGACTAACGATTGCTTTATACTCGTTGAGGGTTGTACACAATGAGTTTTCGAAACTCACCCCCTCATTCTAAACTTTTCAGGTGATCCTCAGTAGGCGGTTCGATTGATGGAGGGACTCAGAGGTGGCCAACTAGCATAAAAAGTTTAGACTTAGTCTTTATGTAGCTTTTAATATATTGACTTTAAATTATTTCTATTTGATTTGGGTTGTAACAAGGTCTTTCCTATGGCTAATATTTCAAATCAGGATTATTATCATTTTTTATGCTTTATATTTATTAGAAGTAGAACGTGGTTTCCTAAACCATAACTGTTTTTAAATACTATGTTTTCGCAACTCAATTTTTAAATGACGAGTTTTCATAAAATCATATGTTCTAAATAAAGCTTCCGCAACTGAAAAGAGATTTTACAAAGTAATTAAGGTTTTTTGTTTTAAGGAAATGCTTCTAATGAAAACAAGGTTTTCACTAAAACACTTCAATGTGACGCGCCAGATTTGGCCATAACGTTTGGGCCGGGTTTGGGGTCTTACAGGAGTCATCCAGAGGACCATTGGTTTTCCCCTCATCTACTTCCTTTGGATTTGGAACACTCGACTTTTGCAGATGTGTACTTGGGTAGAGCATAATGGCTTTCACGTGTTCTGTTCCATCTCTCCTAGGATTGTTTTAGGTGTTTTTTGGGATCCTAGTGTTTCCATGCCTTTGAAAAGAATTTGCCAACTGACTCATGTAAGCCTCTAAACTTGCCATGCGACAATCCATCTGTTTTTACATTTGGTTCATTTTTTGCTAGTATCTTTTACACATCACCCTTCAATGAATACATCTTTTCTTTCAGTTTGGGTGTAGTAGGCTTGTTGGTTGTGTACCTCTGTTCACACTCCTGAGGCTTACCCATATAGGGTGGTTTATAAAGAGGAATTGACCTATTTTGATTGAAGTTCCCTCTTCGGTTTCCTCCCCACTTTAGATTTGAGTAGCCTTTCTAACCAGGATTGTATGTGTTAGAATTGGGATTTTTGCCCCTATTCCCCAAATAATTGATCTCCGCCGGTTGATTCTTAGAGCATCTTTACCAAGATGAACTTACACCATTACCACATGTTCGATATGGCTCAAATGTGGGTGGCGGTTGACTGGAACCCATTTCTAGACAATGCAGCTTTTTGAGGATTTGTTGATCCATGTTATCCTCTTGAACTGCATTAACCTTTATGGCTCTTGGATTATAGGCAAACCTATCTATAACAACCTGTTTTTCAGTGGTACTGGAAACGGTGGTTCGAAACCCCATTCTCCAATAATCAAGTCCGTAAATATTATTAATTAATATTTACTTATTAATTAATATTTACGAGTTAATTATGATATTATACTGAATTTAGGTCTAACAAATTTGTTAATTGAATAGTTAATTAAGGTACAAGTGTTTTGACCCTAAAGATAATCGTGTTGGAAAATGAGGTATCAAAACCTCGTTCTTGTAAAATGAGCCAGTAAATATTTAATATAAATATTTACGGTTTTATTATATAGGTGAATTGAATTTTGGATATGTAATTTTGCTGAATTAGTGACTAATTAAGGTACAAAGACTAGATTGTAAAACTAGTAAAAGGTAACCACTATAGATTTTTATTTACTAAAGAACTAAACCAATAATTAAACTATGGTCTAAAATGGCAAATAAGCATTTTCTATTGGTAGAGGATGGTTAATGATGTTTTATTAATATATATTTATATGATTAAAATTAAAATTATAAAATTATAAAATTATAAAAAGATATTAGTTAAAACAAAAGAAAACAAAACTTTCATGTTCAGCTTGCCTTCTTCTCCATCGAAAACATAGGGGAAAAATAGGGTTTAACAACACGCTTCAACTCTCTAAAATTCTAAGGTAATTCTTGTCATTTTCTTGAATTTTTTATGTTTTTGAGATCCCGAGAGCTTGATTTAGCTAACCGAGGGATTGATTTTTGAAAATGTTAAAATTTCTAAAAGTTACTATTGTTGAATCTTGAACCTTTTGGTACTAAATTTTTACATTTTAAGCTTAGAAATGAAAATGGACTAATTTGTAAAGTGAAAATTGTTAGTTTTGGACATAAGGACTAAAGTGCAATAATTTCAAATTTGGCATGAATTTTCTGTAATCATAGGTTTTGGTGGTCTATAGAAGAATGAAATCGAGATCTATCTCGAAATCAAAGCTCAAATTTGAAAGTTAGGGCATTTTCAGTTTTAAGGACTAAATTAAATAAAATGCAAAACTTTAGAGAACATTCAAAAATAAAAATTAAAGTTTCATATTCATATATTAGGTGTTATAGGATATTTGGAATTAGTAAATTGAAATTAAATTATTGTATAGGTCAAGATTTGAATCGAGTTAAGGATAATCGGGGAAAAGGAAAATTGTTAGGAAAATTGTTGACTAGTCCATATGGTTCAACTTATTTGTCGAGTTTTGTCATGAAAGTTCTTATGGTATAGTTATATTTAATTTTTATAAGTACTTGAATTATAATCTTTATGTATGTGTATGTGTCTATGAAATTTGAGTTATTTACAAATTGGAACAACAAGGTGAGTTTTGGATTGAATTGTAAAGAAATGATTAAATGTGATAATTGTGCCCGACTCAATGTATTAAAGGATAGGATCTAATTAGCATGTCGATAGGGTTAGTTATGCACTTGTACGGGTTTGCACTTTGGTGCCTTTGTTAGCACTTCGATTCCCTCATCTATGGTGTAGCTACCCATTTACTCGAATCAATTTATTTTAGTTCATCGGGTTACTGGATTAAATGTTTTAAAAGGGAAATGATGGATAATTGTTACAAGGTTGTACTAAAATGACTATATGAAAATAGAATGAAGTAAATGATATATATAAGTTCGATGATTCTGATGGAAGACACTGAATTGAATTGGTATTATTTAGATTGAAATGTTATAAGACTCATATTTGATGATCTCTTTTACTGTTGTGAATTGTGAATACAAGAAAGTTGTGCAGTTAGCTAATTTGTTTTGTTAAGTGTGAATTGAGGTAAGTTTATTGTTTTAAAACCTATGAACTTACTAAGCATTTGGAATGTTTACTTTGTTGTTGTTTTCTTTTAGGTATTTGTCCATTTGCAAAATCCTGTCGTTCAGATCATCTCTGGGCTCACACTATCCAGTCGTTGAATCGATAGCCTTTTGAACATCTCGTGTTCGGTTATATGGCATGTATATAGATTTTATTATATGTGTTTATTTGGATGGATAATTTAGTTTGAGATGTTTAATGTTTGAAGTATGGAATGATTATATGCATAACATAATGGAAATGTTTGGTATCATGTAGTAGTGTTTAATCTATCATTTAATGGAAAATTGAGTATGTTTTGATATGGCATGTTAAAGGTGATAATGATTTATTGGTTATGTGTTGTGTTATCATAAATATTACTTAAATGGTATTTTAAGCATGATAAGGCATGGTACATTTGATTATTTTGGATGAATATAAATCAAATATTGGTTGGTTGAATTGGTATAACTTGGTTTGATTTGTGGTTGCCAAAGTTATGGAATGTTGGAATGAAAGTTTAAAAGTAGTTAAATGAATGGTTAAACATGATTTTGAACTAATTTTGTATAGGTTATAAGTGTGCATTTTCATCATTTGAGTTAATGGTTTGGCTTGGCATGGAATAGGTACCAAATGGCTTAAAGTGTACCAAAACAGAGTCCACGTCGAGATGAGAAACTCTCATCGCAACGTCGACCAATAGTTTGTGACGTCTCGACATTTAGTGGCCAGTCATCGTAACATTACAAACTTTTTGGTGAAGTCACAACATGGAGAAGGCGACGTCACGACGTCAACCCTGGGTTTTCAAAACTTTTCAATTTGGTCCTCATGCATGCTCAGGTAAACAAAAGAGCTTTCGTAAACTCGATTAAGGCTCAAATTTATTTGTGAATCATATTAAGAATGGTTTTAAAGCATGAATGTTTGTTGATTGATATATTTTTCTTTATTTTCATCGGTAATTGCTCTGACAAAGTTTGTAGCATCTTGTAACTCAAACTTGACGGTCGCGGTATCAGAGCTACGGTTTCGTCGATTTTAGGATTGAACATGGTGCGTATTGAGTCTAGAAATGTACTTGCCACAGTAACCTGCAATAGTGTGATGCTTTTTGATCCAATCTGACTTAATTTTCTTATAGATATAAAGATATTGATCGAGTTTAATCGAGCCGTGTCTGACAAAGTAGACAGTAATGTCACAGCTTTTGATCAGAGAGTAAGTCTTATCATCTTAATTCCGTAAATTCCTTAAAGTGAGGCGTGTAGTGCCTTTTTTAAAATGGTGAATGAGTGGTTTACACATTTTATGCTAGTCAATCCTATGACCCAATGACCTCCACCCCTACTGTGTCACCCCCAGCACCCCCTGGTCCTCAAAGTTCAAATCCAGTAAATGTTCATAGACCTCTGATAGATAAAATTTGGAAATGTAGAGCGAAAGAGTTTTGAGGCAAAAAAGATGATGATCCTACTAAAGTCGAGTGCTGGCTAGAGAATACACAACGGGTTTTCAAAGAGGATGTGTTCACTTGAAGGCTGAGATGTGTTGTATCTTTGTTAAAAGAAGAAGCATGTTATGTAATAGCCCATTTTTCAGTAGTGTCGGAATAGTGATTTCAGGACCCATAAATTTTCGTTTAGATAGCTAATTAAAGAAAAAGGACTAAATTGTAAAAGGTGCAAAACTTGTTAATTTTTGCATTTGGATGATTTAATAGATTCACTAATAAATGTGGAAGGGCCAATAAGGCCATTAGACTTTATTATTAGATAGTGGATGATAATAGGGTTAAAATATAAAGAAAAATTGAAAGAAAATTATGGTAATGACAATTTTGTACATAATTTAAAATTAAAACAAATCATAATTGAAAGAAATGTCATCTTTTCATTATTTTGGATGGTTTTTCCGAAAAAACCATGAAAGCATAGGTTTGGAGGTTCGGCTAGTTCACTCCCTTGCATGAGAAAGTTTTTGAGCCCCGTTTTTAATGAATTTTATGTTTTTGTAATCGTTACAACTAGGTCTAGCTAGCCCATACCTTCGTTTTCAAATTTGTTAAAAATGTTAGTAGTTTCCATTCATGAATATTGGTTGTTTTTTATGATAATTATGTGTTTGAAGCTTTGATTGTGATTTTTGGTTGTTTTGTAAATTGATTTTAGTAGTTTTTGATTAAAGGACTAAATTGTTGAAATGTTAAAATTACATGGTTTATTGGTGAATAAGAGGTGTTTTGTGGACTTTTTAGAAGCCTTGAATATTCGGCTATAAATTTTGACTTGAGAAAATGGTTAATTTGATGATTTTTGGGTTAAGAGACTAAATTGCAAAACTTGTAAAAGTTAAGGGTAATTGTGTAAATTTTAAAAATAAAAGGGTATAAAATGTAAAATAAATTGGAATATGAAATGTAAGCTAATAATTGGGAAATTCTATATTTTAAATCAAGACCCTGTTGTTTTACGTGGAAAAGGAAAAATTACGAAATAGTCCTCAAACTTCTGCAACTAGTACAATTCTGTCTAGGTAAGGTCGTACGGATTGTAGTTTTAATATCTATATGAATTGTATGATAACATGATATGAAATAGTGGATATAAATTATTCTATTGATGATATAAGTTGTTTGGGAAAAATGTTGTTGAATTTTGATACTTGGGCCAGGTGAACGAGAGATAGAGTATCACTGAATGATGACGTGTTATGCAAGGTTGGTGTAGAGATTGAAGTGGAGTGCTTTATATATTTTTCTTGAGTATACCGAGGTTCAGCATTTGTTGCGAACTCTCGTGTTATATTGTCCTGATCTAGCGTGTTATGGGGGTGGATGAATAGCCTGCGAGCTAGGCACATATGCCGTGGCGTGTTACTGGTTGGATTAGCTCTTTGGAGTATTTGGCGTGTTAACGGTTGGATTAGCCCTTATGAGCATTTGGCGTGTTTCGGTTGGATTACTTGTGTACTCGTATATGTAAGTCGTTCATCAAGTCATAAATCATTGTATTATAACTTGTTTAATGACTTTGAATGTCATTACATGTATTTGACATCTTGAATTGAATCGTTGTGGACATATATGTTTTTCTCAGAAACTATTGATTAAGCTTTGAATTGAATTGCAATTCATCGGTTTGACATTGTGCATGACAGGAAACACATGTTGTTGAATTATTTTTGATCGAATTATTATATGTGCTTCAGTAAGATTTATTGTTTCTGTACGTTGAACTTACTAAGCTTCAATAAGCTTACTTGTGTTAATTCCTGTTTCTTGTATATACTTTTGAAGGTTGGATGATCAGATCAACAAATCACACTATCCATCTGATTTTGGTAGTTTTGAATGTTTGTTTTGGATTATATGGCATGTAATAGGCTTATTTTCTCATTATTTTGTTTTGGTATGTAGATATATAAAGAATGAGCCTAAGTGCAAGTAGACAACTTATTGTGATATATGTGAATGAGGGAAGATGTCTTTGGTACAAATTTTTAGCATATGTTTTGTTAATAGGTTATCTTGAATTGTTGTGAATTGGGGTGCCTATGATAGGCATATCAATTAGAAGTTTAAGTTGTGTGAACTGGCATGTTTGAGTGATGATTTATATTGTTGTATAAGTGTATACTTGTGGTACCATTGAGGGTACATTGGTTAGGCATTTAAGATGGTTGAGTTAGCATGATTTGAGCTTGTTTAATGACATTTTGAATAGGTTTAATGGCTAGTAAATGGATTACTTAGTGTCTAAGAAATCTTGAAATGGTAAACTTGATGTTTAAGGTTCATTTAGGTGCACACGACCTGGGACACAGGCTGGCACATGGCTGTGTGCACACATGGCCTAAACACGGTTGTGTGTATCTAGTCAATGTGTTACACAGCCTAGCACACGACCTACGATATGGCCGTGTGTCACAAGTTTAGAGAGTTACACGATCTGGCATACGACCTGCGACATGGCCGTGTGACCTAACTTAGTGAGTTACACAGGTAGGGACACGGATTGGGACATGGCCGTGTGTTCCAACTTCGAAAGTTACACGGCCTGGGGCATCCCACACGGCCGTGTGTCCCCTATTTTTTAAAACTTTCATATTTTCTCAAAATTTTATGATTTGTTTCAAATTACTCCCTTAGGGTTTTAAGATTAATTCTTTGGTCCTTAAAGCTTGATTTAAGCTTTGTAAATGTAAGTTATCATTGTAATTCAATTGCTTTATGGTATTTGGGAAATTATACTGAAATCATCATGACTTTACTTGTTTATTTTTGTTAACTTGCTGTAGCATTCCCTTAACCCTATTCAGTGACGGATACAGGTTAGGTGTGTTACATATCAATAGTGGACGACGTTGGTATCTACTGAGAGATCAATTGAATTGGGAGTTTTCCATATTGTGTTCAGGAAGAATTATATTAGCCGCTTATATCTAAAAAAAAAGAAAAAAAAGAGAGAGTTTGTGGTGCTAAGACAAGGTGATATAATGGTTGTCGAGCATGAGTGAGACTTTTTTCGGCTCAGCAAGTACACTCGAGAATTGGTTTCCACTAAGGTAGAAACGTGTACTCGGTTTGAATGAGGTTTAAATGTAGTAATTCGCATGCTTTTTGGGGCACTTGAGTTAAAAGAGTTTGTCACACTAACTAAACAACTTCAGAGAATAGAAGAATAAAGAAAAAAAACTAGCTAAGTCAGAACATAGGGATTTTGAGAAACGTAATGTCTTTAAATCATTCTCGACTACTCCATCAAAGCAAACATGAAATTTCAAGAATCAATCTTTTTCATCTGTAAAGAATCTGGGGAAAGATATATTCAGGTAGAATTACTAGAAATCACAAGCTACGTCAGTTGCTAGTGTTGGCAGTGTGGTAGAAATCACAAGCTTTTGTTCGAAACCTGAACAAAACAATTTGTAAGCACTGTGGTAGAAATCATTTAGTGATTGTCGAGCGAAATTGAGAACTTGTTTCCAACGTGGTTCTACAGAACACTTCATGTAACACCCCTAACCTTAATAGGTTTACGAGGCATTACCGGATAATACACCACATTCACATACATTTATGCATTCATTAACATAAAACATTCTCAAACATTCACATTGTCCCTTATAAGGCTCTACGAGACTTTAGAACATGCTTAAAAGTGGTTCGAGACTAAACTCATAACATTTGCAAACTTTGAGATACATAGAAAATTTTTCAACATTTCAGGTTCACATGCCCGTGTGAAAAGGCCGTGTGCCTCACACGGCTACTAGACACGCCCATGTCACAGGCCGTGTAAAAATAGGGCATACATATTGACTTGCACCACACTACCGAGGACATACCCGTGTGCCAAACACTGTAAGATCTAAGGGGGTTACTGACTTGGGTCACATGGCCGACCATACGCCCATGTACCAGCCCTTGTGCCACACACGGCTAGTAGACATGCTTGTGTGTCTAGGCCGTGTCAAAACTGTAGGGTATACTGACTTTAATTCGAAGGGTACCTTAGGGGACACATGGCCGTGTAACATGGCCATGTGTCGCACATGGTTGAGACACACACCCGTTTGGACACAGAAATAGGCCATTTGCAAAGCCAAATTGCCACCTTTTTCTCATGCTCATCTAGCCATCAAAATGGTATCATTTTATCACATATATAGGCAGCCAAAACATGCTATTTCATGTATATTCTATGCCATTTCAAATTCCATCCAAATCATTACTCAATTCCACAACCAAAGCATACTAAATCAATATGCCAAAATCATAAAAAATCTTGCACAAATTATAATTGCATTTACTCATCAACTTATCCTCTAATTCAAATCATATAACACACCATATCATCATCTCAAATCAAACCAACATATAAAGCATTATATACATCACATATAACACTTACCAAACACATAATTCAAGCCAACTTAAATGGCTATAAATACCGCATTTACAAGCCAAATCTCATGGCTAATATCATGACTCAAAACATACCAAAATGACGCTAGCCTATACATGCCATATACCATATACACAAAGCTTCAAAAGTACCAACGAGTTAATCAATAGTGTGATGACATTCCCCGACGATCCTCGAGTCCGAGCTAGCTTTGATAATCTATAAAACATAGACAAATAACACACAATAAGCTTTATAGCTTAGTAAGCTCGTAAGTGATTAACTCAATTCATCAAATAAATGTAATTCAACCATTTTCACATTCATCAAATCAAGATCACATCAACTACAAACCTTTTTCATGTCTCAAAACATGATCCAATATAATCTCATTGAACTTTCTCTATATTATACTCGAATAAGTTCCGTACGTACCTGTACCACATCGTACTAACCTCTTTCTCAAATATCTCATTTATTTCCTGTTGAGCTATTGAGAATAGTAGTTAAATACTCAAGATCTCAATCGATAAGTACCTATACCATGGCCCATAGCCAAAGCAAGGTAACTTATCCCAGAGTACCTATACCATGGGCCATAGCCAAATCAAGGTAACTCCTTTTTGAATACCTATACCATAGCCCATAGCTAAATCAAGGTATTATTCGCACCCGAAGTGCCGATATCATGGCCTGAAGCCAACTCATCCGATATGCATGGCTCGAAGCCAAATCGGTATATCAACTTATAACATTTCACAACTATCCAATTCTATACCTAATGTTCAACCAAGAAGTTTCACTTGTCGATTTCATCATCGAACACCTCCGTAGTTTTGTAATCACAATTTAAACATTATCCAAAATCTTATAATCACAGTTTATATGATATCAAAGAATTTAACATGCATTTATAATGAAATTACACATAGAACTTACCTCGTACTTGAAATTGACGAATCGGATAGATTACTCGATAACCTTCGATTTTTCCCGATCTAAATCTGAATTCTTTCTTTCTTGATCTATATGTATTCAAAATTAACCGATTTAATCACCAAATCAATCAATTTCATCCACAAACACATATTTTAGCCAATTTGTACTTTGACCCTAAACTTTCACATTTCTTACAATTTAGTCCTTATTACACAAATACACAAAATTCACAAAATTTCATTAGCCGAATTTCATGTAAGTCTCTAGCAGCCCAAAAATTTTATTTATTTCACAATTTAACCCCTTAATTTACACTTTTCTCAATTTAATCCTTAATATGCATTTTTACTCAAAATCACTTTACAAAACATGTATATTAAGAACCAGGCTTTCATAATTCATCATCAAACATCATAAAACACATGAATTCATCAATGAAAACTTTAAAAATCATCAACACTTTCAAAAATTGAGGCATGGGCTAGCTAGTACTCAAAGCAACGATTACAAAAACATAGAAATCATAAAAAATTGAGCTCAAAACATACCTCAATCAAGCTTAACCATGGTCGAACCCTAAATAGGCTTCCATATTTTATTTTATTTTCATTTTTGGTGGAAGATGATAACAATTTTGTCTTTAAAAATGTTTTTCTTTTATTTATTATAACTTATTACATATTTTAACATTTTACCCTTGGTTATTAAACCATTTAATCATCAAATATAAGACCATTCATGTCCATCTCCTCTATCAATGGTCTAATTACAACATAAGGACCTCCTATTTAATAAGACATGAAAAATAGACACATTTATCATATAGAATGGAACTTTTGCATTTTACGCGATTAGGTCATTTTCTCAAATTAAGCATTCAAACACTAAAATTATTTCACGAAAATTTCACACATATATAATCACATACTATAAACATAAAAAATAATATTAAAATAAATTTTTAGCCTCAGATTTGTGGTTCTGAAACCATTGTTTCTATTTAGCTAAAACTGGGCTGTTACACTTCATGAGGGATTGTCCAAAGAAATCTAGTTTTACGGGGGATCAGTTTGTTAAGCTTGCAACAACTCCACCTAGAGGGAGATGACCCGAGAATAGTAGTAATGCTGGAACTAGCTGGGGCAGAATCAAATATATAGTTGTACGATCGAAAGCCAGAGCATATGCCAGAGCTTATGCATTTCAAGCTCGAGAAGAGGCTTCTGCTCCAAACGTGATTGTTGGTACTCTCTCTTTTTGATGTTAATGTTTATGCATTGATTGACCCTAGGTCAACTAATTCCTATATTTTCACGGAATTACTAAACAAAAATAATATATAGAAGAGTCAACTAATTATATTGTCAGAGTAACAAATTCGTTGGGATAGTGTATCTTAGTTAGTAGAATTGTAAAAGGTATTTATTCAGAATACGTGGTTGTGATTTTCTTGTTGACTTGATGCTATTTCCATTTGATGATTTTGATGTTATTCTTGGCATGGGTTGGTTGATTGAACATGACACAGAGGTTAATTACAGACAAAAATGAATTGCACTGAAAAGGTAGAATTGTGAGTCTATTGATGTTGAGACTAAAAGAATAGATTGTGTGACAAACATCATATCAGTGTTATCGACTTAGAAAATGATTAGAAAAGGCTTTGAATATCATACCTTACTTACATTCTTAATACTCAAGCATCAAAATCAAAGGTTGTTCAGGTACCAATAGTTAATGAATTTACTGATGTATTTCTAAAAGAGTTACCAGGATTATCGCCATAAAGAGAAGTTGAATTTATAATTGAAGTGGTACCAAAAACTATTCTGATTTTGATTGCTCTTTATAGAATGGCTTCAACCAAACTGAAAAAGATGAAAGCACAATTTCAAGAGTTACTAGAAAGGGGATTCATTAGACCGAGTGTATTGCCTTGGGGTGCTCAAGTTTTGTTTGTGAAAAAGAAAGACTGATAAATGAGACTGTGTATAGATTATAGAAAGCTAAATAAAGTAAGCATCATATCAATAATTTGTTTGATTAGTTGAAAGGAGCCACTGTATTCTCAAAAATTTAGCTCAAATCAGGTTACTATCAGCTTCGGGTTAAAGAACCAGATGTACCAAAAACTACCTTTAGGATTAGATACAGACATTACTAGTTCCTAGGAATGTTGTTTGGTCTGACTAATGCTCTAACAACCTTTATGGATATAATGAATAAGATATTTCAGGTGTATCTAAATAGATTTATTGTAGTATTCATCAATGATATTCTAATTTATTCAAATAATGAAACAGAACATGCCCAGCATTTGAAAAGAGTGTTGCAAACATTGCGAGGGAAAAACAATTGTATGCAAAGTTTAGTAAATGTGAGTTCTGGCTTTGAGAGGTTTGATTTTTGAGTCATGTGATCTTTGTGGAAGGTATTCAGGTTGATTTGAGTAAAATCTTAGCAATTGTAAACTGGAACCATTCGAGAAATGTTTCTAAGGGGCGTAGCTTTCTGGGATTAGTCAGATATTATCAATGATTTGTTAAAGGTTTCTCTATGGTAGCATTACTGTTGACGAGACTATTGTAGAAAGATGTTAGTTTTATTTGGTTTGATAGATGCCAAAAAATTTTTGATTAGTTAAATGTTATGTTGAAAGAAGCTCTATTTTTTACACAAGCAGACTCCGTGAAAGATTTTATCATTTACAGTTATGCTTCATTCAATGGATTAGTTTGTGATTTGATGCAAGAAGGTAAGGCTATTACTTATGCTTTTAGAAAATTGAAGTTGCATGAAAGAAACTATCTGAAGCATGATCAGAAATTAGCTACGGTAATTTTTGCTCCGAAAATTTGGTGGCACTACTTATAAAGTGAGAAATCTCACATATTTACTGATCATAAAAGCCTAAAATACTTGATGACACAAAAAAGAGCTAAATCTGAGATAGCACAGATGGCTGGAATTATTGAAAGACTATACTTTAGTTATTGACTATCACCTGGGTAAAGCTAATGCTGTGGCGGATGCTTTGAGTAGGAAATCGCTATATGATATGAGTAGGAACGCGGCGGTTAAATTCTAGTTGAACTGAGAACTAGACGGACATTCTTGCAAAAAATACAGGGGTTATAGAAATCTAGTAGAAAGTAGCCAAAAGGTCGAGTAAAACATTGGTGATAATGGTAGTTTCTACTTTCATAATTGGTTGCGTGTGCCAAATAATTCAAAATTGAAATAGGACATTTTATTTGAATCTCACAACAATGCCTATTTAATTCTTCCAGGTAGTACTAAAATTTATTGTGATCTGAAGCAGATGTGTCAGTAGCCAAGAATGAAATGAGACATCTCAGAATTTGTGTCAAAATGTTTAGTATGTCAACAGGTGAAAGCCGAGCACCAGGTTCCATCAGGGTTATTACAACCTGTAATGATTTCAGAATGGAAATAGGAGTGAGTCACAATAGATTTTGTATCAGGTTTGCTGTAATGAATTGTAATGTATTTACGCAAGTGTATGTAGTCGTTCAATTAATAAGTAAGTAAAAATGAGTTATCGTCTCCACAGGGACTATATAACCTTAAAAAATTAATTGCAAAAGTATAATTAACAATTTGATGTAAAAAACTCAATAAATTTGGATAGTGATGATTAGGTTAATTAAATGTAAAAGTGATCCCGAATGCAAAACTAATCTAGATGCAATTTACCTAGATGTATGAAATGAAAATTTTAGCGACAAAAACAATAAGCGTTAAATGGGGTAGGATAATTATATTAATCAATTCAATTTACTTTATTATGCTTAACAATGCTTGGAAATACTTCCACGGCAACTCAATCTTTCATGTGTTTGGAAACCAAATTAAGGCATTTCAGAGTCTTTTACTTAGTTAAATATGCATTTTACTGATCATATTAACTAAGGGTTTCTTAGCATTTATGTAAGGTCACAAGGACATTTATGTTTTCAATAGTTTAATTACATAAACCTAAAAACTATGCAAGGAAAGAGAGCTAACTACAGATATTTCGAACCTCAACTTAATTGGGTTTAAGGATCTAAATTGAGCATTGCACTTTTCAATTATGTGTCTACTAGCTATCGTCTGGTTAGGATCGCTCAACTAATTTAAGTGCACCCAATCATGTATGAATGGAATGCATCATGATATTAATTGAAAACATGATTAACTGAGGCCTAACCATGTTAAACATGAACAAGATAGATCTTATTGAATGACATAATCATCCTAGCAAATAAGATTTAAAATATCATTGTTGATGTAAAAAAAGATAAACTTAAAGCAAACGTGATTAAAATAAATAACAAGAGGAAAGAGTAAACTTTATTTAGTTCAACAGCCTTTCGGATCTATTCTGACTGAGGCTCTCCTCCATTCTGATTGATGCTTTGTTTGCTAAGTGTTTAAAGGGTAGCTGACTAAGGAGTGCTTTTTACAAAGTTTTTGAGGCTAAAGAATGGAGGAGAGATGGACGACTATGCAAGGGAAAAAGGGAAAAGGAATTGAGATGAAACTAGTAAGAGTGGGAGAGGAATGTTGAGGGATAAGGGATGAATGAGGGATGGCAAGGTATTTATAGGTGAAGGTAAGGGTTTTATTTTACTAAAAATAGGTTTAAATTTCCTTCCTTCCTTCTCTCATGTGGCCAGCCATGTTTCAAGGAACAAAGGATGACGAAGTCTTCTCAATTTGAATTTGAATTTCAAGATAAAAATAGCTATGTAGTGGACGGTTTCAACAGGGAAGTTGTTAGGCTAGATTCTGATTATATTCCAACTATAGGGACCTTCCATTAAATATCCCAAAACATATTTTAAGCAGCCATCTTCTATTGCCAAAATTGGGTTTTAATTCCCCTTGTTGGATGGTTTTTTCAGTCTAATAACTTAGTAGATATGTCCATCATTCATCACCTTCTTTACTGGGTCAAGTAGTCAACACCATGCCCAAAATTTCATGGTCTTGCCGTCTACATGGATAATTTTTGCATGGCCATTTTTTATTTATTTAAATCATGTCTCTAATGGACCTCCTACTTAGTGAAAAATATAGACATTAATAAATTAACATGAATTCATATAAAATATGCATGAAAATCATGTAATTAAGCATAATTTCACATACTTTCCAAATTCATGTCCAAAATTGCTAATTAAGTAAAATTTACCTATTTCAATAGTAATTACTCAAGATAAACACAATAATTAAGTAAAAATGTGGTAAAATATATAGAAAAACCTAATATAATTTTGAGTTTACATGCCCCCAAACTTAAACCATTGCTTGTCCCGAGTAATGTTCATGCACAACACAGCTTTTGCTAAGGCAATTTTGCAAAATGATAAAGTAGCATCAATCTTCACACATAATCATGGATCAATAAAATCATGCTGAAAAATTCTCTTTATTGATAAGGAGCTAGAATGCAATTATTATTTCTAACCTTATACTAAGTACATCATAATGTCAACATGTAACACCCCTAACTCGTATCCATTATCGAAATTGGGTTACAGAGTATTACTGAATAAATGTGACATAAAACATACATTTGCAAACTTTAAAAGAAACATAGCATAATCCATCCATATACATACATTTCGTCTTTTAACTAAGCCCTTGAGGCTTTAGAAACACTTTAAAAATAATTCAGGACTAATACATTTGAAATATTAAAGAAAAAGTTAGAAAAATTGAACTGCAAGGGTCACTCGGTCGTGTGACTCACACGGCAGAGACACACACCCATGTAACATTCAAAATAGGGAGACATGACTGTGTCCTAGCCCATGTCCGTACCCATGTAACTCTCTGAGTTGGGTCACACGACCAAGCCACACGCCTGTGTGCCAGGCCATGCAACACTCGAAATTGCCTCACACGCCCGTGTGCCAGGCCATGTGCTAGGCTATGTAACTGCCTGACTTGCAACCTTTAAAACCTATAGGGGACACATGGCCAGGTGTCACACACGGCTGAGACACAGGCCTATGTCTTAGGCCGTGTAGACAAGAAATTGGCCATCATCAAGCCATTTCCTTCACCCATTTCAAGCATGTACCTATAAGCCATTTGCACCCTTGTTCAAGGCATCAAAACATAACAAAACATGCACAAAATGACCAAATTCCATTCAACCATTATGCCATATAGGCACCTCAATCACAATCAAACTAACATACCTAAACTTATGTATATATGAACACATTGCTACCATTTTAAAACATACCATAATTGACTTATACCATGTTAATATAATTTTACCATTTGGACCATTACTCACATGCATCAAAATCACCCAAGTGAATCAACATATATATACATACCAAAATCAAAATTTTGCTTTCAACGCAAACTTTAAACAAAAGTCCACCTATCCATGCCATTATAATCTAGGCCAAAACATCAAAATCTACCGATATGATTGCTGGATAGTGTGATAGGTCTCCGACGAGCTTCCAAACCGATCAAGCTTTCGATAATCTATAAAACATAGGAAAGAAAACTACGTAAGCATATAATGCTTAGTAAATTCATAAATTATGAACATAACTTACCATTTCAATGTATGACCTTATAATTTAAACATGATTCAATCCAACATAAGCTTGGCACAAGCCTAAGCATCATCAACAACACATGTTAGCATATTCAAACATAATCCACATGAATTTAACATAGGTAATCCATTACACATGAACATAATTCATTTGAATTCATCATTTTCCTTAACATATCAAACTTTCAATGAAACTTACCTATTCAACCTTTTTCATAAATACATGAAATAGTTTGATTTTAAACACTTACCATTCCTTTCCTTTTCATGCCCGTTGAACTGTTTAGAATATCATTGGATACACGAGATTGTAACAACCCATTTTTAGTAAAATCAGAATGGTAGTTTCAGAACCACAAATTCGACGAGCACAAAATTATTTTATTATTATTTTAATGTCTTCGAAATAATAGTAAGGTTGTATAAAACTTTCGTTAAGAAATTTTAATGTTTGCATGCTTAATTAAGTAAAAGAACTAAATCGTAAAAAGTGTAAAAGTATAATTCTATTTGCTAAAGGTGCTAAATTGTTACGAATTTTTAGTATGAGTGGGCTTATTGGTAATTAGACCATTTGATTAGCTGGTGGGTATATTTGGACATAGCTTAAATGATTTTTAAAGTTAAAAACAAAGGTTAGTTTAGTAATTAGTAAATTAAACTTAAAACAAATAAAAGAAATAATGTACTCATCTTCTCTAAAGCTTCCTACCACCGAATTTTAAAGGAAATAAAGCCATTCTTAGGGTTCTTAAATTTGGCTAGCTAGACGGAGTGCATGTAAGTGAAATTTCATCTCATTTTTAATGATTTCTATGTTTTTGAAGTCGTT
Source organism: Gossypium hirsutum (assembly GCF_007990345.1). Taxonomy (NCBI): domain Eukaryota; kingdom Viridiplantae; phylum Streptophyta; class Magnoliopsida; order Malvales; family Malvaceae; genus Gossypium; species Gossypium hirsutum. Next base: position 72,787,775 of record NC_053433.1, read on the forward strand.
GTAGCTAAATCTAACTAGCCCAGGGAATAATTTGCAAAATTGTTAAAGGATTAGGGTTTTTCCATGAATGTGTGTGTATGATTGTTGAAGTTTGATGGAAGAAAATTAATCTTTGTTGTTAAATAAACAACTTTATTTTTGATGAAATTATCAATTAGGGACTTATTAGTAAAAGAAATAAAACACCATGATAAATTTGTGAAATGATGGTTTTTGTAGGTTGGTATGAGTCCTTAGGAAAATCAGCTAGCATGATATGTGGAAGAAATTGCATGAGTTTCAATTTACGAGCTTAAGGACTAAATTGTAAAGAAGTTAAAATAACTAGGGAAAAACTATAATTTTGCAAACATACGAATTTTGAATTAAATTGAATACTATGTATATGAAATAGATTGAATTTTCTTATTAGATCAATTTAAGCCTTGTACAGATATAGATCGAGGAAAAGATAAAGTCTCAAATTAGTGATCCTATCTGAACGTCTTTGTATTCGAGATAAGTTCGTATGTTTAAAAAATGTTTTAATGTTATTTGATTTATATGCTATTATGCTATTTATCATATCATGTTACGACAAAAATCCAATGACATTACATCGACTATCGATCCTCATTTAAACCTTTGGAATATATTGGATACAAATGACATGTTATTAGGGTTACCATGTTTCGGGTGTTGGTCTTGAATGTCCTACCAATGGCTAAGTTTAGGCATTTGTTGCGGATACTTGCTAGCTTGTGTGAGCAGCATCGAGTAGGAAAATTTTGGCTGTCGGCTTGTGTGAGCAAGCCCATTTATGGATTGAGTGAGCAATGATGTAAAAGAAAAGTAAAAGGAATGGTTTCGAACATACATTTAGCACATTTTGTGTGAGCTTCCCGCGTATCCGATATAATTCTAAGTGGTTCAACGGGCATGTAAAGGGAAGGAATAGTAAGTGTTCCAATCGATTATATTATGAACCTATGGAAAGGTATAAATTGTCAATGATTAATGTATGTATATTTATGACTATGGAAAGTATGAATTCAAAGTTATTATATTCATGAAATTATCTTATTATATGATGATTTTGTTGAGTTATGTGTTAAAGCACTAACTTGTGTTGTTGATGATGCTTAGGCTTGTGCCAAGCTTATGTGGGATTGATTCATGTTTAATTTATAAGGTTTAGCATTGAAATGGTAAGCTTTGTTCATGATTTACAAACTTACTGAGTATTATATGCTTACATTGTTTTCTTTCCTATTTTTATAGATTATCAGAAGCTCGATAGGTTTGGAAGCTTGTCAGAGACTTATCACACTATCCAATGATTATATCGGTAGTTTTTGGTATTTTTGCCAAGTTAATAAAGACATGTATAGGTGGATTTGTGTTTAATGATTTGTTGTTATGTTTGGCATGTTTAAATGGTTTTGTGGTTGGTGTGCTTTTGACACTTAGGTGCCTTGTTGGTTGGTGTTATTATGGCTAAGTTGATTCATGTTGGATTGACCAATTTGGTATGTGATGGTATGTTTATAATGTGGCCAAGTTGGGTTATGATTTGAGATAGTTATGAGCTATATGTATTGGTATGAATATGGTCAAATATGCTTATGATTAGGTATATTTGATTGTTGCGCTTGAGGTGCCTATATGGCATATTAGTTGGATGGTTAAATGGCCTATTGCATTGGTCTTATTATGTATAATTTGGACATGTTTTAAGGTCTTGGTTAGATGTGCAGGTTTTCCTGTAGGTTCTTGCCTGAATGGGAGAAATAAATGGCTTGACTTTGGCCAATTTCTTGTCCACACAACCTAAGACACAGACGTGTGTCGCAGTCGTGTGTGACACACAGCCATGAGACACGGCCGTGTGTCCTTAGTAGGTTTTAAAGGTTGGAAGTCAGTTAGTTACACAACTGAGCACAAGGCCTGGGACATGAGCGTGTGAGGCCATTTCAAAAGTTACATGGCCTTGCACACGGGCTTGTGGCTTGGCCATGTGACCCAAGTTAGAGTGTTTGACGGACACGGACACGGACATGGGCTAGGACACGACTGTGTGTCCCTATTTCAAATTTTACATGTCTTGAGACACAAGTGTGTGTCTCAGCTGTGTGAGTCACGCTACCTGGCCACACAGCCATGTGACCTCTGCTGCTTGAATTTTTCTAAGTTTTTCCTCAATGTTTCATATGTTCCCGATTTAGTCCTAAACTATTTGTAAAGTGTTTATAAGGCCTCGAGGGCTCGATTAAGGGACAATGTGAATGTGTAAGAATGGATTATGCTATGCTTATTATAATGTTTGGAATTGAATGTTTTTATGTTACGTTTATATAGTAGTACTCCGTAACCCTATTCTGACGATGGATACGGGTTAGGGGTGTTATAGGGATAGCTCACATGAAGTGTGCTAAACATATAACCATAATCTTTCATTTCCTTTACATCATTGCTCACAAGAGCTGTGAAATGGGCCTACTCACACGAGCTGTTGGTCGGCATGTAAGCTACACAATGCTGTTGACACGATCTGTGGAGTATCCGTAACAAATGTAAGACCTGAGCCATCGGTAGGACATTGAAGACAAGCACCCAAAACATGAAAACCCTAATGACATGTCATTTGTATCCTATGGATTCCTAAGATTCAAACGGGGCTCGATAATTGTCGTGACATCATTGGATTTACATCATTTAGTTTTATAGAAATCAACATATTAACATATTGATCAATAAATAACATTAAAATGATATATAATCATATGAACTTACCTCGATAACAAAGACGTAGAAACGAGATCAACAATTCTAGGCTTTTGCTTTTCCCCGATCTAACTTCGTACGAGGTTTATCTTGATCAATACATACAATTCAATATATTTAATAATTTTATTATTCAATTCAGTCCAAAATTCATACTTTTAAAAAATTACATTTTTGCCCCTAATATTTTAACTTCTTTATAATTTAGTCCTTAAGCTCGTAAATTAAAATTTATGCAATTTCATCCATATTTCATGCTAGCTAAATTACCTAAGGACTTATCAACCCATAAAAATCATCATTTCACAATTTTACAATGATATTTTACTACTTTAAAAAATAAGTCCCTAAATGATAATTTCAACAAAAATCACTTTACGAAACTTGTTTATTTAACAACAAGGACTCATAATATTTTATAAAACATCAAGAATAATGCAAGAACATTCATGGAGAAGCCCTAAACCTTTAGCAGTTTTGCAAATTAATCCCCATGCTAGTTAGATTAAGCTACAACGACTTCAAAAACATATAAATAATGAGAAATAGGGCTCAAAACCATTTACATGCAAGTTATTGAAGTTGCCAAAACTCCAACCCTAGGTATGGCTTTTTCTTCAATTTTTGGTGAAAGCTTAACTGGAGAAGATGAGTTGAATTTGATTTTTATTTAATTTAACCTTATTTACTATTTTACCATTTTATCCTTAAAAATCATTCATAATTTCAACAAAAAAATTCCATAAATATCCATTACCATTTCAATTGGTTTAATCACCATTCAAGTCCCTTAGGTTAAAATTCCATAGCTATTTGACATCTTTAACTATTAGAACTCCACTTTTGCACCTTTTACGATTTAGTCATTTTTACTTAATTAAACATGCAAATGAAAAAATTCCTAAAATTTTTTTACATGACCTTACTTACATTCCATAGACATTAAAATATTAATAAATTAATAATTTACTCATCAAGTTGGTTTTTCTGAAACCACTATTTTGATTTCACCAAAAACGAGCTGTCACACAATATGAATCATAGTTTGCATGCATTTTCAATGTCATACATAACATTCACCAATAAGGTAAATTATGTTTATAATTAGGTATATTTTATTGTTGTGCTTGAGGTGCCTATATGGCATATTGGTTGGATGGTTAAATGGCCTATTGAATTGCTATTATTATGCATAATTTGGGCATGTTTTAAGGTTCTAGTTCTACACGGCCTAAGACACGGGAGTGTGTCTCAGCCATGTGTGACACATGACCATGCGACATGGCTATGTGTCCCCTGTAGGTTTTAAAGGTTGCAAGTTAGGTAGTTACATGGCCTAGCCTACGGCCTGGCACACCGGCATGTGAGGCCATTTCAAAAGTTACACGGCCTGGCTCATAAGCGTGTGACTTGGCCGTGTGACCCAAGTTAGAGAGTTACAAGGGCACAGACAAGGGCTAGGAGACCACCACGTGTGCCAATTTTGAATGTTACACAGCCTGAGACACGGGCGTGTCTCAGTCGTGTTAGTGACACGGCCTGACCACACGACCGTGTGACCCCTGCAACTTGAATTTTCTAACTTTTTCCTCAATGTTCCATATATTTCTGATTTAGTCTCGAACTATTTTTAAAGTGTTTTTATGGCATCAAGGACCCGATTAAAAGACAATGTATATGTGTAAGAATGGATTATGCTATGGTTATTATAATGTTTGGAATTGAATTTTTTTAAGTTATGTTTATATTGTAATACTTCGTAACCCTATTTCGGTGACAGATATGGGTTAGAGGTATTACATTTAATAGTATCAGAGCTATGATTTAGTCAGTTTTCGGGCTGAACGTAGCGTGTACAAGTCTAGAAATACATGCCGTTATACAACATGTGATAGTGTGATAACTCCTGACCCATTTTGAACTATGCTTTCATATAGAAAATGTCATGCAACTGAGCTAAGTTCGATGAGGTTGAAAGTAACACACAAGATTCTATTCATGGGGCAGTGTCGAGTGGCAGTAGGCCCGTATTTGAGGATCAGGGAGAAAAGGCTAAGGAAGCCTTCTTCCAAATGATGAATGAGTGGTTTATCGAGTTCGTACGAGCAAACCCGATGGCTCAATAACCTCCACCCCCACTTGTTCCTATAGTTCCTCAAGGTTTGGAACCAATGGGAGTTAGCAAGCCTGTAGTAAACAAAATTCGTAAATATGGGGCTAAAAAGTTTAGAGCTACATCTGATGATGATTCAGAGAGCGTCGAGTTCTGGTTAGAAAATATGATCAGGGTTTTCAACAAATTATCTCGTACACTGGCTAAACCTGTGAAATGTGCTGTATCCTTACTGAAAGATTCAACTTACCAATGGTGGAATACCTTAGTTTTGGTTGTGCTGAGAGAGCGAGCAGACTGAGAATTCTTTCAAGCTGAGTTTCGTAAGAAATATGTGAGTTAGAGATTTCTTGATAAGAAACACAAAGAGTTTCTCGACCTTAAATAGGGCCGAATGACAATATCAGAGTACAAGAGAGAATTTGCTCAGTTGAGGAAATATGCCAGAGAATGTATACCGACTGAGATTGCCATGTGTAAATGGTTTGAAGATGGACTAAATGATGACATAAAGTTGTTAGTTGGGATACTCGAATTGAAAGAATTTGTTGTTCTAGTTGACCGAGCACATAAAGCTGAAAAATTGAGCAAAGCTAAAAGAAAAGTTGATTTTAAAGCTCGTGATTCGGGTAAGAGATCAATGGGAAAATCTTATCAATCGCCAACAAAGAAGTTAAAAGAATATCATAACATTCATCAGCTTCAGTGGGTCATTCCAGTAAAGATCGCAAAAAATAACATATGAGCTCAAAACCTCAAGCTATGTTTGTAGCGAGCGTAGGTAGTGTTAAGAGTAACAAGACTGAGTGTCAACAATGTGGATGTCGGCACTTTCGTGAGTGCAAGATGAAAGATGAGGCATGTTTTAAATGTGTTTTGTATGAACATTTTATCTGAGATTGCCTAGAGAGGTTCGACAAAGAAAAGGCTCAGACTATTCGACAGAGCAATACAACTATGAGTGGTAGACCACCGTGAAACACATGAAATGCCAGAAATAGCCGTAGTAGGACAAAGGACTCTACTGTGAGATCCAAGGCACGAGCACCAACTAGAGCTTATGTGATCCGTGCTAGAGAGGAAGCTTCTACACTAGATGTTATGATGTTATTACTGGTACATTCTCTATCTTTGATACTAGTGTTACTGCTTTGATTGACCCGGGGTCAACACATTCGTATGCATGCACAAATCTAGTGTCAAGTAAGAAATTTCTTTTTGAGTCTACTAAGTTTCTGATTAAAGTAACGAACCCCCTAGGTCAATTTGTGTTAGTTGATAAATTTTGTAAAAACTGTCCTTTGATGATTCAAGGTTGCAACTTTCCGGCTAATTTAAGGCTACTACCTTTTGATAAGTTTGACGTGATTTTGGGTATGGATTGGTTGACTCTACATGATGCCATTGTGAACTGTCGATGAAAGCTTATTGTGTTGAAAAGTTAGAACGGCGAAAAGCTTCAGATTGGATCAGATAGACTGGATAGTATGTCTAATGTTATTTCGGCTATGTCAGCATTGAAATATGTTAGAAAAGGCTGTGACGTGTATCTTGCGTACATATTTGATTCTAGAGTTTCTGAGTTAAAGCTAGAATCAATTCTTGTGGTATGTAAGTATCCAAATGTGTTTCCAGAGGAGTTACCTAGATTACCCCCGATCCGAGAGGTTGAGTTTGTTATCGAGTTAGTACCGGGAACATCTTTGATATTGATAGCTCCTTATAAAATGACACCTACAGTGTTGCAAGAGTTGAAAGCACAGCTGCAAGATTTGACAGATAGGGGTTTTGCTTGACCCAAAATTTCTCCTTGGGGTGCACCTATTCTATTTGTTAAGAAAAAGGACAGATCCATGTGATTATGTATTGATTGTTGATAGCTCAACAAAGTCACGATCAAGAACAAGTATCCATTATCGTGTATTGACTATCTGTTGATTAGTTGAAAGGTGCAAAAATGTTTTCAAAGATTGATCTTTGTTCTAGTTATTACAAGTTGCGAGTTAAAGGCTCAAATGTGCCAAAAATCGTGTTTAGGACCAGGTACGAACATTATGAATTTCTTGTGACGCTGTTTGGTTTGACTAATGCACCTACAGTATTATGGATTTGATGAATATAATTTTCAGACTATATTTAGACGGAGTCATCATAGTATTCATTGATGATATTTTTATTTATTCACGGGATGAGACAGAGCATGTCGAGCATTTGTGTAACATCCAGAAATAGGGCTAGTCAGAATAGTGGTTTTGGGACCCCAAATATGATGTTAAAATATTTTTTTATGATTATTATGAGTTCTAGGATATGAAAATAAGCATGTGTTAAAGTTTCATGAAGAAATTCTAAGTATAAGGTGTCCAATTGGAAATTAGGGACCAAATTGAATAAATTGCAAAACTTGGGTTCTAGAAGCAATTTGCATGAAATTGATTTGAATTATAAATTAGAAGGTCTTAAATAGAAATTTACCCAATTTTTAAGTTTTTGGACAAAAATGGGTATGCATAGAAAAATTTGGAAGTTTTGTAAGGAGGGGCATTTTGGTCATTTGGTAATAAACTTAATAAAAAAGGGAAAAAGAAAGCCAAAATCAGCCATCTTCTTCCCCATAGCTGCTGAAATTCCTAAAGCTCCATAAGATAGGGTTTTCAACATTTCAAGCTCCATAGTAAGTGCTCCATAGCTCCGTTTTTAATGTTTTTTGTAATTTTGAGATCCTCGTAACATGCTCTATCCATTTCTACCCATATCTCAAGCTAGGGTTCATGTTTGGAAATTTACCCATGCATGAGATGCTTGTGTTTTAATGATTTATGGAGGAATATGAGAGTTTAAAGGATGGTAAACAACTTTTACTAGGTAGGTTTTCATGGAAATGGCTTAAAGGACCATTTTGTAAAAAGTATAAAATATGTGGTAGAAATTTTAAATAGAGGAAAATATGGGCTGGTATGAGCTTAGGATATAATCGGCTAGGCATGGGTAACCAAGGAATTTCATGCATTCCATTATACAAGCCTAGGGACTAATTTGTAAAAATGTGAAATGTTGGGGGAAAAATGGTCATTTTGCCCGAGGGTAAAATTTAGGTTTGAAATGAATAGTATGAGGTATTAATAATTTATTTTTACTGATATAGACCCTGAGGAACCAATTCTGGAGGTCGACCGTGGAAAACAAAATGTTTCGGAATAATCGAAATACGAAACCGAAGCAATTACCAGGTAAGTTCGTGTAACTCGAAGTAAACTTTAAATATACTTGAAAATGCATATTCTTAAATGTATGTTAATTTAGATATTGATTGCATGACAATCCATGAAATGTGGTAGTGTGAAATGAAAAAGATGACATTTGTCCCGATTTAATTGAAAAGGGAGATTCGATGGGAAAATTCTTGTTTACATGACATGAGATCCTGCATGTGTTGGAGAAAGGGATTTAGCCCGGACGGGTAATTTGATGATCTCAGTATAGTAAGGATCCATTCCAGACGGGTGATCCTTAACTGATCGAACCTCCCGATGAATATATGTGCATTGTGGATTTAGCCCGGTTGGGTAATACTATTAAGGACTGAAATTAGCTTGGACTGGCATTTTAGATCCGAGCGTATGGGAGTAATTGTCGTTGTAGGGGATTTAGCCTGGAATGGTAATCCCGATAATACTCATTGAATTTATGTTATGAGGGATTTAACCTGGATTGGTAATCTCGCCGTAAGAGTGAGGTTCACGGGAGTGTATATTTAAAATGGTCACTAGCATGACTTGACGGTAAACAGGATATCCATCGAGATTTTCAAGAAACTCAATGGAACTATAATGAGAAAACGAGAATGGAAATGTATGAATTGATGAGCTCACCTAAGATTAATGCTATATTGCTTGAGAGGAAACTAACTTGATGATTGAGTGTATGTGATAGGGGATTTATACTATGCATGTTTGGCATGAATATCTTTTATGGTTGTATGCTAAATAACCAGTAAGTTTACCTTCTTATTTTTCAAACTTACTAAGCATGTTAATACTTACCCCCTTTCCTTTCCCTGTTTTACAGAGCTCATGGGCTCGTGAAGATTGGAAGACGATTGGAATATTGTCAACACTAGCAGGTTATCTTAGTTTGGTATATAGATACCTTTACTTTGTCTCAATGGCGTGTACAGGTTTTTGGTTATTTTGTTATATGTGTTATTGGTTAGCTAATGTAAGGGCTTGAATGATATACCTTGTAACACCCTAAACCCAGCTGGACGTTATGGCCACATCAAGCGGTGTCACATTGGAGTGCTTTTAAAAAACTTGTTCTTGAAGAAAACCCGTTTGGAAATGTAAAGCCTCTTTGTTAATTCTCAAATTATTCTAGCTTATTCATTATTCATTTAAAATTATCATTACTTTTAAAACTCTTATTGTTGCGGAAGCATTTCAAAAACGTTACGAAGATGTAGTGTTTTTAAAACAGTTATCATTTTGGAAAACCATATTTTATGTTTTCAACAGATATAAATCATAGTAACCAAAACCAAAATTTGAACAAGAAAATAAAAGAGGCCTTATTACATAACTCAAAATGAAATCCAATAGTAAATAAAAGAAAATAGAAGCAGAGGTGTAGCCATCACTGAGGTCTTTGCATCACCGATCCGCCTAAGGATTACTTGCACAGTTAAGCAAAAAAGGGTGAGTATGAAACTCAGTGTGTAATCCCTGGCTAATGAGCAGTCAAACATACAATATCAGAACAGTTTGGGCTTAAGCCCATATCAAAGGCAATATCAGTGTGGGCCTTAGCCCATTACAGTACAGTATCAGTAATGGACAAAGAAACCCTACCCAACCATTCTATACACTCCACTCTGTCTAGCCATACACTCCATGTGGGGAATAAATCGACGCACCCATCCTTACACTCAAGGATAAAGTATCGGTTTCAACACTAACAGTATTTGCAGTAAAGCTGCCAGTAATAGGCTTATAGTCTTTCAGTACACTTCCTCCAATAATATATATCCCACCCCATGCAATGCAACATAATATAAATGTACATACGATAAGAATGGCATGCTCAAACAGTTATACATCACATAGGGGTATTTTGGTCATTCACCTTATAGGGGTAAAACAGTCATTTCACAAATTAGGGTTTAGTTACACTTACCGACCCAACAGTAGGTCCACAGTCGCCTCGTATGACCCGTGTAACCTTTAACAATTAAACAACACGAATGGGCCCGAGCCCACTATACAGCCCATGTGGGCCATTAAGCCCAAATAATGGCCCTGGCTGTGTACACAACACAGTCGGCCCAACATTTCCCACACATCCGTGCTGTTTGGCCGTGCGACCCATGAGCCCGTGGGGCCCACACGGCCTATTTCGGCCCATTGTGGCCTAACATCGGCCTAAGCCCATGAAACGTTCATGGTGGCCTTTACGGTCGAATGCCTACGCTTTGGGCATTCGCCTTACTACTCGAGTGAGTGTACGCTCGTGTGGTGTTAATAGTTGTATACTTCTAGCTTTTACCGATCCATGTTAAAAGTAGTATGATTACACACCTTAACCGAAGTTGCGCAAGTAGCCCTCGAGTCCAAACCCTATACTCCATTAGTCAAAGCAATAGGTTTAACATCCCTCTTTACTCTTACCATAACTACTACACCAATACTTGCCTTATCTGCAAGAGTGGGATTATCCCTGAATGAACTGTTGATGAAGGCTAAAAACAACTCATTGACTAAACTGCATACAGCCGAACTCCATTAACCTATATCAATATCGATCATGTAAAGATTGAACCAATACAATCATGTACCGATAACGTGAAGCCAGTTGTGGAAATAGAACAGTTGCCCCTATTCTCGAAGTGAGAACCCAATAAGATAGAGGCAAGATTGAGTATCCAAACGCTTCTAGCCATAAACGGCAGAAAAGAAGGTATTAAAGAGATTGCTACATCAAAAAGAGAAGAACAGAGATGAAAACAGTCATCTACTGAATGCTCTAACAATCAGTTGCAAAAGTCGAATAGTAGAGGTAAGGAGAAAGAGTAATGCCGACATTATCACAGTACCAAAAGGTGAAAAGATTTCAAGAGGAGAGAAGAGCAAAGAAGAAGAATTCGGTACAAGGTCTAAAGAAGGAAAGATGATAAGAAAAGTGATTAACAGAAGAAAGAGGTGCAGAATGAAAAGAGAGGCAAGTTATTCAGTCACCAACAACTAGAAGAGAGAGGGGAAGATGGATAAGTCAGCCAAAGATGACACTTGAGAGAAAATTATTAAAACCCGAAAGTGCAAAAAGTAAAAGAAAGAATTGGTAAAAGTCGAATAAGCACAAAGAAAAACCCGAAAGAAAACCCTTCCCCAACACTAATCGGCCAAAAGAAAAAAAACAAAGAAAACAATAGCTCTTGAGCAAACCCTTAGCCGAATTTCCTGAAAGCCAAAACCCCCCATTCGACACACTTCCCTCACACTCCCCACCCCACAATTCTCCTAAAATCTCTCCACACATCACTCCACCTGATCACTATCCACATCCCTACAATATCTCCTAGTTTCTCTCTTCTCAACCACCAATTCAAACACTTCAATTCCGATCAACCTAGGACACTACCACGGCATAGCAGCAAAAAGAACATCCATTTGTGCCACAAGGCTCGAACTCATGACCCCCAGTTATCCCAACATGCCACCTACTGCCAGACTAACAAGCTCTTTATAACACACTCTTCCTAGATTTATTTAAGACTCTCACCACCAGCAAATAGGGTTTATTCAAGACAAAACCAAAATTTTGTACAAGCCCAAAATCGAACTCAGGACTTCTCCAGAACCCCTCAGGTCATTCAACCATTGAAATAGACACTTACTTAAGTAGCATAACACATGATAATTAAGACCTCATGTTTTTTGGGGCGTTACATACCTATTCATTTTGTATATGGCCATAAGACATGGCTCATTTTGATATAGGTTGTAACTTACTAATTATGCATGTTGGTGTTTAAATGTTCATGAGATGGTTAAATGTGGTATATCATGAATGGACATGTGGAATATGGCCAAATCACTTGGAGATGACTAGGTCATAATTGGAAATGAGTTATAAAATGAGCGAAGTATAAATGCGTTTGATGATATGGTAATCCTTAATACAAAGAGGATAATCTAGCATGCATAAAACCAATGAGATGAGGTTAACAAGCAATTAGACCATTAAAGGTAGTCATTGGGCTTATCTAGGCCCTGTTAAATACCATAAAAGTTCACAGATGTGTGTAGATGTTGAGGGTGACCATTGGCTTGGATTGTAGACTCCAAGGTCCACACGGGTAGACACACGAGCGTGTGTCTAGGCCGTGTGTGACACACGGTCAATTCCATGGGTATGTGGTACGGCCGTGTGTCCCCTGCACCTAAAATTTTTAGGTTAGTATGTGTGGTAGTAAACACATGGGAAAAGACATGGCCGTGTGTCTCAACCGTGTGGAGGACACAGCCTAGCACACGGGTGTGTGTCTTGGCCGTGTGCCTCTAAATGCATGATGACGTCATAAACAGAATGCTTAGGTTTTTTGGACATGGGCTACGACACGGGCGTGTCTAGACCGTGTGAAGGACACGGGATAGTGACACAGGCATGTGCTCGGCCGTGTGAAAACCCTTGCAGGTTCGAAATGGAAAATAAATTCAATTAATTCCACACGGGTAAGGGACACGGGCATGTCCCAAGCACACGGGTGAGTGTATTTCCTCGACACTGGCGTGTAAGGCTTAAACCTAGAAATTTTCCTAAGATTTTCTTAAGCTCTCAGTTTAGTCCTGAACCATTCTTAATGCATGTTTTGGGTCTCGTATCCCATAATAGGGACACTATGAATATGTTTCATTGGTTTTAATTTGGAACGAAATTTTATAGGCTGTGATTTTTTGGAAATGTCATGTTTATGTACGGTAATGCCCCGTACCTTGTCCCGGTCTCAGGTACGGGTAAGGGGTGTTACAATTTGAGAATTGTTTTGCAAACTTTGTGTGAATATCAATTATTCACTAAGTTTAGCAGATGTGAATCCTGGCTTCGGGAAGTCAAATTTTTGGGACATGTTGTGCCAACAGAGGGCATTAGAGTAGATCCGAGCAAAAATTTAGCTGTAGTAGATTGGAAGCCTCCAAGAAATGTATCTGAGGTTAGAAGTTTTTTGGGTTTAGCCAGATATTACAGAAGATTCATCAAGGGATTCTTGATGATTGCTGCATCATTGAAAAGACTGTTGTAGAAAGATGTTAAGTTTGAGTGGTCTGAGATATGTCAATAAAACTTTAATAAATTAAAAGCATTGTTAACCAAGGCACCAGTGCTAGCTCAGCCAGAGTCGGATAAAGAATTTGTGATCTATAGTGATGCATCGTTAAATTGTTTGGACTGTGTATTCATTCAAGAGGGCGAAGTGATAGCATATGCTTCTAGACAGTTGAAACAGCATGAAAAGAGTTATCCAATACACAATTTAGAGCTCGCAGTGATTGTATTTGCTTTTAATATTTGGCGGCACCATTTGTAACACCCCTAACCCGTATCCATCGCTAGATTAGGGTTAAAGGTGTTACCGAACAAATCAAAACATTTTACAAATAATTCATAAACATCATCCACAATCATAATAAAACATTATCATAGATTCCCTTATATAGGTCATCGAGACCTTAAACAAGCTTTAAAAATGGGTCAGGACTAAATCGAACATATACAAAATTTTTCGAAACATAAATTTTTTTTCAAAGTTATATAGGTCACACGTACATGTGAATAGGCCATGTGCTTCACACAACATTAGACACTCCCGTGTGTCTAGGCCGTGGCAAAATAGGGCATACATAATAACTTGACCATACGGCCATAAGACACTCCCGTGTGCCAGGCTGTGTGAAATTTAGGGAGGCTATTGACTTAGCCACACGGCTGACCACACGCCCGTGTGTCAAGCCTGTGGTTGAAACTGACTTGGCCACATGGCCTAGCATATGCCCGTGTGTGAGACTGTGTGGTTTGCCCAGGCTCATTTCCAAATGGCTATTGAGCAAGACGGCTGAGACATATGCCCGTGTCTCTGTTCGTGTGGGCAAAAATAGGCCATTTGCAAGGCTACAATGCCGCCCCTTTAGGGTCCTCCCTACAAGCACCAAACCAAACATTTCATACCAAATTTTCAACCACAATATATACATCATAAATACCATATCACTATCAACAACTTTCATGCTTATTAACCAAACCAAATTATATCATAATCACCTACCAAACACATTCAATCTAACATATGCAATCTCATGCCAAAATCATAATATTTCCACAACTAAATCATATTACTAACTTACAAAATTGACCTTTTTTTTTGGCCAACCATGAGCACGTCAAATAGGCATAATTTGCATCACATATCATATACCAAAATCCAACCCTAAGTTCAACCATAATCAAGCCATATCACATGGCTAGATATATACACATTACAAAACATATTCATATACTTCTAGCCTATAAATGCCATGCTCCTATATTTACGCTTTCAAAATATACCAAAATAGAAGTTCGATAGTGTGGTGATGATCTTCAATGATCCCTGAGCTCCCGGTAGCTTCGATATCTATAAAGCAATGCAAATACACATAAAGTAAGCTTTCAAAAGCTTAGTAAGCCATATACAAATAAGCTTATCATATAACACAATTATAAACCAAACCATTCATGTAATTCATGGCCAAATAATATCACTTACTACATAGCTCATATACAATTCACACAATCCCAATTCATTTGCTCATATAGCATATTTTCTCATACTTATCATATATCATCACTTGCACATGTACTTACTTTTTAGTCTCAAACATAGTATACATTTCAAACGTACATGATTTGGATACACATTTCATATATTCATTCTTTTCTCGAAATAGCCGTTGCACCGTTCAGAATCAATAAGGATACTCAGATAGCTCAGAAAGCTCATACAATGCCAACGTCCCAGACATGGCCTTACATGTAATCAAATATCGATGCCACTGTCCTAGACAGGGTCTTACACTAAATCAAATACAATGCCGATGTCTCAGACATGGTCTTACATGTAAATCATATGTCGATTCCAATGTCCCAGACGTGGTCTTACACGAAAACACATATCGGATCCTATGTCATGACATGTGTATCATAACTATTCCTATGGTTCGTACGGGGCTTTTCGGATGTTGAAACTTTGTTGATACTATCTAGGATATCTCATGCTCAAGTCATATAGTCATTTATCATTGTTCAATAGCATATAAACATTAGTAATTCAATTCAAAACACATTTATTTGTATATCGACTTACCTCGTACGAAAATGAACGAGAATGAGCGACTATTCAATGACTTTCGTTTGCCCCCAATCTAATTTCCTTTTCTTTGGTACTTGATCTAAATCATTTCAAATTTAACTTATTCAAACTCACATTCATTCAAATCAATCCAAAAACACATATTTAGGGCATTTTACAAATTAGCCCTCACATTTGCACATTTTAACACTTTAGTCCCTATTTCACAAAATCACAAAATACACATAATTTCTTTGCACACATGCCTAGACGAATCTTCATAATATTCATATAACTCCACATATTTCATTTATTTCACATTTTAGTCCCTCAATTTACAAATTTCACAATTTAGCCCATTTTAATCTAATTCATAAAAAAATCAAAGAGAAATCATATTAACCCAATACATATCTTTCATTTACTAACATCAAACTTCATAAAACTCATAATTTCATCAATGGCTCAACTAAAAATCATCAACAATTTTAGAAATTCAAACATGGTCTTGATAGAACACTAAGCAACAATCAGAAAAACGTAGAAATTATTAAAAACCAAGTCAAAACCATACCTTAATCAAGTAATGTGAATGTCGAATGCTTGAATCGTAGAAATGGTGTTCTTATTCTCTTATTTTTGGTGGAAGAAAACTTAAAATGAATTGATTTAAGCTTTTCTTTTATTTAATATATCATTTATAACTAGTTTACTATTTTGCCCTTGTATCATATCATTAATAAACCATTATCTAATGTCCATTTAAGTCATTTAATGCATGCCATAGTCAAGTAACCACATAAGGGCCTCACAATTAAAGAGACATGGCAATTAAGCACTTTAAAACATTTTAACAAATTGAGTACACAAATGATTAAATTTTCATACCAAATTTTCACACATACTAATTCATATATTATAAGCATGGAAAATTATATTAAAATATTTTTCTAGCTTGGATTTGTGGTCCCGAAACCACTATTCCAACTAGGGTCTAAACCAGGCTATTACAACTCTTCCTCCTTAGGGATTTTCGTCCCTGAAAATCTTACCGTTAAATAGATTCGGGTATTACAGTCTCATAGCATCTTTGGGCTCTCGCATAGCCTCTTCAACACCGTGTAGATGCCGCATTAGTTTTACTAACGAAATTTTCTTATTTCGTAATTCTTTAACTTCGCTTGCCAAGATACGAATCAGTTCTTCTTCATAGGTCATATCAGGCTGAATTTCAATTTCAGACAAAGGAATCACATGCGAGGAATCAGATCTGTATTGTCGAAGCATCGATATGTGAAACACATTATAAATCTTTTCTAGCTTTGGTGGCAACAATAATCTATATGCAACTGATCTGATACGCTCGGTAATCTCATACGGGCCAATGAACCTCGGACTCATTTTTCCTTTTCTACCGAACCGAAGTACTTTCTTCCACAGAGAAACTTTTAGAAAGACTCTGTCACCGACCTCAAATTCAACATCTTTTTGTTTCAAATCTACGTAAGATTTCTGACGATCGGAAGCTATTTTCAAACTATCTCGAATCACATTTACTTTCTGTTCAGTCTCTTTTATCAAATCAACCCCGAGCTCAGTCCAATACAAAGGTGTACGACACTTTCTACGATTGAAAACTGTTATTATAAACAAATTCAATCAATGAAAAATACTGTTCCCATGAACCTTCAAACTCAAGAATGCAACATCTCAACATATCCTCGAGTATCTGAATAATCTGCTCGGATTGACCATCCGTTTGCGGGTGAAAAGTAGTACTGAAATGCAATTTCGTACCTAAAGCCTCTTGCAGTTTCTTCAAAAATCGCAGAGTGAATCTCAGATCACTATCTAACACAATAAATAATGGCACACCGTGCAGTCTCACAATATCAGAAATGTATAACTCAACTAATTTATCAAGCGAGTAATCAAATCGTACCGGAATAAAATGAGCTGATTTTGTCAATCTATCAACTATAACCCAAATTGCATCTTTCTTTCATGGAGATAAGGGCAAACCAGAAACAAAATCCATCGTCACTCTATCCTATTTCCATTTCAGAATCATAATCGGTTGTAACAAACCAGGGGGCACTTGATGTTCAGCTTTAACTTGCTGACAGATTAAACATTTCGAAACAAAGTCGGAGATATCTATTTTCATTCTAGACCACCAGTAACGCTGTTTCAAATCATTATACATTTTCGAACTACCCAGATGCATAGATAATAGACTGTTATGAGCTTCGTTCAAAATCATCTCAATCAATTCTGGATTTTTCGGAACACAAGTCTGATCTTGAAATCTCAAAAGATCGTCATTATCAACTCGAAATTCAGAATCAGAATTCAACTCACACTGAGCTCGTTTTGATATTATCTCATTATCGACCTTTTGAGCATCAATAATCAATTGTAAAAACAACGGTCTAGCTTTTAATTTAGATAAAATTGAACCATTATCAGACATACACAACTAACCATTTAAACCACGTAATGCAAATAACGATTTTCGACTCAAAGCATCAGCAACAACATTTGCTTTTCTCGGATGATAATCGATAATAAGCTCGTAGCCTTTTAGCAATTCTAGCCATCTTCTCTGTGGCAGGTTCAAATCTTTCTGAGTCATCAGATATTTCAAACTCTTATGAACTAAATATAAGTGGCATTTCTCACTAAACAGATAGTGGCGCCAAATCTTCAAAGCAAGCATAATAGCTGCCAACTCAAGATCATGCGTCGAATAGTTCTTTTCGTGTGGCTTTAACTATCTCAAAGCATAGGCAATAACTTTGCCTTCCTGCATCAAATTGCAACCCAGACCATTCAACGAAGCATCACTATAGATCAAAATTTTTTTACTCGATTCTGGTTTTACTAATACCGGATCTCATGTAAAAATAGCTTTCAACTGATCAAAGCTTTTCTAGCACTTTTCTGACCACTCAAATTTCACATCTTTCTGAAGTAGTTTCATTAACAGAGTTGCAATCTTTGCTAATAACCAGCAAGTCCAAGAAAACTACGGACTTCAAAAACATTTCTCGGAGGCTTCCAATCCAAAATAGCTGAAATTTTGCTCGGATCAACTCAAATACCGGATGCGGATACAATATCGCCCAGGAAACCAACTTCACATAACCAGAACTCACTTTTACTAAACTTTGCATACAGTTGCTCATCTCGCAAAGTTTGTAACACTATACTCAGATGTTTTGCACGCTCATTTTCATCACGCAAATAAATCAAAAGGTCATCAATGAATACAATGACAAATCAATCTAAATGTGGTCTAGAAATTATGTTCATCAAACCCATAAAGATAGGAGATGCATTCGTTAATCTGAAAGGCATAACTAAAAACTCATAGTGACCGTACCTCCTTCAGAAAGTAGTTTGTGGAATGTCTGAATCATTTACTCGCAACTGATAGTAACCTGATCTCAAATCTATCTTTGAAAACACGGTAACTACTTTTAACTGATCAAACAAATCATCAATTCGAGGCAGAGGATATTTTTTCTTGATAGTCACTTTGTTCAACTGACGATAATCAATACACATTCTCATCATGCCATCTTTCTTTTTCACAAATAAGACAGGAGCACCCCAAGGTGAGAAACTCGGTTAAATCCTCTATCGGTTAACTCTTGCAGCTAAGAATTTAATTCTTTCGACTCGGTTGGAGCCATTCTGTACGGAGCTATCAAAATCAGAGTAGTTCTCGATACTAACTTAATGCCAAATTCAACTTCTCGAATTGGAGGTAATCCTAGAAGTTCGTTAGGAAACACATTAGGGAATTCACTGACAACATGCACGGTTCAACTTTCTTTTCCGTTACTTTCGAATCGATTACATAGGCAAAGTAAGCTTCACAAACTTTTCTCATAATACTCAGAGCTTTCATTGACAAAATCACAGCCGGTAATCCATTCAAATCACTAGATTCAATTCAGACTATTTCATTATTCTTGCATCTCAAATCAATAGTTTTCCATTTTCAATTTATAATAGCATTGTGCAAAGTTAGGCAATCCATACCCAGAATTATATCAAATTCTTCAAAAGGCAACAACATCAGATCGGCTGGAAAACAAATGTCTGGAAACATTAATGAACAATTCTTGCAGACTTTATCAACCAAAACACATCTGCCTAAGGGGTTCGATACTCTAATAAAAAATTCAATAGACTCTACAGGCAAAGTCTTACTGTTCACTAAGTTCATGCATATGTAAGAATGCGTTGATCTTGGGTCTATCAAAGCAATCATAGAAGTATTGTAAAGAGTAAAAGTATCCGTAATCACATCTGGAGACGAAGCTTCCTCACGAGATCAGATGGCGTAGGATCTAGCAGGTGCTCTAGCCTCGGATCGAACAACGGTTTCTTTAGTCCCTCTTTGACTACCACTCACATTTACCGTATTTTTGGGAGGTCTACCTCTAGCTGAGGTGTTACTTGATCTCAGATTTTGCATAATCTTTTGTTGAATAGATTCAGGACAATCACGGATAAAATGATCTAAAGATCCACATTTGAAACAAGCCCAATCTTATAGTCTACAATTGCCAGGATGTTTTTTACCATAGTGTTTACACTCAGGTCGATTGGGTCGAACATTTCCAACAATAGCAACAGAAGTAGTTGGAGCTCTAAAGCTCGAATGCGATCTAGCATGATCTTTACTCGAATGCCCCATATTAGCCTTTGAACGGCTATAATCATCTCAGAATTTCTTTGACGCAGACTGAAATGATTCACTTGCGGATCTCTTTCGCACGTCTCTAGCTTTTGAATAGGCTTTTTTTTCTCTTTCCCGAGTTCTCTAGCTTTACATGCTCGTTCAACAAGCACAACAATATTTTTTATTTCTAAAATCCTGACTAACAAATGGATATCTTCATTCAAACCATCCTTGAATCTCTTGCACATGATTGCTTCAGTCGAAACACATTCTCGTGCATACTGGCTAATCTCACAAATTCTCGCTCGTATTCCATAATAAACATACGGCCTTGTTTCAGCTCAAGAAACACTTTGCGTTTCTGTTCGATAAATCTTTGACTGATGTATTTCTTTTGAAATTCAGCTTGAAAGAAGTCCTAGGTGACTCGTTCCTTCGGAACCACATATATTAATTTCTTTCACCAATGATATGCCGTATCTCTCAAAAGCGAAATGACACACTTAAGTTATTCATCCGGAGTCAATGACAATTCATCGAACACTTGTATTGTATTCTCTAACCAAAACTTGACTCTTTAAACATCATCATTAGTAGTAGCACGGAATTCTTAGGCCCCATATTTTTTAATTTTGTTGACAGGAGGCTTATTCAACCGAACCGGATTAGCTTGTGGCATAACAGGGACTTATGGAGGATTTAGCGGGGGTGAAGGTTGTAGACGTAACATCCCATACCCGTATCCTATGCCGAGGCGAAATACGAGGCGTTACTTAACTTGAACTCATACTTACAACCAATTCCGAGTCTTCATGGCTTGGAAAATTTAAAACTTTCTTAAACTTATCAATATATTCTTACTATGGGCTTACGAGGCCCAAAACACACATCTCACATAGCCTAACCAAGACAGGTACACGCCCATGTTCTCCACCTGTGTGGAATAAATTCTAAATGCACACCTACAGGGGTTTTCACATGGCTTGACACACGTCCATATCCCTGGCCTGTATCCATCACACGACCATGACACGCCCATGTCCTAGCCCGTGTACAAAAACCTAGACATTCTATTTCTAACGTCAGCATTTCATAAGGGTCACACAGCCAAGACACACGCTCGTGTGCTAGACGGTGCCCTTCATACAACTGAGACACACGGTCGTGCCTCTACCCGTGTGTTTACTATCATGCATACTGACTTGAAATTTTTACGTGCAGGGGACACATGGCCAGATCACACGCCCATGGGGTAGACCGTGTGTCACACACAGCCTAGACACAAGCTCGTGTGCCTACCTGTGTGGAAAATATAAGGCTACTTACCAAGCCTCATTGCCACCCTTGCATATGTAGTTCTATATAAATACCAACCAATACCAAAACAAGCATAATTCCTCACAATAGACATTCATTCAACCATGATAATGCATCTTTTATAAATTCAAAATGAATGTTAACCATCATTCAAGGTTTTATACAAATTGAAGGGTTTCCAACCCAAGCCAATACATGTGGCCAAACCTCAATGACACAAAATAATAAAGTCTAAATCCTATACATGCCATATTCAAAAATATAAATCCAACTACACCGAGTGCTTCGTTCGATAGTGTGATCGATATCTCTGAGTTTCGTGATCCTTGAACTAGTTAGGCGACATTATAAGAAAATGGAAAGAAAAGGGGAGTAAGCATAAAAGCTTAGTAAGTTGCATATAAATAAATATTCAACAACTACTTATCAATCATCAATAAGCTCATAATACAAAGTGGGCATAAGCATTACTTACTCATCAATATCCATACAATTTACATAGCACATATATATATTGAGCTCACATCTCATATATAACAATTTGGTACCTATACCACTCACAACACGGTTATACTTTCCTTATTGACTCAAAATCATAACTTTCACCGTTGAAACATTCGGAACACTACCGGATATTCATTAAGCCTCGAACATGAGGGAAAGTGCCGATGCCATGTCCTAGACGTGGTCTTACACTAGCACTTGTCTATCCGTGTTGATGCGATGTCCCAGACATGGTCTTACACTGACACAACTCTTAGCCAATGCATGTCCTGGACATGTCTTACACTGGCTTACGTTACGAGGCCAATGCATGTCCTAGGCATGTCTTACACTAGCACTCGTCTCAATGCCAATGCCATGTCCGAGACATGGTCTTACACTGGCTCTCATAATGTGGCCGATGCATGTCCTAGACATGTCTTACACTAGCTCACATAAGTGACCAAAATGTCACGGCATGAATATTCGGCTTATTTCCTAGGGTTCCAATGGGATTTCTACTATTAAAATTATCATTATGCATTCTCAATTCACAATCAAGCAATTCATGCTATATCAATTCAATGAAAATTCAAACAAATTTAGTAACAATGGAGTTGTATTATTTAAATACAACTTACCTTGGATTACAAAATACACACGACTAGTCGGTTTAGTCGATTTGCTTGGCTTTCCCTCGGTCTAGGTTTGGATTTGACAATTGTTGATCTATATTATCAAAATACACTCATTTAATCACTAAATACAATTAGGCAATCAAAATTTCACATCTTTGGTAAAATGACCATTTTGCCCCTAGACTTTGAAAAAATAACCATTGCACCCCTATGCTCGAAAATCAATTTTTATCAAATTTCTTCGTATCTCAAGCCTAACCGAACCATTATTACTCTTATAGCAACTTCAAATTCTCACTATTTCACGCATTTATGAACTATTTTACAACTTATGCAAAATAGTCCTTTTAGATGTTTTCATGCTAACACTTTTCATAAAAGTTGTCTATTACACTACTAAGACTCATATTCTTCCATAAAAACTCAGCAACCATTACAAATCCGTTTATGGCAAAACCTTAAACTCTTAATCATAAAGCTCATGCTTCAAGGGTCTCAAAAATGCAAAAATATTCAAGAAAAGCCATTAACATCACTTACTTGAGAGAGGAGTAAGTGGCTGGAATTTTTTTTTAAGCTTTCAAGCCCTCCTGTGGCTGATTTTCCGTCAAAGAGAAGAAGAAAATAAATAAATGAAGAAGGTGAATGCTAGGCTTTAGAGTATTATTAAAATGCATATTATGACATCAACCAACCTAACCCTTTGACCAAATACCCTCCCTTGTCTCATGGCCGGCTAAGCTCTTCTAATAGGGTCTAATTTCCCTTTAAAATCCCCCAAATTTGATTCTCTAACAAGATAATACCCTTAGCTATCAATTTAAGACTTTTGCACTTTATGCGATTTAGTCCTTTTGCACAATTGGGCTCACAAATGTTAAAATTAATTCACCAAATTTTTCATGCACTCATATAACCATGCTATAACATCAAAGTAATAATAAAATAATCTATTCGACTCTAGATTTGTGGTCTCGAGACCACTATTCTGACTAGGCCCTAAATCGGGTTGTTATAGTGGCACAACCAGATTAGTTCGAATATATTGGGTGAACCAATCGTTCATCATTTGGTAAAAAGCTTGTTTAGCCTTTCCCTCGTGGCTACTCGTAGCAGGTCTAGAATCAGATGGCATTATCCCTTGCGCGGGAGTAGGTGCATTACTCTCGACATCGTCAGCTATGGCTCGTTTGGGATCATTTACTATATAAAAACACATTTTCATTGTTAGGATTCATCACACTATGGCAATTCATAAATATGACATGTATAGCTAGACTCACATACGCTACGTTAGTCCTAGAATCGACTAAACCGTAGCTCTGATACCAACCAAATGTAACACCCCTAACCCATATCCGTCACCGGATTAGGGTTAAAGGCATTATCGGAAAAATCAGAGCATTTTACAAATAATTCCTAAACATCATCCACAATCATAATCAAACATTATCATAGAGTCCTTTATATAGGTCATCGAGACCTTAAACATGCTTTAAAAAGGGGTCGGGGCTAAACCTAACACATACAAATTTTTTTGAAACTTAAACAATTTTTCAAAGTTATACAGGTCATACGCCCGTGTGAACAGGCTGTGTGCCTCACACGACATTAGACACGCCTGTGTGTCTAGGCCGTGGTAAAATAGGGCATACATAATGACTTGTCCATACGGCCACAAGACACGCCCGTGTACTAGGCCGTGTGAAATTTAGGGAGGCTACTGACTTAGCCACATGGCTGACCACACGCCTGTGTGTCAAGCTCATGGTCGAAACTGACTTGGCCACACGACCTAGCAATCGCACGTGTGTGTGACTGTGTGGTCTGTCCAAGCTTATTTCGAAATGGCCATTGAGAAACACGACTGAGACATACGCCCATGTCTCTGCCCGTATGGTCAAAAATAAGCCATTTGCAAGGCCACAATGCCACCCTTTTAGGGTCCACCCTACAAGCATCAAAACCAAACATTTCATACCAATTTTTCAACCACAATATATACATCATAAATACCATATCACTATCAACAACTTTCATGCTTATTAACCAAACCAAATTATATCATGATCACCTACCAAACACATTCAATCTAACATATCCAATCTCATGCCAAAATCATAATATTTCCACAACTAAATTACTTTGCCAACTTACCAAATTGACCATTTTCTTTGGCCAACCATGAGCACATCACATAGGCATAATTTGCATCACATATCATATACCAAAATCCAACCCTAAGTTCAACCATAATCAAGCCATATCACATGGCTAGATATATACACATTACAAAACATATTCACATACTTCTAGCCTATACATGCCATAATCTTATATTTACATTTTCAAAATATACCAAAATAGAAGTTTAATAGTGTGGTGATAATCCTCAACGATCCCCGAGCTCCCGGCAGCTTCGATATCTATAAAACAATGCAAATACACACAAAGTAAGCTTTCAAAAGCTTAGTAAGCCATACAAAATAAGCTTATCATATAACACAATTATAAACCAAACCATTCATGTAATTCATGGCCAAATAATATCACTTACTACATAGCTCATACACAATTCACATAATCCCAATTCACTTGCCTATATAGCATATTTTCTCATACTTATCTTATATCATCACTTGCACATGTACTTACTTTTTATTCTCAAACATAGTATACATTTCAAACATACCTGATTCGGATACACATTTCATATATTTATTCTTTTCTCGGAATGCCCGTTGAACTGTTTAAAATCAATAAGGATACTCGGATAACTCGGAAAGCTTGTAATCAAATATTGATGCCACTGTCCCAGACAGGGTCTTACATGAAATCAAATACGATGCCAATGTCCCAGACATGGTCTTACACGTAAATCATATGACAATGCCAACGTCCCAGATGTGGTCTTCCACGAAAAAACATATCATATCCTATGTCATGACATGTATCCTAACTATTCCTATGGTTCGTACAGGGCTTTTCGGACGTCGAAACTTTGTCAATACTTTTTCGGATATCTCATGCTCAGCTCATATAATCATTTATCATTGCTCAATAGCATATAGATATTAATAATTCAATTCAAAACACATTTATTTGTATATCGACTTACCTCGTACGAAAATGAATGAAAATGAGCGACTATTCAACGACTTTCGTTTGCCCCTGATCTAATTCCATTTTCTTTGGTTCTTGATCTAAATCAATTCAAATTTAAATTATTAAAACTCACATTCATTCAAATCAATCCAAAAGCACATATTTAGGGCATTTTACAAATTAGCCCTCACATTTTCACATTTTAATACTTTAGTCCCTATTTCACAAAATCATAAAATACACATAATTTCTTTGTACACATGCCTAGCCGAATCTTCATAATGTTCATATAAGCCCACATATTTCATTTATTTTACAATTTAGTCCCTCAATTTAAAAATTTCATAAGTTAGCCCGTTTTACTCAAATTCATTAAAATTCAAAAACAAAACATATTCACCCAATATGTATCTTTCATTTACTAACATCAAACTTCATAAAACTCATAATTTCATCAATGGCTCAACTCAAAATCATCAAAAGTTTTAGAAATTCAAACATGGGCTTGATAGAACACTAAGCAACAATCACAAAAACGTAGAATTATCAAAAACCAAGTCAAAACCATACCTTAATCAAGTAATGTGAATGCTGAATGCTTGAACCCTAGAAATGGTGTTCTTATTCTCTTATTTTCGGTGGAGGATGACTTAAAATGAATTAATTTAAGCTTTTCTTTTATTTAATATATCATTTAAAATTAGTTTACCATTTTGCCCTTGTATCATATCATTAATAAACCATTATCTAATGCCCATTTAAGTCATTTAATGCATGCCATGGTCAAATAACCACATAAAGACTCAAAATTAAAGAGACATAGCAATTAAGCATTTTAACAAATAGAAGGCCACTTTTACATTTTATGCGATTAGGTCCTTTTAACAAATTGAGTACACAAACGATCAAATTTTCATACGAAATTTTAAAACATACTAATTCATATATTATAAGGATGGAAAATAACATTAAAATATTTTTAACTCAGATTTGAGGTCCTAAAACCACTATTCCGACTAGGGTCTAAATCGGGCTGTTACACCATTTGTATGGAGAAAAATGTCATATCTTCACAGATCATAAAAGTCTAAAATACTTGATGTCACTAAAGGATTTGAGTTTGAGACAGCGTAGATGGCTCGAGTTATTGAAAGACTATGATTTGATCATTGATTATCATATGGGAAAAATCTAATGTTGCTAATGCTTTGAGGAGAAAATCTTAATTGCTTTGTGAGCATTAAACACACGGTTTGACGTTGACTGGTGATTCAATTTTAGTTGAGTTGAAAGCTAGACTGATGTTTTTGCAACATATTTGCGAAGCTAAAAAATGCGATGATGTGTTATTAGCTAAACAGAAATGGATTGAGACGACTCTTGATTTAGACTTTCAAGTTGGAACTGATGATAGTTTTTATTTTATTTTAAAGGTAGAATTTGCATTCCGAGAAATTCTGATCTTATTTAAAAGATTTTACAAGAAGCTGACAGTAATAGCTTGCCTATTCATCCTAGTAGCAATAATATGTACGGTGATTTGAAATAAATGTACTGGTGGCCAGGTATGAAATGAGAGATTTCTAAATTTGTATCAAGATGTTTAATATGTCAGCAAGTTACTGTAGAGCATCAATTACTTTTAGTTTGTTATGACCAATGATGATTCCAGAGTGGAAATAGGGACGCATCATATTGGATTTTGTATTAGGATTGCCTTTGTCTTTGAGAAAGAAAGAAGCAATTTGGGTCATTGTTGATCGTCTGATGAAATCCACGCATTTCATCCCAGTGCGTACAGATTATTCACTCGAGAGATTAGCAGAGTTATATGTTTCTGAGATTGTCATATTGCACGAGGTGCCAGTTTCTACTATTTTTGATAGAGATTCGTGGTTTACATCTCGATTCTAAGGCAAGTTACATGAGGCTCTAGGTACTCGTTTGCATTTTAGTATTGCGCTTCACCCTCAAACTGACAGTCAATCTGAGCGAGTGATTCAAATACTTGAGGATATGCTTCGATGCTGTGTTTTAGAATTCGAAAGTAATTGGGAGATATTTCTACCGTTGGTTGAATTCACATACAACAATAGTTATCAATCGAGCATAAAGATGGCACCGTACGAAGATTTGTATGGTCGAAAATGTTGAACTCCATTGTATTAGACTGAGCTTAGTGAGAAAAAGCTTCACAGGGTTGATTTGATACATGAAACCAAAGAAAAGGTTAAAGTGATTGGAGACAATTTGAAAGCAGCTTCAGATCAACAGAAATCTTATATGGATTTGAAAACGAAAGACATTGAATTTCAAGTTGCTGACAAAGTGTTCTTGAAAGTATCACTCTGGAAGAAAGTTCTTCCATTCAGTCATAAAGGAAAGCTAAGTCTACAGTTTATCGGGCCGTATGAGATCATTGAAAGAATCAGGCTACTAGCTTATAAATTAGCTTTACCGTCAGAGTTAGAAAAGATCCATAATGTTTTTCACGTGTCGATGATATGACGGTATCGATCAGACCCTTCACACATGATTTCACCAATTAACTTTGAGATTTAGCCTGATATGATGTACAGTGATGAGCCGATCAGAACTCTAGCTAGAGAGGTTAGAGAATTGAGAAACAAAAACATAGCTTTAGTAAAATTTCTTCACCAATGTCATGGTATAAAAAAGGGCACCTGGGAACCAGAAGTATCTATGAAAGTGCAATACCCAAACCTCTTTTCTGGAAAGATTTTCGGGGTTGAAAATTTCTTTAAAGGGGGAGAGTTGTAACAATTCATCTTTAGTAAAATCGGAACATGGATTTTGGAATCACAAATCAGACGAGTAAAAAATTATTTTATTATTATTTTAATGTCTTCAGAATATTAGTAAGGTCATATAAAATTTTAGTTAAGAAATTTTAAAGTTTGCATGCTTAATTAAGTAAAAAGGACTAAATCGTAAAAGGTGTAAAAGTATAATTCTTTTAGGGGCTTATTGATAATTAGACCATTTGATTAGCTGGTGGACATATTTGGACATAGCTTAAATGTTTTTTAAAGTTAAAAACAAAGATTAGTTTAGTAATTAGTAAATTAAACTAAAAACAAATAAAAGAAATAATGTACTCATCTTTTCCAAAGCTTCCTACCATCAAATTTTGAACAAAATAAAGCCATTCTTAGGGTTCTTGAATTCGACTAGCCAGAAGGAGTGCATATAAGTGAAATTTCATCCCTTTTTAATGATTTCTATATTTTTGAAGTCGTTGTAGCTGAATCTAACTAGCCTAGGGACTAATTTGCAAAACTGTTAAAGGATTAGGGTTTTTCCATGAATGTGTTTGTATGATTGTTGAAGTTGGATGGAAGAAAATGAATCTTTATTGTTAAATAAACAACTTTTGTAAAAAGATTTTTGATGAAATTGTCAATTTGGGACTTATTAGTAAAAGAAATAAAACACCATGATAAATTTGTGAAATGATGGTTTGTGTGAGTTGGTATGAGTCCTTAGGAAAACCGGCTAGCATGATATGTTGAAGAAATTGCATGAATTTTAATTTACGAGCTTAAGGACTAAATTGTAAAGAAGTTAAAATACCTAGGGTAAAATTGTAATTTTGAAAACGTGTGAATTTTGGATTAAATTTAATAGTATGTATATTAAATAGATTGAATTTGCTTATTTAGATCAATTTAAGTGTAACACCCCAAACCCGGCCTAGACGTTATGATCGGATTCGACATGCCACATCGAAATGTTAAAAACATTTTTCTATTCTTAGTCCAGGAAATCGTACTTGATGTTTAAAGGATTAATTCATTAAGGGTTAAAGTGAATGGAAGCTGTGCACCAGGTAGGAGACCGGAAAAGAGGAGGTGAGTCCATTGGACTGCTTAAGTACCAGGCTCCCCTCGGATCCAATCCTAGATATGCACACCGCCATTGTCACACTCTAACATCGTGTATAATTTTAAGTTACGAATGTAATTATGTTCGTTTTTAGAAAAAAATATTTGATTTTGGAAAACGTTATCATAGCGGAAGCCTTGCTTGTAATCGTGTTACTTTGAAATCAATTTATGTTTTTGAAAGCGCGCCCTAGATCTACCCAATTCTGATAGTTAATATAAATTAAGCTCATCACAATAAAATATAAATCAAAACCATAAAATAATTGAGCGGCCTTATTACATTTGAAAAACCCAAAACCATAAATGAAAATAAAAGGACGTCCAGTTCATCAGAAAGAAACCGAATTTGCAGACTCGCGTGGCCACTCCGAATCCCTCACAGCTCCAAGCCCACTATGGTTGGGGATTACCTGCATGGATGAAAATAGGGGATGAGTTTAGGGAAACTCAGTGTGTAAAATTAACCCAACCATAGCCCATATTGACTCAAACCACAAAAACAAAATAAATTGGCCTTAGCCCAGAACAGAATACAGAATTAAGCCCATAGGCCCATAACAGATCAGATCAGATATTTCATGTATATGCAGAACCCAACCCATAACCAACCACATACACCCCTTTACCAACCTTTCACCATGCGGGGAGACTACTCGACCCACCCAACCACTACACGCCTCAAAAATATGCAGCATGGCTGCTAGAACAGATAATGTGACAGAGTCACCAGATACAGATAATCGTGGCAGAGCCACCAGAACAGATATATGTGGCAGAGCCCCCAGATCAGATAATTTGTGGCATAGCCACTAGGACGCTTCCTCCATAATATAACCCATGCCCCCATGCAACAGATACACAATCATGGAATACATCATACAGAATCAGGTCATCATGCTTTTTAGTCAAAAATAACCCTACGGGTATAATGGTCAATTTACATCTAGGGGTATAATGGCAATTTTGCATGCATAAGGGTATTTCAGTAATTATTACCTATGGATATGGTTTCATGCTCATTTTAGAGTTTACCAAGTATTCAGAAACACTTACCTCGTCTTTTAACCAAAGTAGGCCTGTTGGCCTATTGGCCCAGTTTAGGCCCATTAAGCCCAAAACGTCATAATACACCAAAATATCGCATTCTACAGTCTTAACACTTGAATTTACCAAATACGTTAATCAGTCTTTCTTACGAGCATTCGCACACTCACAAGCCCACCAAAATACCAGCTTTTCGACATTTCAGCTTTTCGGCTTTTCGACTATTGTCGATCTAGTCTATGAGAGGGTGTCAGTTACACACCTGATTTGTGACGATATGCTGACGAGATCCCCACACGAACTTTCTACAATTAGATTACTAACACGTTAATCTAACTACTAAAAACGAACTATAACTAACCCCTTACCATATTCTGCCCAAAGCACCTTAGGCACTAATGAACCTACCTTTGCCGAAATTAGCGATTGTGCTTAGATTCAGTCGTTTCCCCTTGTCCAAGCCTCTGATCAGCAGCCTCTGAATTGCACTATCATCATAATAAACAATTGTCACAACCCTTAGAGCCTTAAAGCCCAATCGACAGCCTCCCTAAGCCTTTAGGGATTTCGGTTTTTCTAATTCCCGTAATAAAGAATAGATTCGAAAACTTACCACCAGTTTCTTCAGCCAACGATTTCACTTAAGCTCTTATTTGATTCTGATGTAGATCTAATCCTCAAATCCTAGCAGAATTCGATCCTTTAATGATCTAAGAATTCGGCTATGCCCCTAAAATATGGGGTTTTTGGCTTTTAGTAACAGTAAAGAAGAGATGAGGGTTTTGTAGTGGCTTTGTTGACAGAGGTTTGGGGTTCAGAAAAAGAAAGAGTTGATCACCAAGGATGAAGAAAGACGAAAAAGAAATTAATAGATTTTCTAGGAGAATTTGGCACAGACAATATGAACCTTCGGGTTTTCGGCTTTTGTGATATTCGGCTGTAAGGCTTAAAAATAAAAAGAATAAGGAAGTGGTGAAGAGTAAAGTGGTAGAAGGATTCGGCTATGGAGAAAAGAAGAGGAAAAGGTAGATAGAGAGAAAAAGAAAAGAAAGGAGGAGGAGGAAGGATGGTCAGAGAAACGGCACAACACACCCAAATGCCGAAATTCCTACTACTACAATACCTAGCCGAATTTCCCATGCTAAAGTCCCTTGGCCGGCCACCTCTTGCTCCTTGATCAGCTCCTAGATTTCCTCCCCTATCCTTATCCTTACTCAATCCCCTTATCATCTTAAACTCTCCCTAACAGAGTTCCCCCTTGAGTTCCATCACCTCCCCTTTCTGTGCACAAAAATAAACACCTTATTTGCTTGTCTTGCAGCTCGAACCTGGGCTCTTCCTACACTTCTACACGCCACTTTTATAGCCTTCCCAGTGGCGCCACATGCCACTTTGCCACTTGCTTCCTTATGTCTTATTTTACCCAAATAATACTTAAGAGCCCAATTAACCAGAACCTCTTTCCCCTATGGATTAAAATCACTTAAAATTATCAGGTTTTAGCTTAAGGTTGGGCCTTCTAGAGGCCCACTAACATAATTAAACCTACGCCAAACAGTGAAAAACACAGAAATTCTAAAATTCACCAAAATTCATAGAAGTCCTGAAAATTGGGGCGTTACATTAAGCCTCGTACGAATCTAGATCGAGGAAAAGATAAAGTCTCAAATTATTGTCCTATCTTGACGTCTTTGTATTCAAGGTAAGTTCATATGTTTAAATAACGTTTTAATGTTATTTGATTTATATGCTATTATGCTATTTATCATATCATGTTACGGCAAAAATCCAAAGACGTTATGTTGACTATTAAGCTCCGTGTAAACCTTAGGAATATATAGGATACAAATGACATATCATTAGGGTTACCAAGTTTCGGGTGCTGGTCCTAAATGTCCTACCGATGGCTGAGTTCCGGCATTTGTTGCGGATGCTCATTAGCTTGTGTGAGCAGCATCGTGTAGCAAAATTTTGGCCATCAGCTTGTGTGAGTAGACTCATTTATTGATCGAGTGAGAAATGATGTAAAAGAAAAGGAAAGTAATGGTTTCGACCATATGTTTAGCACACTTTGTGTGAGCTTTCCGCGTATCCGATATTATTCTAAGTGGTTCAATAGGCATGTAATGTAACAGCCCAAACCTGTATCCTTTGCCGGAGTAGGGTTACGATGTATTACCAGACATATCGGAACATTCACATAAACTTAAGCATAACATAATCAAAACATACAATAATCCTTCACAATTTTCCTTTATATAGGTCTACGAGACCTTAAACATGCTTTAAAAAGGGGTCGGGACTAAACGTAGCTCATACAAAATTTTTCAAAACTTAAACATTTTTCAAAGTTATAAAGGTCACACGCCCGTGTGAATAGGCCGTGTGCCTCATACGTCATTGGACACGCCTGTGTGTCTAGGACGTGGAAAAATAAGGCATACATACTGACTTTTCCACACGGCCACATGACACGCCCGTGTGCCAGGCCGTGTGCCACACACAGCCAATAGGCACACCCGTGTGTCTAGGCCGTGTCAAAATTGTAAGGTATATTGACTTAAAATCGTAGGGTACCCCAGGAGACACACGGCCGTGTAACATAACTGTGTGTCACACACAGCTGAGACACACGCCTGTGTTTCTGCTCGTGTGGACAAAAGTAGGCCATTTACAAGGCCAATTTGCCACCCTAATGTTGGGTCCTCCCTACATGATCAAAACCAAACATTTTATACCAAATTCTCAACCAATTCACAACTAAAACATACAACAATCACACCATGTCATTATCAACCAATCTAATGCGTAATAACCATACCAAATTATGCCAAATCATAAGACAAAATCATATCCAAACATTTTTTCATAACCTCATTTCAATTCATTCATTCACATACCAAAATCATAACATTTCCACAACAAAATCACATTACCAACTTACCAAATTGACCATTTCATTCGGCCAAACATATACACCAAAATTTGTCATTTTTGCATAACACATCTAAACAAAAGCTAAACCATAAGTTCAACTAAAACCAATTCATATCACATGGAAAAATATACACTTCACAAAACATATCCACAAACTTCTAGCCTATACATGCCGTAGATTTCGATAGTGTGGTGATGATCCTCGATGATCCCCGAGCTCCTGGTAGCTTCGACATCTAAAAAAATAGTTGGAAACACACACAAAGTAAGCTTTCAAAGGCTTAGTAAGTCATATACAAATAAACTCATATTATAACACATATAAGCATCATAAAATACTTATATTCCATAGTCAATTACTATTACAAACCATATAATTCATATATATTTCACATATTCCCAATTCATTTGCACATATAACATGTTTTCTTATACTTATATCACATATCAAAACTTACACATGTACTTACCTTTAATTCTCAAGCATAGTATACATTTCAAATGTACCTGATTTGGATACACATTTCATATATTCATTCTTTTCTTGGATTTCCCGTTGAACTGTTCGGAATCAATAAGGATACTCGGATAGCTCGGAAAGCTCGTACAATGCCAACGTCCTAGACGTGGTTTTACATGTAATCAAATATCAATGCCACTGTCCCAGATAGGGTCTTACACAAAATCAAATATGATGCCGATGTCCCAACCATGGTCTTACACATAAATCATAAGTCGATGCCAACGTCCCAGACATGGTCTTACACAAAAACACATATAGGATCCTATGTCATGACATATGTATCCTAACTATTCCTATGGTTCATACGGGGCTTTTCGGATGTCGAAACATTGTCAATGTTTTCACATTTCACACATTCATCTTCTAAAGCCATTCATTTCATTTCAATAACATATAAGCATAAATAAATTGATCCAAACACATTTATTTGTATATCGACTTACGTCGTACGAATTTGAACAAACGGAATCGACTACTCGACGACTTTCGACTTTCCCCGGTCTAATTTTGTTTTCTTTGATTCTTGATCTATATAAATTCAAATTTAACTCTTTTATTCACCAAGCCATTCAATTCAATCCAAAAACACATATTTAGAGAATTTTACAAATTAGCCCTTATATTTTCACATTTTAACATTTTAGCCCCTAATTCACAAAATCACAAAATACACAAAAGTTCTTTATACATAAGCTTAGCCAAATTTTCATAGAGTTCATAAAAGTCCATATATTTCATTTATTTTACATTCTAATCCCTCAATTTCTCATTTTCACAGTTTAGCCCAAATTACTCAAATTCGTCAAAAATTCAAAGACAAAACATGTTAACCCAACATCAAGCTTCCATATACTATCATCAAACTTCATAAAACTCATAGTTTCATCAATGGCTCAACTTAAAATCATCAACAATTTTAGAAATTGAGACATGGGCTTGATAGATTACTAAGCAACAATCATAAAAACGTAAAAATCATCAAAAACAGAATAAAACTCATACCTTAATCACCCAATTTCTTAGCCAAAATCCTAAGAGCTCTTCAACCTTTTTTTTATTTTTTTTATTTTCGGCTATATGAACACAAATGACTGAATTTTCATGTTTTGATTTATTATAATTCATTTAATAATCAAATTCCATTTTTAAGCTAATAATATAATTAGAAATCCACTAACTAATGTCCATCCATGTCATTTCATGAATTCAATGGTCCATTTAGAACATGAGGACCTCGTATTTAAGAAGACATAGCAAATAGATACTTTAATAAACAACAGGCAACTTTTACATTTTATGTGATTAGGTTATTTTATCAAATTAAGCACACAAATGATCAAAATTTTGTACGAAATCTTCACACATACTAATTAACATATAATAAGTACAAAAAATAATATAAAAATATTTTTCTGACTTGTATTTGTGGTCCGAAAACCACTTTTTGAACTAGGGTCTAAACTGGGCTATTATAACTCTCCCCCTTAGGGATTTTCGGCCCCGGAAATCTTACCGTTGAACAGATTCAGATATTGTTGTCTTATAGTATCTTCAGGCTCCCACGTAGCCTCTTCAACACCGTGTCAATGCCACATTACTTTTACTAACGAGATTTTCTTATTTCACAGTTCTTTAACCTCGCGAGCTAAAATACGAATTGGTTCTTCTTCATAGGTCATATCGGATTGAATCTCAATCTTAGATGGAGAAATTACATGCAAAGGATTGGATCTAAATCGTTGAAGCATCGATACGTGAAATACATTGTGAATCTTTTCTAACTCAGGTGGCAACAACAATCGATAAGCAACCGGCCCGATACACTTGATAATCTCATACGACCCGATGAACCTCGGACTCAATTTTCCTTTTCTGCCTAATCAAAGTATTTTCTTCCACGGGGGCACTTTCAAAAGCACTTTATCGCCAATCTCAAATTCAATGTATTTTCTTTTCAAATCTGCATATGGTTTCTGACGATCGAAAGCTGCTTTCGGACTATTTCGAATCACTTTTACTTTTAGTTTAGTCTCTTTTATCTAGCCAACCCCGTGTATCTTATTTTCTCTGAGTTCTGACCAATATAATGGTGTACGACATTTTCTACCATATAAGGCTTTTTACGGTGCCATTGTAATGCTCGATTGAAAACTATTATTATAAGCAAATTCAATCAATGGCAAACATTGTTCCCACGTACTTTCAAACTCAAGAATACAACATTTCAACATATCCTCGAGAATCTGAATAATCAGCTCGGATTGACCATCCTTCTGCGGGTGAAAAGCAGTACTGAAGTGCAATTTTGTACCCAAAGCCTTTTGAAGTCTCTTCTAAAACCCTAAAGTGAATCTCGAATCTCTATCTGACACAATAGATTATGGTACACCGTGCAATCTCACAATATTGTAAATGTATAACTCAGCTAATTTACCAAGCGAGTAATTAGATCATACTGGAAAAAATAAGCTAATTTCGTCAATCGGTCAACCACAACCCAAATCGCGACTTTCTTTCTTGGAGATAGGGGAAAACCCAAAATAAAATCCATCATTATTCTATCCCATTTGCACTCGGGAATCATAATCGGCTGTAAGAAACCAGATGACATCGATGTTTAGCTTTAACTTGCTGACAGATCAAACATTTTGAAATAAAGTCAGAGATATCTCTTTTCATTCCTGACCACCAATAATGCTGTTTCAAATCATTATACATTTTTGAATTGCTCGTATGTACAGATAAACGACTGTTGTGAGCTTCGTTCAAAATCATCTGATTCAACTCTAGATTTCTTGGAACACAAATCTGATCTCGGAATCTCGAACAATCGTCATTATCAACTCGAAATTTAGAATCAGAATTCAAATCACACTGAGCTCTTTTTGCTATTATCTCATTATCAGCCTTCTAAGCTTCATAAATCTGCTGTAAGAACAAAGGTCTTGCTTTTAATTTAGTTAAAACCGAACCATCATCAGATATACACAACTGAGCATTCATAGCACGTAATGCAAACAATGATTTCAGACTCAAAGCATCAGCCACAACATTTGCTTTTCTCGGATGATAATCGATAACAAGCTCATAACCTTTTAGCAATTCTAACCATCTCCGTTGTCGTAAATTAAAATCTTTCTGGGTCATCAGATATTTCAAATTTTTATGATTGGAATAAACGTGGCATTTCTCACTGAACAGATAGTGGCGCCAAATCTTTAAAGCAAACACAATAGTCACCAATTCCAAATCTTGTGTCAGATAGTTCTTTTCGTGCGACTTCAACTGTCACAAAGCATAGGCTATGACTTTGCCTTCCTACATCAAAACGCAACCCAGATCGTTCAACAAAGCATCATTATAAATAAAAAATTCTTTACCCGATTTTGGTTGTACTAAGACCGAAGCCTCAGTCAATTGAGCTTTCAACTGATCAAAGCTTTTCTGACACTTTTCAGACCAATCAAATTTCATATCTTTCTGAAGTAATTTCATCAACGGAGTTGCGATCATCGAAAAGCCTTTTACAAATCACCTATAATAACCGGCAAGTCCCAAAAAACTGTTGACTTTAAAAACATTTCTCGGAGGCTGCCAATTCAGAATAGCTGAAATCTTGCTCGAATCAACTCGGATATCTGATGCTGACACAATATGTCCCAGAAATCCAACTTCACATAACCAGAACTCACATTTATTGAACTTTGCATACAACTACTTATCATGAAAAGTCTGTAATACTATTCTCAAATGCTCGGCATGTTCGGTTTAATTGAAAACCTTATTACAATCTGGTCTGAACACACTTAAAAAGAAATAAAAACTTAAATGCTTAAGAAAAACCAAGTCCGAATTATCTTGCTAGCCTGCCACCCAGAGTCCCTCCAAACATCGAACCTTCTACTGAGCGTCACTTGAAAGTAAAATAAAAGAGGGGGGTGAGTTTTCGCAAACTCAGTGTGTACAACCCTCGGCAAAAACAAGCATTCAAGAAAAAAACATCATTCATCAATCATGCAATGCAATCCCATCCAAATTATCCATCTGCTACACACCAGCTCCATCCCCCGTCACACCATGTGGGGAGTTAAATATCGACCCACCCAGCCCACACACCATGGTAGCCCGGTTGCGGAACTATCTTTATTTACATATTGGGCTTTAAAAGCTGTCGGTGGATCCATGATTGTCAAGCAACCATGCGATCCTCATATACTTCCTCCGTTCCATAATCCCCAACCCTTATGCAACCTAAGCAGAATATCATATGTATGCAGCAAACATGCATGTCACATTCATAAAACTTACATTTAACACCTAGGGGTAATTTGGTCATTTTCGCCCTTAGGGGCATTTCGATAATTTTCCCTAGATATGGATTTCACTTACCTTGGCCCGTAAACAAATCCCAAGAGCTAAGATGAATTAAATTAAAATGTCATCAATGAATACAACGACAAATCGATCTAAATATGGTTTGAAAATTTTGTTCATTAGATCCATAAAGATAGCAGATGCATTCGTTAATCCAAAAGGCATAATTAAAAACTCATAGTGTTCGTACCTCGTTCAGAAAGTAGTTTTCTGAATGTCTGAATCTTTTACTCTCAACTGATAATAACCCTATCTCAAATCTATCTTCGAAAATACGATTGCTCTCTTCAATTGATCAAACTAATCGTCAATTATGGGGAAATGATATTTGTTCTTGATAGCCACTTTATTAAACTGATGATAATTAATGCACATTCTCATAATACCATCTTTCTTTTTCACAAACAGAATAGGAGCACCCTAAGGTGAAAAACTCGATCTTGCAAAAGCTCTATCCGTCAACTCTTGCAACTGAGACTTTAATTATTTTAACTCAATCGGATCCATTCTATACGGAGCAATCGAAATCGAAGTAGTTTCCAGTGTTAACTCAATGCCAAATTCAACTTCTCAAATTAGAGGTGATCCGAAAAGTTCTTCAGGAAAAACATCAGGAAATTCACAGACAGCAGACACTGATTCCACTTTCTTTTCTGTTACTTTCGAATCAATCACATAAGCAAAGTAAGCTTCACAATCCTTTCTCACAATTCTCAGAGCTTTCATTAATGAAATCACAGCTGGTAACCCATTTAAATTACTAGATTCAATTCAGACTATTTCATCATTCTTGCATCTCAAATCAATAGTTTTCCATTTGCAGTTTATAATAGCATCATGCAAAGTTAACCAATCCATACCCAAAATTATATCAAACTCATCAAAATGTAATAGCATCAGATCAGCCGGAAAACAAATGTCTCGAAATATTAACGAAAAATTCTTGTAGACTTTATCAACCAAAACACATCTGCCTAAGGGGTTTGATACTCTAATTATAAATTCAGTAGACTTTACAGGAAAGCCTTACTGTTCACTAAATTATTGCAAATATAGGAATGTGTTGATCTTGGATCTACCAATGCAATCACAGAAGTATCATAAAGTGTGAAAGTACCAGTTATAACATCGGGAGATGAAGCTTCCTCACGAGCTCAAATGGAGTAGGCTCTGGCAGGTGCTCTAACCTCAGATCGAACGGTGGTGTCTTTAGTACCTCTTTGACTACCACTCACATTTCCTGTATTTTTGGGAGGTCTACCTTTAGTTAGAGTCTTACTTGGTCTCAAATTTTGCACAATCCCTTGCTCAACAGACTTGGGACAATCACGGATGAAATGATCTGGAGATCCACAATTGAAACAAGTCTGATCATACAGTCTACAATTACCGGGATGTCTTTTACCATAGTGTTTACACTCAGGTCGATCAGATCGAACATTTCCAGCACTAGCAACAGAAGTAGCTGGAGCTCTAAAGCTCGAATGCAATCTAGCACGATCTCTACTCGAATGCCCCATGTTAGCCTTTGAAAGACTCTCGAAATTTCTTTGACATAGACTAAAATGATTTACTTGTAGATCTCTTTCTCACATCTCTAGCTTCTGAGTCAGCTTTTCTTTTCTCTTTTCCGAGCTTTTCAGCTTTATACGCTCGTTCAACAAGCACTACAAATTCTTTTATTTCTAAAATCCCGACTAACAAATGGATATATTCATTCAAACCATCCTTGAATCTCTTGCACATGATTGCTTCAGTCAAAACACATTCTCGTTCATACTAACTCAGTCTCACAAATTCTAACTTTTATTCTGTAACGGACATACGACCTTATTTTAAATCAAGAAACTCTTTACGTTTCTTATCAATGAATCTCTGACTGATGTATTTCTTCTGAAATTCAGCTTGGAAGAAATCCTAAGTAACTCGTTCTCTCAAAACTACGGATATCAATGTCTTCCACCAATGATACGTCGTATCTCTCAAAAGTGAAATGGTAGATTTTAGGCATTCGACCGGAGTTAATGACAATTCATCGAACACTCGTATCGTATTCTCTAACCAAAATTCAACTCTCTCGGCATCATCATTAGTAGTAGCACGGGATTTTTTGGCCTCATATTTTCTAATTTTATCCACCGGAGTCTTATTTAACTGGATTGGATTAGCTTGTGGCACAACAGGAACTTACGGAGGATTGACCGGGGGTGAAGGTTGTGGCACAGCCGGATTAGTACAGATATATTGGGTAAACCAATCATTCATCATTTGATAAAAGGCTTGCTTAGCCTCTTCGTCATGACTACTAGTAACCGGTCTAGATTTTGATAGAGCTATCCCTTGAGCGGGAGCAGGTGCATTACTCTCAACATAGTCAGCTACGGCTCGTTTAAGATCCATTTGCTATATAAAAACACATTTTACTTGTCAGGATTCATCACACTATCGCAGTTCATAAATATGGCATGTATAGCTAGACTCACATACGCTACGTTAGTTCTAGAATCGACTAAACCATAGCTCTGATACCAACCAAATGTAACACCCTTAGCCTGTATCTGTCGCTGGAGTACGGTTACAAGGTATTACCGGACATATCAGAATATTCACATATACTTAAGCATAACATAATCAAAACATATAATAATCATTCACAATTGTCCCTTATATAGGTCTACGAGACCTTAAACATACTTTAGAAAGGGATCGGGACTAAACCGAGCTCATACAAAAATTTTCAAAGTTATAAAGTTCACAAACCCGTGTGAACTGGCCGTGTGCTTCACACAGAATTAGACACGCCCTTGTGTCTAGGCCATGGCAAAATAGGGCATACATACTGACTTGTCCACACA
The DNA here is from genome assembly GCF_007990345.1 of Gossypium hirsutum. Classification (NCBI taxonomy): domain Eukaryota; kingdom Viridiplantae; phylum Streptophyta; class Magnoliopsida; order Malvales; family Malvaceae; genus Gossypium; species Gossypium hirsutum. Next base: position 72,828,909 of record NC_053433.1, read on the forward strand.
GGGACATGACATGCCAGTGTGCCACACATATCCAATAGACATGCCCGTGTGTCTAGGCTGTGTCTATAGGGTATACAGACTTAAAATTGTAAGGTACCCTAGGAGACACACGGTCGTGTAACATAACCGTGTGTTACACACTGCTGAGACACCCGCCCGTGTCTCTGCCCGTATAGACAAAAATAGGCCATTTACAAGGCCAATTTTCCACTCGAATGTTGGGTCTTCCCTACATGATCAAAACCAAACATTTTATACCAAATTCTCAACCAATTCACAACTAAAACATACAACAATCACACCATATCATTATCAACCAATCTCATGCTTAATAACCATACCAAATTATGCCAAATCATAAGATAAAATCATATCCAAACATTTGTTTCATAATCTCATTTCAATTCATTCATTCACATACCAAAATCATAACATTTCCACAACAAAATCACATTACCAACTTACCAAATTGACCATTTCAATCGGCCAAACATATACATCAAAATTTTTCATTTTTGCATTACACATCATAAACCAAAATCAAACCATAAGTTCAACTAAAATCAAGCTATATCAAATGGCTAAATATACACTTCACAAAACATATCCACAAACTTCTAGCCTATACATGCCATATTTCAATATATACAGTTTCAAAAGGTACCAAAATAGATTTTGATAGTGTGGTGATGATCCTCGATGATCCCTAAGCTCTAGATAGCTTTGATATCTAAAAAAATAGTTGGAAACACACAAAAAGTAAGCTTTCAAAAGCTTAGTAAGTCATATACAAATAAAATCATATTATAACACATATAAGCATCATAAAATACTTATATTCCATAGTCAATTACTATCACAAACCACATATTTCATATACATTTTACATATTCCCAATTCGTTTGCACATATAGCATGTTTTCTTATACTTATATCATATATCATCACTTACACATGTACTTACATTTAATTCTCAATCATCTTATACATTTCAAACATACCTAATTCGGATACATATTTCATATATTCATTCTTTTCTTGGATTGCCTGTTGAACCGTTCGGAATCAATAAGGATACTCGGATAGCCCAAAAAGCTCGTACAATGCCAACTTCCCAAACGTGGTCTTACATGTAATCAAATATCGATTGCCACTCCCAGACAGGGTCTTACACGAAATCAAATACAATGTTGATGTCCCAGACATGGTCTTACACGTAAATCATAGGTCGATGCCAACGTCCTAGATGTGGTCTTACATGAAAACACATGTCAAATCCTATGTCATGACATATGTATCCTAACTATTCCTATGGTTCGTACAAGGCTTTTGGGATGTTAAAATGCTGTCGATGTTTTCACAATTTCACATATTCATCTTCCAAAGCCATTCATTTCATTTCAATAACATATAAGCATAAATAAATGGATTCAAACACATCTATTTGTATATCGACTTACCTCGTACAGATTTGAACAAACGAAATCAACTACTCGACGACTTTCGACTTTCTCCGTCTAATTCCGTTTTCTTTGATTCTTGATCTATATAAATTTATTTTACATTTTAATCCCTCAATTTTTTATTTTCACAGTTTAGCCCAAATTATTCAAATTCTTCAAAAATTCAAATACAAAACATGTTAACCCAACATCAAGCTTCCATATGCCATCATCAAACTTCATAAAACTCATTGTTTCATCAATGGCTCAACTCAAAATCATCAACAATTTTAGAAATTGAGACATGGGCTTGATAGATTACTAAGCAGCAATCATTAAAATGTTAAAATCATCAAAAACAGAATAAAACTCATACCTTAATCATCCAATTTCTTAGCCGAAACCCTAAGAGCTCTTCAACCTTATTTTTCTTTTTGATTTTCGGTTATATGAACACAAATGACTTAATTTTCATGTTTTGATTTATTATAATTCATTTAATAATCAAATACCATTTTTAACCTTAATAATATCATTAGGAATCCACTAACTAATGTCCATCCATGTCATTTCATGAATTAAATGGTCCATTTACAATTAAATAGCAGAAAACTTTTACATTTTATGCGATTAGGTCATTTTATCAAATTAAGCACACAAACAATCAAATTCTCGTACGAAATTTTCACACATACTAATTCACATATAATAAGTACAAAAAATAATATAAAATTATTTTTCTAACTTAGATTTGTGGTCCCAAAACCACTATTCCGACTAGGGTCTAAACCGGGCTATTACATGTAAAGGTAATAAACAATAAATGTTCCGATCAATTATAGTATGAACCTATGGAAAGGTATGAATTATCAGTGATCAATGTTTGTATATTCATGACCATGGAAAGTATGAACTCAAAGGTATTATGTTCATGAAATTATCTTGTCATATGATGATTTTGTTGAGTTATGTGTTAAAGCATTAACTTGTGTTGTTGATGATGCTTAGGCTTGTGCCAAGCTTATGTTGGATTGATTCATGTTTAATTTATAAGGTTTAGCATTGAAATGGTAAGCTTTGTTCACGATTTACAAACTTACTAAGTATTATATGCTTACATTATTTTCTTTCGTATTTTTATAGATTATCAGAAGCTCTATAGGTTTGGAAGCTTCTCAGAGACCTATCACACTATCCAACGATTATATCAGTAGTTTTTGGTGTTTTGGCCTAGTTAATAATGGCATGTATAGGTGGAATTGTGTTTAATGATTTAGTTGCTATGTTTGGCATGTATATATGGTTTTGTGGTTGGCGTGCTTTTGGCACTTTGATGCCTTGATGTTTGGTGTTATTATGGCTTAGTTGATGCATGTTGGATTGACCAATTTGGTATGTGATGGTATGTTTATAATGTGGCCAAGTTGGGTTATGCTTTGAAATGGTTATGAGCTATATGTATTTATATGAATATGGTCAATTATGCTTATGATTGGGTATATTTGATTGTTTTGTTTGAGGTGCCTATATGGCATATTAGTTGGATGGGAAAATGGCCTATTAAATTGGTTTTATTATGCATAATTTGGGCATGTTTAAAATTTTCTTGTAGGTTTATGCTTGAATTGGTAAAATAAATGGCTTGATTTTGGCTAATTTCTTGTCCACACGGCCTAAGACATGGGCTCGTGCCTCAGTCGTATGGGACACACGGCCCTGCAACACTGCCATGTGGCCCCAGTTACTTTGAAGGTTGCAAGTCAGGTAGTTACTCGATCGAGCACACGGCTTGGCACATGGGCATGTGAGGCCATTTCGAAAGTTACATGGCTAGGCACATGGACCTGTGGCTTAGCCGTGTAACCCAAGTCAGAGAGTTACAAAAACACAGACACGAGCTGGGACATGACTATGTGTCCCTATTTTGAATTTTACACGGCTTGAGACATGAGCGTGTCTTAGTCATTTGAGTCATACTGCCTTGCCACAGAGCCGTGTGACCCCTGCAGCTTGAATTTTTCTGCCTTTTTCCTTAATGTTTCATATGTTCCTAATTTAGTCCCGAACTATTTTTAAAGTGTTTCTTAGGCCTGAAGGGCTCGATTAAGGGACAATGTCAATGTGTAAGAATGGGTTATGCTATGGTTATTATAGTGTTTAGAATTTAATGTTTTTATGTTATGTTTATACGGTAATACTCTGTAACCCTATTCTGGCGATGGATACAGGTTAGGGTGTTATAGGGATAGCTCACACGAAGTGTGCTAAACATATAACCATAACCTTTCCTTTCCTTTACATCATTGCTCATATGAGTTGTGGATCAGCATGTAAGCTACACGATACTGCTGACACGAGCTGTGGAGTATCTGCAACAAATACAAGACCTCAGCCATCGGTAGGACATTCAAGACCAACACTTGAAACATGAAAGCCCTAATGGCATTTCATTTTTATCCTACGAATTCAGAGGTTCAAACGGGGCTCGATAATCATCATGACATCATTGGATTTACATGATTTGGTTACATAGCAATCAACATATTAACTTACAGGTCAAAATATATCATTAAAATGATATATAATCATACGAACTTATCTCTATAACAAAGACGTAGAAACGAGATCAACAATCTGAAGCTTTCGCTTTTCCTCGATCTAATCCATACGAGGTCTATCTTGATCTTCATATACAAATTCAATAAATTTAATAATTTTCTTATTCAATTTAGTCCAAATTTCATACTTTTGCAAAATTACATTTTTTCCTTAATATTTAAACTTTTTTACAAATTAATCCTTAAGCTCATAAATTAAAATTTATGCAATTTCATCCACATTTCATGCTAGCCGAATTATCTAGAGACATATATCAACCCATACAAATCATCATTTCATAATTTTACCATGATATTTTACTACTTTAACAAATAAGTCCCTAAATGATAATTTCAACCAAAATCACTTTACGAAACTTGTTTATTTAACAACAAGGACTCATAATCTTTCATGAAACAAAAAGAATCATGCAAGAAAATTCATGGAAAAACCCTAAATCTTTAACATTTTTGCAAATTAATCCCCAGGTTAGCTAGATTAAGCTACAACGATTTCAGAAACATAAATCATTAAAAATAGGCTCAAAACCATTTACATGCAAGCTATTGAAGTTGCCGAAACTCCAAACCTAGCTATGGAGTTTTCTTTCTTCAATTTTTAGTGGAAGCTTAATTGGAGAAGATGAGTTGAATTTGATTTTTATTTAATTTAACCTTATTTACTATTTTACCATTTTATCCTTAAAAATCATTCATAATTTCAACAAAACTAATTCCATAAATATCCATTACCACTTCAATTGGTTTAATTACCATTCAAGTCCCTTACGTTAAAATTCCATAGCTATTTGACACCTTTAACTATTAGAACTCTACTTTTGCAACTTTTATGATTTAGTCCTTTTTACTTAATTAAGCATGCAAATGTCAAAATTTGTTAACAAAATTTTTATACGACCCTACTTACATTCCATAGACATTTAAATATTAATAAAATAATAATTTACTCTTCATATTTGTTGTCCCAAAATCACTATTTCAATTTCACTGAAAACGGGTTGTTACTCAACATGAATTATAGTTTGCATGCATTTTTAAAGTCATACATAACATTCACCAATCAACATGCTTTCCTTATCAACTAAACATAGCAATCCCAAGGTTTAATTAGTGTATTCATATGTTGAACTTAGTAATTCCTTTCCACTAATGTAGTCGATATAATCATCCAATCACTTGGTCTTGTATTAGGTTGTAATAGGGCTAGGCTAAAGGTAGGGATAAGGAGAAGTGATTTTTATGTTCAAAACATCCTAATGCTAACTTTTTCTTGGATCCTTTTGTTTCATAGCCTTCATAAACTTGGATCTTTGGAACATCCCTAAACTTATTTTGAACTCATGCTCAAGTTTTTTTTTCAAACTTTAAGCAAACTTTGCTCTTTATTTTTGCTCTTATATTTCTACATTTGAGCAGACTTTTCTTTTCCCTTTATTCATTTTCTCTTCTTTTTTTTAACAAGTGGAGAGCATGTACATCTTCTTATAATTTACCACAAACTTTGATCACCAAGAAAACTTTTTGGTTAAGATAGGTGCAAAAGAATAGGATAAAAATAAAAAAGAAGTTAATGTGGCTTATAATGTAGGTAATTTGAATGTGGCTTATAATGGAGGTAATTTGCATTAAGCGGGCCATTAAGGTCAAAATTAAGTTTCAAGCCAACTTGAAAGGCTTAAAAGATCCAAAGAAAGTGTACCTATATCATATTAGAGTCTTATACCTACTAGGATTTCACCTTAAGAAAGTTACTAAGTCAATTCTAACGACTTAAACCTTCATACATGTCTATTTCTAAAGAAACCAAATTTTCATGGAAAATTCTACATAAGACTAAGATCATACAAGCATTCCATTATTCAATGATAACATACGACTAACTTAGATAAAATAAAAAATTATGCTTGCATTTGAACAGACACATGTACTAAAATTATTTCTAAATATTCATTTATTTCAACATCCTTAAGTAAAAAGATTGAAACATACTTTAAAATTCATGTGAAATTGCCTTACCCCTTTTAAAAAGAAGCAATGTCCTCATAACGAAAAAAAAGTAATGAATGAAAACTGAACACCAGGTAGGATTGTAAGAAAAGAGATGGACCAAACCAATTGTAGCTAAAATGGAACAGTGGTTTTGGAACTACAAATCCGAGGCTGTAAAATTATTTTAATAATATTTTTGGTGTTTATAGCATATGATTATATATGTATGAAAATTTCGTGAGCTAATTTTGTAACATCTAGAAATAGGGCCAAGTCAGAATAGTGGGTTTGGGACCCCAAATCTGATGTAAGAAAATTAATTTTTATTATACTTTTATGGTCTACAATTTCACGGAATGATTTCGTGAAAATCTCGTTCAAAAATTTTGACGTTTGGGCACTTAATTTGGTTAAAAGGACTAAATTGTAAAGAGTGCAAAAGTGAGTTCTACATGCTAGAGGTGCCCAATTGATATGAAATTTTATATTGGAGGCCCTTGTATGGTAATTAGACATTGGTTAATTTTTTGGACAAAAATAGAAATGAAATGGGTGAAATAGAATATTTTTAAGTTAGGGCCATTTTGGTCTTTTAGTAATTAAAATAATAAAAGGGAAAATAAGCCAAAATTCATGCCCATCTCTTCATCCAGCTGAAAATACCATGGAAGCCATGGCTAGGGTTTGGTTCAGGCTTCGAAGCTCATTTGTAAGTGATCCCGAGCCCTGTTTTTAATGTCCTTTACCTTTTTAAAGTCTCGGTAACCCGATTTACCTATTCTACCATTATTTTGAGCTAGGGTTTATGTTTAAAAAATTACCCATGAGTGACATGCTGGTATTTTGAGGTTTAATGGTAGATTATTCATGTTTATGGTTAGAGAAACAACTTTTACTAAGTGATTTTTGATGAAAACGTCCAAAAGGACCGTTTTGCAAAAGTTATAGAATTGGTCACAAAATGGTGATTTAGTGGAAATTGGTGGCTGCTATAGTTATGAAAATGATTCGGCTAGGCTTAAAATGCAAGTAAATTGAATAAAAATCATTTTTCGAGCCTAGGGGCCAAAGTGTAAATAAATGAAAGTTTAGGAGTCAAAATGTAAATTTGTAAAAGTTGATTTATGGACCCACTTGAATAATGTGAATAATAAATGAGCTATATGTTAGATCAAGAAAATAAGATTTGGGCTTAGAACGAGGTTGAATGAGGTTAAGGACTAATTCAAAATAATTAGCCGTACTCGGATTCGAGGTAAGTTTGTGTGTCAATTATAATGCAATGCTTGTTTAAATTAAAAATCCCTTATTTTCATTGTATGAATGGCATGAGTGAATACATTGAAAGGTGATGGAATGAGTTCATGATGTGAAAATATGATATAAAACAATGATGCATGAAATTCAAGAGAATAATGATACATGATTAGTAAGTGTATAATTAATGTGACATTGTATGATATCTCTAATGCCTTGATATAATGTGAAATGTAAATATTTCATTTCTACCATGTATTATATGTTAATTGTTACCATGAAAACATGAATGATATTATGAGACATGGATATAAATGGATGGAAAGGGGATTAAATACCCCAGTTGAATAAAAAGGATACTCAATGGATTTTCTTTTAAAAAGGAATTGACGGTAAAAAGGATCTAGCCCAGACGAGTGATCCAATCCCTATATAGCCCTCCCAAAGAATATGTGTAAACGGATTTAGCCCGGACGGTTACTCCGATTAGGATCTGAATTTAGCCTGGATTGGTAATTTAGATTCGAGCTCATTAGATCATATGTCGTTACAGGGGATTTAACCTAGACTGGTAATCCCATTGTAAGAAAGGAGTTTCATGGGAGTGTGCTCTTTAGAAAGGGAAAATGCAAATTGACGGACATGAACTTGTAAAGTGATCTAACCTCCCGAAGAATATGTGTGCTGGAATGCATTTAGCCCATACGGGTAATCCGATTTGGGTTTGAATTTAGCCTAGACTGGTAATTTAGATCCAAACTCATAAGGGTGGCTGTTGTTGCACGGGATTTAACTTGGACTGGTAATCCCGACGACATTTTATGAGTTTATATTACGGGGGATTTAGCGTGCACTGGTAATCCCGCCATAGGAACGAGGTTCGCGAGAGCGCGTACTTTAAATGATCACTTGTATGATTTGATGGTGAATGGGATATCCATCGAGATTCTGAGAAATTCAGCAAGTTTGATATAAAAAACGAAATAAAGAGTCCTTGCCATGATACATCATTTATATTATATGATACTATTATGATGCATATGAATTGTCATGTTTGGATGAATGTTGTGCTAAATGATAGCACAGGTACGTACTCGAAACCCACGAACATATGATTGACATGTGAAATGATATGGACTTGTGATAAGAATGTAAATGAAAGAGTGATTCATATGTGAATATTTTTTATGGAAATCTTATGTTGATTATCATTTTGCTACACTAAAACAGTTTGGCCAGCAGCAGTAGTCCTACTTTGAAAATCCACCAAAAATTGTGGAAGTCAAATTAAAGGCTGAATAAGATATGGAATTAAAGCTTAATGAGCCTAGTTTCATATAAAAGAAATGTTGTAAGTATAGGAATCTCACGTTTCGAGATATTTTAATTCTTGTGAGACAGAGTCAGAATGAGTTTGGAATCCCCTGTTCTGACTTGGGAAAATCACTAGAAATTATATGCTTAAAATATTTAATGAGTCTATTTTCAAGGGAAATAGATGGTAACATCGTTCGAGTTTCGTACTATGAGATGATTGATATTTAGTAAAGGAAGGTCGGAACTGTCAGACAGCAAAACAAGGGAGATTTTAAAGAATAAACTGTACTTATTGGTTGGACCAAAAATTCTAAAAATTTTATGATAAAAAGATATATGAGCCTAGTTTCTGGGAAAATTAACAGTTCTCAATTTAGAGTCCCGTAGCTCTGGATATAAATAATTTAGTGACTGTGACTCGAGAAAACAACATAACTGGACTTTGAATAAATAGAGAGAAATTGAAAAATAGCATGTTAAAGCAATGCTTATTATTTTTCATGCAAACTTACTAAGCTCTAAGCTTACTCCCTCCTCTCCATTTCTTTAGTGTTTTCAGGTCAGCTCGGGGTTGGAGATTGTCGGAGGCAGCATCACACTATCAAGGTACCTCCTTTGGAGTATTGATGAGTGTTAATGTTTGCAAGTGAGTGGCATGTATAAGGACTTAGTTTTTATGTTAGATGTTGTTATGATTAGCCAAATGTATTGGCTTATATTGATTCATTGTATATAACCATGAGATGTAGCTTATAATGGTTATGGCTTGTAAGCCTATTCATCCATGCTATGTGTTAATATCTTGAGATGTGGTTATGTGATTTTGATTGATTACTATGAATGGGAAATTTATGGCATATGTCCATAATGAATGCCTTAGGACCATTCGAAGTGGTCATGGCTATTGAATAAATGCATGACATGGTAATAAATTGATAATGATTGAACATGAATATTTGCCGAATGAGTAGAAACTGAGTGTTAGGTAAAATGTTGCGGTTAATTGGTAAAAGTGTTTATCAATATGATAAGGCTATTGAACATGAATTGGAATGTCTAACTTAGTGAAACATGAGAAATTGAAAAACACAGGTATGACAACATACAAATGCTTTAATTGGGTTTTTATTAAAGAATGATTGACCATTGAAATGATGTTATAACATGTGTTTATGATATGTTTAAGCATGAAAGAGATTAAGGGCAATAAAAGGCTTGGAAAATAGCCTAAGTGTTGGCCACACGGGCAGAGACACAGCCTAGCACACGGGTGTGTGGCTTGACAGTGTAGTTCAATTTATTTGCTAACGTCATAAATAAAGAGTTACACCGCCTGAGGACACGGGCGTGTTGATGGCACACGGACGTGCCCCTGTGTCCACACGGGCGTGTGACCCTGTTTCATGGGAAAAATTTTTAAGTTCTTCCCAGATCTTTCCAAAGTTCTCGATTTAGTCCCGAACCCTTTTTAAAGTATGTTTGGGCTTCGTAAACCCAAATAAGGGACTGTGTGCGTGTAATTGAATGTTTTAAAATATGAATGAAATTTTATGGCCCAGTTTGCATGATTGTTTGTGTTTAAGTCTGGTAATGCCTCGTACCCTGTCCCACCGTCGGACACGGGTAGGGGGTGTTACAAATTTTATCGTTTAATAGCTCAATTTGATAAAAAGGACTAAATCGCATAAAATGCAAAAGTGGCATTCTAAAAGTTAAAAGTGCTTGATTGCCATGGCTTATTACATGAAAGGTCCTCATGTTGTGAGTAGACCATTGATAGTGGGAATGGACATAAATGTCCATGTATTTTGTGTTTATTAATGTTTTAAACCATGGTCAAATTAGTAAATTAGTAATTAAAATATGTTAAAATAACACAAAAGCATTATCATCTTTATTTTCATCATTCATAACCAAAAATAAGAAAGAAAAAGAAGTCATTCTAAGGCTTTAATATTCTGCACTTAGGTGGCTTGATTAAGGCATGTATTTTGCTCGGTTTTTGATGATTTCTATGTTTTTGTGATCATTGCTTCAAGTACTAGCTAGCCCGTGCCTTAATTTTTGAGTTTGTTTGTGAATTTTTTAAAATACCATTGATGATAGCTTGATGTTTTTGAGTGTTGATGATGAAATATGAAAGCTTGGTGTTTGATATACATGTTTTGTAAAGTGTTTTTTTTACAAAAATGTCAAATAAGGATTTAATTGTGAAAAGTGTAAATTGAGTGGTTAAATGTGTGAATAAATGATAAATATGAGTTGTTATGCACCGCAGGAAAATTTGGCTAGCATGTATTTGAAAGAAATTGTGTAATTTTGTGTATTTGTGATATAAGGACTAAATTGTAAAAATGTGTAACTTTAGGGGCTAAAGTGTAAAAATGCCTAAATATGTGTTTGTGGACTAAATTGAGTAATTTGATGAATAAATGAGTTAATTTTGAATTCATATAGATCCTGAAAGAAAGAAATCGAATTTAGAATGGGGAAAATCGAAGGTTATTGAATAGTTGACCCGATACGTCAATCTCTAATATGAGGTAAGTTCATATGCAAATGAATGTCTTTAAATTAAATTATATGTGTTTAATTTTCATTGATTTTCTATGAATTTTGAACGAGTACATACGAACAAGAATTGACAGAGTTACGATATCTGGAAGTCCCGTACGAACCTTAAGAATAGTATAGGATACAAATGTCATGATATTAGGTTGCCGAGATGTGATTACATGTAAGACCATGTCTGGGACATTGGCATTGTATTATGATTACATGTAAGACCATGTCTGGGACATTGGCATTGTATTATGATTACATGTAAGACCATGTCTGGGACATTGGCATCGTTATTCTATTACATGTAAGACCATGTTTGGGACATTGGCATCATTAATCGATTTCGTGTAAGACCCTGTCTGGGACAATGGCATCGATATGTGGTAACATGTAAGACCATATCTGGGATATGGCATTGTATGAGTTAAATATGATTGCAGAGTATTCTTAATGATTCTGAACGGTTCAACGGGCAAAATCAATTTGAGAAAGAATGTGTGAATGAGTTAAGTGACTTAGGTACGAACGAGATTCATACGAATATTGAAAAGGGAAGTATTTGATGAATTCAATTGTGATATTAAATATGGTACAATGAGAAAGGTTTGTGAATTTGTATGTTTAGCTATGCTTAGCAAATTTGAATTGATATACAAATATTTATATGATGACTTTATTTGTATATGGCTTACTACGCTTTTAAAGCTTACTTGGTATATATTCTTTCCTTGTTTTATAGATTATCGAAGCTAGCTCGGACTCGGGGATCATCAGGAAATGTCATCACACTATCGATCATCTCGTTGGTACTTTTTAAGCTTTGTATATAGGTATATAGCATGTATAGGCTAGTGAGTTGAAGATATGTTTTGAGCTATGATATTAGCCATGAGATTTAGCTTGCTAATGATGTAAATGTTGGTGTGTATGGCTCTTTAAGTTGGCTTAAATTATGTGTTTGATAAGTAGTATATGTCATTTATAAGTTATCTTATGTTTTGGCATATTTGCTATGGTTGTTGATATGGCTAAACGGTTGCTCATTTGGTTAGTTATTAATTGATGTGTTGATGCTTAAGGTATGGTATGATTTATAGATGATGACTTGATATGTTTGAGAAGCATGATTTAGTTGATGGAATGGTGAGGAAATGCATTTAGAAATTAATTGAGTTAAATATTGTGGCATATTGATTTGGTATGTTTTGACAATAGATTTGTGTATTTAAGAGGATAACTTCTAAATGGCATAATATATGTATGGTATAGCATGTTTTGGTAGTCTTTATATGTATGGACATGGTGCAATTTGATGTGGTTTAGATGTGAACAAGGAGGGTGAGAAATGTGGCTTTTACCAAGCCTATTTTCACTCCACACGGCTGAGCACACGGGCTTGTAGCTTGACCGTATGTGACAGACGACCGTGTACCCTAGGGTACCCTTTCAAATTAAGTCAGTATACCCTACAGGTTTGGCACGGTCTAGACACACGGACGTGTCTACTGGCTGTGTGTGGCACACGGGCTGGCACATGGGCATGTGGCTGGCTGTGTGGCCCAAGTCAATAACCCCTCCAGTTTTCCCATGGCAATGGCACACGAGCGTGTCTCCAGCCGTGTGGTGCAAGTCAGTATGTATGCCTTGTTTTCATACGGCCTATGACACGGGCATGTTTGGTGGCCGTATGAGACACACGGCTTGTTCACACAGGCGTGTGACCTTGTAATGTTTGAAAATTTTATGTGTTCCCTAAAGTTTGCAAATGTAATCAGTTTAGTCCCGAACCACTTCATATAATGTTTTAAGGTCTCGAAGATCCTTATAAGAGAGAATATGAGTGAACTAAATAGATTTTGATTATGAATGTATAAATGTATGTGAATGAGGTGTATTATCCAGTAATGCCTCGTATCCCTATTCCATCGACGAATACAGGTTAGGGGTGTTGCATTTAATTGGTATTAGAGCTATGGTTTAGTCGATTCTAGAGAGTTTATCTATACATGCCATATATATAAACTATGATAGTGTGGTGATTCCTAACAGTTAAAATGTGTTTTTATTATAGTAAATTGATCCCAATCGAGTTTTAGTTGACGATGTGGAAAGTAATGCGCCCACTCCCGCTTAAGGGGTAGGCCAGCTGATTCTAGGCTGATTTCTAGTAGTCATGAGGGAGAGGCTAAGCAAGCCTTCTTCCAGATGATGAGTGAGTGGTTCACAGAGCTCATTCGAATGAATCTAGGTACTCAACAACCTCCACCCCCATCAGTTCCTCAACAAAACCCTACTATTCCTCAAGTTATAGATTTGACACGGTTGAATAAGGCACCAGTGGATAAGATACGTAAACCTGGGGCTGAAGAGTTTTGGGCTACAATAGATGTTGATGCTGAGAGAGCTAAGTTCTAGCTTGAGAACACGATCAAAGTGTTCGATGAATTGTCTTGTACTTTTGATGAATGTATCAAATGTGTGGTATCTTTACTAAGAGACAATGCGTACCACTGGTGGAAAACATTGACATCGGTGGTTCCTAAAGAAGTATATAAGTCAGCGATTTCTTGATCAGAAACATAAAGAGTTTCTAGAATTGAAATAAGGTCGGATGACAGTCACTAAGTATGAATGAGAGTTCGTACGTCTAAGCAAATATGCTCGAGAATATCTGTCTACTGAGGAGATCATGTGTAAACGATTCGTTGACGGGTTGAATGAAGATATAAAACTATTAGTCGGGATTCTTGAATTGAAAGAATTTGTTGTTTTAGTTGAAAGGGCTTGTAAAGCCGAGGATCTCAGCAAAGAAAAGAGAAAAGCAGACTCAGAAGCTAGAGATTCAAGAAAAAGATCGATGAGTAAGCCGTATCAATCTTCATCGAAGAAATTTTGAGACTTGTTTAATCATTCTAATGCATCAGTGAGGCATTAAATAGAGATCGTGAAAGGCAACATTCGAGCTTTAAAGCTCTGGCTATCTTAATACCTAATTTTAGGAGTGCTAAACCAAATCAACCTGAATGTAGACAGTGTGAAAAATGACATTTTGGTTATTGTAGATCGAATGATCGGGCTTGTTTTAAATATGGATCGTTAGATCATTTTATCAGAGATTGCCCGGAGTTAGCTGAAAAAAATAATGCTCAGTGTACGAGGCCAAGTAACACTGTAGTTAGAGGGAGACTGTCCTGTAATATTGGAAATGTGAGTGGTAGTCAGAGAACTGAAAAAAGACTCTGCTGTGAGGTCAGAAGCCAGAGCACCTGCACGAGCCTACGCTATTCGCGCTCTTGAAGAAGCGTCATATCTAGATGTTATCACCGGTACTTTTACTCTCTATGATACTAAAGTTATTGCATTGATAGATCTAGGATCAACTCATTCGTATATATGTGTGAAATTAGTATCTAGTAAGACTTTGCCTGTAGAATCTACTGAATTTGTAATTAGAGTATCGAACCCCTTAGGCAAGTGTGTTTTGGTTGATAAAGTGTGCAAGAATTGTCCATTGATGATTCAGGATTTCTGTTTTCTGGCTGATCTTATATTTTTTCCATTTGACGAATTTGATATAATTACAGGTATGGATTGGCTAACATTGCATGATGCTATTGTGAATTGCAAACGAAAGACGATAGATTTGAGATTTCAAAATAATGAGATTATCCAGATTGAGTCAGATGATGAGAATGGCTTGCCAACAGTGATTTCATCGATGTTAGCTCAGAAATACGTGAGAAAGGGTTATGAAGCTTCCTTTGCTTATGTGTTAGATATGAAAGTGACTGAAAAGAAGATCGAATTAGTGCTAGTTGTGTGTGAATACCTAGATGTGTTTCCTGAAGAAGTACCAGGTTTACCACCGATCCGAGAGATTGAGTTTGGTATGGAGTTAGTGCCGAGAACAATGCCAATATCGATAGCTCTGTATAGAATGGCACCGACAGAGTTAAAAGAATTGAAAGTTCAGTTGAAAGAACTGATAGATAAAGGTTTTCCAAGACCGAGTTTCTCGCCTTAAGGTGCTCCTGTATTATTTTTGAAAAAGAAAGATGGCACGAGGAGAATGTGTATAGACTATCGACAGCTCAATAAAGTGACGATCAAGAATAAGTATCCTCTTCCTAGAATAGATGATTTGTTTGACCAGTTAAAATGGGCTACAGAATTTTCAAAGATAGATTTGAGATCAGATTACTACCAGTTGAAAGTTAAAAACTCTAATGTGCCAATGACAACTTTTAGAACAAGGTATGGTCACTATGGATTACAAATGCACCTGCTATCTTTATGGACTTAATGAACTAGATTTTTAGATCTTACTTAGATCGATTTGTTGTTGTATTTATTGACGACATATTGATATATTCACGAGATGAAACTGAGCATGCTGAGCATTTGAGAATTATATTGCAGACTCTACGTGATAAGCAGTTATATGTAAAGTTAGTAAATGTGAATTCTGGTTGCACGAGGTTGGTTTTCTGGGGCATATTGTGTCAGCATCGGGTATTCGAGTTGACCCCAGTAAGATATCTGCGATTATAGATTGTAAGCCTCTGAGAAATGTATAGTTTCTTGGGACTCACTGGCTATTATAGACGATTTGTAAAAGGCTTTTTGATGATTGCAAATCCTTTGACGAGATTGCTTCAGAAAGATGCAAAGTTTGAATGGTCCGAGAAATGTCAAAAAAGTTTTGATTAGCTGAAAGCTCTTTTGACTGAAGCTCCAGTGTTAGTACAGCCAGAATCGAGTAAAGAATTCGTGATCTATAGTGATGCATCACTGAATGGTCTGGGCTGTGTTTTGATGCAGGAAGGCAAAGGTATAGCTTATGCCTCGAGACAATTGAAGCCGGATGAAAAGAATTACCCGGCGCACAGTTTAAACTTTGCAACCATTGTGTTTGCGTTGAAGATTTGGTGCCATTATTTACTCAGTGAGAAATGCCATGTTTATTTAGATCACAAGAGTTTGAAATATCTGATGACCTAGAAAGATTTGAATTGCTAAAAGAGTACGAACTAGTGATTGACTATCATCCGGGAAAAGCAAATGTTGTTGCTGATGCATTAAGTCAGAAATCTTTATTTGCTCTAGTGCAATGAATACTCATTTGGCTCTATCTGATGATGGGTCGATTGTAGCTGAGTTGAAAGCGAGATCACTATTTTTACAGCAGAGTTGCGAAGCTTAGAAAGTTGATAATGAAATATTAGCAAAATGAGTTAAATGTGATTTAAAGCCTGATTTAGAATTTCAAGTTGATTCCGATGATTGTTTAAGATTCGTAGGCCGAATATGTGTTCTGTTAAGATTCGTTGGCCGAATATGTGTTTTGAGAAATTCAAAGTTGATTCAGATGATTTTGAATGAAGCACATATTAGTCATTTATCTGTTAATCTGGGAAGCACAAAAATATATAATGATTTGAAATAGCTTTATTGGTGGCATGGCATGAAACGGGATATCTCAGAGTTCGTCTCTAAATGTTTGATTTGTCAGCAAAGTTAAAGCTAAATATCAGGTACCCTCGGGTTTATTATAGCCTATCATGATTCCCGAGTGGAAATGGGATAGAGTGACTATGGATTTTGTTTCGGGTTTGCCCCTATCTTCAAGTAAGAAAGATGCAATTGGGTTGTTGTCGACAGGTTGACAAAATTGGCTCATTTCATTCCGGTGAGTACGGATTATTCGCTTGAAAAACTTGCTCAGTTGTACATTTTAGAGGTTGTTCGATTACATGGAGTACCTGTTTCTATTGTTTTGGATAGAGATATGAGTTTCACATCATGGTTTTGGAAGAAACTACAAGATGCACTGGGTACAAAGTTACATTTCAATACTGTATTTCACCTGCAGATGGATGGTCAATCCAAGTGAGTTATACAGGTACTCGAGGATATGTTGAGATGTTGCATTCTTAAGTTCGAAGGTACGTGGGAAAAGTATTTGCCGTTGATTGAATTTGAGTATAACAACAGTTTTCAATTGAGTACTAAAATGGCACCGTACGAAGCTTTATACGGTTGAATATGTCGAACACCTTTGTACTGGACTAAGTTAAGTGAGAATAAGATTCACGGGGTTGATCTGATTAGAGAGACTGAAGAAAAAGTGAAAGTGATTCGCAATAGTTTGAAAGTAGCATCGGATCGATAGAAATCTTACACAGACTTGAAACAAAGAGATATTGAGTTTCAGATCGGGGATAAAGTGTTTTTGAAAGTGTCACCGTGGAAAAAGATATTACGGTTTGGTCGAAAATGGAAATTGAGCCCAAGATTCATCAGACCTTATGAGATTATAGAGTGAGTTGGACCAGTTGCTTATCGGTTAGCATTACCATCTGAGTTAGAAAAGGTTTACAATGTATTTCATGTATTGATTCTACGAAGATACAGATCTGATCCCTCGCATATTATTTCCCCGACCAAATTTGAAATTTAGTCAGATTTATCGTATAGTGAGGAACCGATCCGAATTTTGACTCATGAGATCAAAAAACTGAGAAATAAGAGAATTGCATTAGTGAAGGTATTATGGCATCAGAACAGGGTTGAAGAAGCTATGTGGGAACTCGAGAATGCTATAAGAAAGCAACACCCAAACCTATTCACTGGTAAGATTTTCGGGGATCAAAATCCCTAAAGGGGGAGAGTTGTAACAACCCGATTTTAGCTAAAAAGGAACAGTGGTTTTGAAACCTCAAATTCGAGGTCATAAAATTATTTTAATAATATTTTTGGTGTCTATAGCATATGATTATATATGTGTGAAAATTTTGTGAGCTAATTTTATCTTTTAATAGCTCAATTTGCGAAAAAAGGACTAAATCGCGTAAAATGTAAAAGTGGCATTCTAAAACTTAAAGGTGCTTAATTTCCATGGCTTATTCCATGAAAGGTCTTTATGTTGTGAATAGACCATTGATAGTGGGAATGGACATAAATGGGCATGTATTTTATGTTTATTAATGTTTTAAAACAAGGTCAAATTAGTAATTAACATATGTTAAAACAAAACAAAATCATTATCATCTTCATTTTCATCATCCATAACCGAAAATAAGAAAGAAAAAGAAGTAATTCTAGGGATTTAATATTTGACATTTCTGTGGCTTGATTAAGGTATGTATTTTGCTCAGTTTTTGATGATTTCTATGTTTTTGTGATCGTTGCTTCGAGTACTAGCTAGCCCGTGCCTTAATTTTTGAGTTTTTTTTGTGATTTTGTAAAATGCCATTGATGATAGCTTGATGTTTTTTTTTGTGATTTTGTAAAATGCCATTGATGATAGCTTGATGTTTTTGAGTCTTGATGATGAAATATGAAAGCTTGGTGTTTGATATACATGTTTTGTAAAGTGAATATTTTACAAAAATGTCAAATAAGGATTTAATTGTGAAAAGTGTAAATTGAGTGGTTAAATGTGTGAATAAATGATAAATATGAGCTGTTATGTACACTACGAAAATTCTTCTAGCATGTATTTGAAAGAAATTGTGTAATTTTGTGTATTTGTGATATAAGGACTAAATTGTAAAAATGTGGAACTTTAGGGGATAAAGTGTAAAAATGCCCAAATATGTGTTTGTGTACTAACTTGAGAAATGTGGTGAATAAATGAGTTAATTTTGAATTCATACAGATCCTTAAAGAAAGAAATCAAACTTAGATCAGGGAAAATCGAAGGTTATTGAATAGTCAACCCGATACGTCAATCCCTAATACAAGGTAAGTTCATATGCAAATAAATGTCTTTAAATTGAATTATACATGTTTAATTTTCATTGATTTGCTATGAATGTTGAACGAGTACATAGGAGCAAGAATCGACAGAGTTACGATATCCAAAAGTCCTGTACGACTCTTAAGAATAGTACAGGATACAAATGTTATTCCATGTAAGACCATGTTTGGGACATTTTCATTGTATTATGATTACGTGTAAGACCATGTTTGGGACATTGGCATCGTTATTCGATTATGTGTAAGACCATGTCTAGGACATTGGCATCGTTATTTGGTTACGTGTGAGGAAATGCATTTAGAAATTACGTGAGTTGAAGATTGTAGCATATTGATTTAGTATGTTTTGACAATAGATTTGTGTATTTAAGAGGATAGCTTCTAAATGGCATAATATATGTATGGTATAGCATGTTTTGGTAGTCTTTGTATGTATGGAAATGGTGCAATTTGATGTGGTTTAGGCGTGCACAAGGAGGGTGAGAAATGTGGCTTTTACCAAGCCTATTTTCACTCCACTCGGCTAAGCACACAGGCGTGTGGCTCGACCGTGAGTGATACATGGCCTTGGTACACAGTCGTGTGTCCCCTGGGGTACCCTTTCAAAGTAAGTTAGTATACCCTATAGGTTTGGCACGGTCTAGACGCATGGACATGTCTACTGGCCGTGTGTGGCACACAGACTGGCACATGGGCGTGTGGCCCAAGTTAGTAATCCCTCTAGTTTTCCCACCGCCATGGCACACGGACGTGTCTCCGACTGTGTGGTGCAAGTCAGTATGTATGCCCTATTTTCACACGACCTATGACATGGGCGTGTTTGGTGGCCGTATGAGGCACACGGCCTATTCACACGGGCGTGTGACCCTATAATGTTTGAAAATTTTATGTGTTCCATAAAGTTTGTAAATGTTATCGGTTTAGTCTCGAACCACTTCTAAGCATGTTTTAAGGTCTCGAAGAGCCTTATAAGGGACAATTTGAATGAATTGAATAGATTTTGATTATGAATGCATAAATGTATGTGAATGAGGTGTATTATCCGATAATGCCTCGTAACCCTATTCTATAGAATGAATACGGGTTAGGGGTGTTACAAGAGAGGTAAATCATAAAGACTGCTTAAGTACAAAGTCTTTATCGCAATCCAATCCTAGACATACTCATTCCTATTAATACATCACTTTATTTTTCTATAGAGAGGCATTATTTTATTCATGCTTGTTATTTTATTATGCGAAAGAAAAATACTAACTGATAAAAAATAAACAGCTAAAAAAAATAAAAACTAAACAAAAGAATTTCCCCCTTTTTATTTGTTTGACTTATCCTCCTCATCTTCCTTCTTTGATGCTTCATCCTCTCTTTCTTTATCATCTTCCTTCCATGAATCGAAGATATAATTTGGGAACTCAGGAAAAAAATAGTTAGAGATGCTTTTAAAAGTATTTCTTACAAAGTCATCTCTAACTGATTTGATTCGTGAGGCTGAAGATAAAGTCAGAATTATTCGAGACTATTTTAAAGTCACCTCAGACCGTCAGAAATCGTATATTGATATGAAAAGGAAAAATATTGAGTTTCAAATGGGTGATAAAGTGTTTTTGAAAGTCTCACCCGGAAGAAAATTTAACAAAAAAGGAAAACTCAATCTGAGGTTTATTGGGCGATATGAGATTATTGAGAGAATCGAACCTGTCACATATTGGTTAGCTTGGCCTCTGGAATTAGCGAAGATGCACAATGTGTGTTGATGTTATGCCATAATAGTTCTGATCCTTCGTATGTGTTAGCTCCTGATGAAATAGAGCTTCAACTAGATTTTTCATATTCAGACGATCTGATAAAGATTTTGGCTCGGGAAGTGAAAGAATAACGTAATAAATGGGTGTCATTAGTAAAAGTATTATGGTATAGACATGGTATTGAGGAGGCTATATGGGAAATGAAGCTATGAAATTACAATATCTAAATCTATTCTTTGGTAAAAATTTCAAGGATGAAATTTTCCAAGGGGAGAGTTGTAACAATAATTTTCTAGTGGTATCAAAAACTGTAGTTTTGGAACCCCGTTCTTCAATGATTGAGTCCGAAAACATTACGAGTTAATTATGGTATTTTATTGAATTTTGGTCTAACGAATTTGTTAATTGAATAGTTGATTTAGGTACAAGTATTTCGACCCTAAAGTAAGTAGTGTTGGAAAATGAGGTATCAGGACCTCATTTTTGTAAACCATTAAATATTTATGAAGTTATTTTATAGGTGAATTGAATTTTGTATAGGTAATTTTTCTGAATTAGTGACTAATTAAGGTACAATGACTAAATTGTAAAAGTGGTAAAAGCTAATTGCCATAGATTTTTATTTACTAAAGGACTATACCAATAATTAAACTATGGTATAAAATGGAAAATAAACATTTTCTATTGATAGTGGATAGTTAATGATGTTTTATTAATATATATATTTATCTGATTAAAATTATAATTATAAAATTATAATAAATATATTAGTTAAAACAAAAGAAAACAAAAAATATCATCTTCATCTTGCCTTCTTCTCCATCGAAAACATAAGGTAAAAATAGATCTTAATGTCAAGTTTCAAGTCCCTAAAATTCTAAGGTGATTCTCATTCTTTTCTTGCGATTTGTATAATTTGTGAAACTGTTAAAATTTCTAGAAGTTACCATTGTTGAATCTTGAAGCTTTTTGTACTAAATTGTTAGATTTTAAGCTTAGAAATAATAATAAAAAAAGACTAATTTGTAAAGTGAAAATTGTTAGTTTTTGACATAGTTACTAAAGTGTAATAATTTCAAATTTGGCATGAAATTTTTCGTTATTATACGTTTTTGTGGTTTGTAGAAGGATGAAATTGAGATCTATTTCAAAATCGAAGCTCAAATTTGAAAGTTATGACATTGTTAGTTTTAGGGACTAAATTGAATAAAATGAAAAACTTTAAGGAACATTCAAAAATAAAAATAAAAATTTCATATGCATATATATAAGTGTTATAGGATATTTGGAATTGATAAATGGAAATTAAATTATCGTATAAATAAAGATTTGAATCGAGTTGAGGATAATCGGGGAAAAGGAAAAATTACTGACTAGTCCTTACGATTCAAGTTGTTTTCTGAGTTTTTTCATGTATGTTCATATGGTATAGTTATATTTAATTGTTATAAGTACTCGAATTATAATCTTTGTGTATGTGTATATGAAATCTGAGCTATTTACAAATTGGTACAACAAGATGAGTTTTGGACTGAATTGAAAAAAATGGTTAAATGTGTTAATTGTGCCTGAGTGAACGTATTAAAGGATAGGATACGATTGGCATGCCAATAGGGTTAGTTTTGCGCTTGTATAGGTTTGCACTTCTGTGCCTCTATTAGCACTTCGATGCTTTTTGGTGTAGTGTAGTTACCCGTGTATCCAAATCTATTTAACTTAGCTTATCGGGCTACTGGACTAAATGTTTAAAAGGGAAATGTTGATAAATGTTACAAGGTTGTACTCAAATGACTATATGTAAATAGAATGAAGTAAATGATATATATATTTGATAATTGTGATGGAAGATGCTAAACTGAATTGGTATTATTCAGATTGAAATGTTACACGACTCGTATTTGATGATCTCATATTACTCTTGTGAAATGTGAATACAGAAAAGTTGTGTATTTAGCTAATTTGTTTTGTTAATTGTGAATTGAGGTAAGTTTACTATTTTAAAACCTATGAACTTACTAAGTATTTGAAATGCTTACTCTATTGCTGTTTTCTTTTTTGTAGTTTTCCATTTGCTAAATTCTATCGGTCGGATCATCTCGGGGCTCACACTATTCAATCGTCGAATCAATAGCCTTTTGCACGTTCACTGTCCGATTATGTGGCATGTATATAGATGATATTATATGTGTAACACCCCTAACTCGTATCCATCACCGGAATAGGGTTATGAAGCATTACCGAACTTATTTCTTAAATAATCATACATTTCATATACATTTCTTAAATCCAAACAAAAGTCATTCAAATACAATCATATAGTCCCTAACACGAGCCCTCAAGGCCCAAAACAAGCATTAGTAGTGGTTCATGACTAATTCGAAATACTTAATAAATTTTTAGAAAACATAGAAAATTTTCAAATTTCAGGGGACACACGCCCGTGTGGACAGGCCGTGTGTCTCACATGACCAAGAGACATGCCCGTGTCACAGGCCATGTGGACATTTGAAATGGGATCAAATGGTCGTATCCCAGCCCGTGTCCGACCCCATGTAACTCTCTTACTTGGGTCACACGGCCAACCATACACCCGTGTGACTAGCTTGTGTACCCATCAAAATGGCCTCACATGCCCGTGTGCCAGGCCGTGTGCTAAGCCGTGTGAAAACTGAAAGGTATACTAACTTATGCCACATGGCCAAGTTACATGCCCGTGTACTAGGCCGTGTGAAGCTACTAACTTGGTTTCTAAATAAATATCAGGGGACACACGACTGTGTCACCTGGCCATGTGTCACACACAGCTGAGACACGCGCCTGTGTCTCTGCCTGTATGGACGAAAATAGGATATTTTCCAAGGCATTTTCTCACCCAAATTTGCAACAACCTAAACCATCAAATAACATATGACCAAATCATCAATAGGCATTCAAACCAATCTCAACCAAGTCCAAATCATGCAATATCAATACCAATAACCACAAAGCTCATAAGCATCACAATTAACCATTCAAAAACATACTAATATGCTTCTAAAGTATACCTAAATGATTAAACTCTCTTATTAGACTTGGAGCCTAATTCAACATGCATACCACATTCTCAAATTCAATCATTTTGTACTCAAAATACCAATACACAATTAAGGCATTTCCAGGGAAATCCAAATACTTACCAAAATGAGAATAACCTCATATAGATGTACATATACCAACATATGCCAAAACAAGTCATATTAAATAACTAATTACAAGCCAATTCAAATGGCCAAAATTCATCAAGACATAAAGGCTACCTTAGCCAAAAGACCTACACATGCCATATAACCAAAATACACAAAGTTCAAAAGTACCAAAACAACAGCTAGATAGTATGATGAGATCTCCGACAAATTCCAATTTGAGCAAGCTTCGAAATCACTATAAACATGTAAAAGTAAACAAAATAAGCTATTAAGCTTAGTAAGCTCATATGTATAATAAGTACAACTTACCATTCATTCTCGAATTAAAAAAGCATAATTAGACATGTATAAGTTTCAATCAAATTCAAAGGTTAGCACAGAATCATAATCATGTTAGTCATGTATGAATACATCAACTCTAAATTACTTATCATACTTCTCACAAATACTTGAATTGGTTCGTATCATCTTTTATATCCCCATACCATCATCTTTACCCGTTGAACCATTTGGAATACTATCAGATACTCAGGAATCTCACACATTAAGTGCCAATACATGGTTGAAACCATCTTTATCATATATCTTGTATAAATGCTCACTATCGAGCTATCACTGGGTCTGCTCACACAAGCTAACGAGCAACCGTAACAAATGCCGAAAAACTCAGCCATCGGTAGAACGTACAAACCAGCACCCAAAACACAATAACCCCTAATGACATGTCATTTGTATCCTATCTATTTCTAAGGTTAAACCAGGATTTATACATTGCTGATAACTCATTGAGAGCTTCCGTGTATCGTATTATTACAATTATATCAATCAAGCATTCAAACACATATAATTTAATGCTTATTAAACATACGAACTTACCTCGAATTAATACGAAGAAAATCGAGCGATCAATCCACTACTTTATTTTTCCCCGATCTAAATCTGTACATTGCTTTTCTTGATCTATATAATCAAATTTAACTTATTTAAATACCATTCTATTCAATTTAATCCAAAATTCATATTATGGCAAAAATACTATTTTGCCCCTAAACATTTAACTTCTTTACAATTTAGTTGCTAGCTCATAAAAATACAAATTCATGAAATTGAATTTCAACCCATTATAGCCAAATATTATTTAGACCCATAGAAGCCCATATTTTTCATTATTTCACACATTTACGACATAATTTTCACATTTCTCAATTTACTCCATATTTAACATTTTTAACCAAAATCACTTTACAAAAGTTGTTTACCTAACAACAATAATTCATTTTATATCATAAAACATCAAAACACATACACAATCATCAATTGTAAAACCCTAATACTTTAGCAGTTTCATAAATTAGTCCCCGGGCTAGCTAGATTAAGTACAACGACTCCAAAAACATAGAAATCATTAAAAACGAGACAAAAAATACTCACATGCTAGCTAGAGAAGTAACCAAAACCTTCAAGCCCTAAACATGACTTCTTCCTTGCTAAATTTAGTGGTGAAGAAGAGAAAATGATGATATTTTTATGTTATTCATTATTTTACTTAAGTTATTTACTAATTTACTATATTGACCTTAAATGTTAACCTTTGAAAACACATATATCATGTCCATGAAAGTCCAATCACTTTATGGATGGTTTAATTAAAACATAAGGACCTCCAATTTAAAGTTCCATAGCTATTAAGCACCTTTAGCTATTAGAACACAACTTTTGCACTTTACGCGATCTAGTCCTTTTTATTGAATTAAGCATGCAAACGATAAAATTTCTTAGTGAAATCTTTATACGACACTAAAATCATGCTGTAGACATTAAAATAATAATAAAATAATTATTTTGACTTCAGATTTGTGGTCCTGAAACTACTGTTCTGATTTCACTGAAAACAAGATATTACAATATGTGTTTACTTGGAGGGATAATTTAGTGTGAGGTGTTTAATGTTTGAAGTATGGAAAGATTATATGCATAGAATAATGGAAATGTTTGGTATCATGTAGTAGTGGTTAATCTATCTTCTAATGGATTATTGAGTATGTTTTGATATAGTATGGTTAAACGTGGTAAGGATGTATTGGTTATGTGTTGTGTTATCATAAACATTACTTGAATGGTATTTTGAGTATGATAAAGGATGGTAAATTTGATGATTTTTTATGAATATAAACCAAAGATTTGTTGGTTGAATTGGTATAACTTGGTTTGATTTGTGGTTGCCAAAGTTGTGGAAATGTTGTAATGGAAGTTTAAATGTAGTTTAACGAATGGTTAGACATGCTTTTGAATTGATTTTGTACAGGTTATAAGTGTGCATTTTTCACCATTTGAGCTAATGTTTTGTCTTGGCATGGAATAGGTACCAAATGGCCTAAAATGTACGAAAACAAAGTCCACATCTAGATGAGGAACTCTCATTGTCGCAACGTTGGCCAACAGTTTGTAACGTCCTGACATCGAGTGGCTGTTTGTCACAACGTAAGAAAATGTTTGGCGATGTCACGATGTGGAGAAGGAGACATCACAACATCAGCCATGAATTTTTAAAACTTTTCAATTTGGTCCTTATACATTTATGGGTCAACAAAAGAGCTTTTGTAAGCTCGATTAAGGCTCAAATTTAGTTGTGAATCATATTATGAATTTGTTTAAAGCTCAAAATTTTTTTGATTGATATATTTTATGTATTTTGTTGGTAATTGGCCTGAAAATGTTCGTAGCATCTCATAACTTAGACCCAACGATCGAGTCTAGCGAGGGGTGTTCCACTATTATATGATAGCATGTATATATTCATGGCCATATCCTCAATCAGCTCACAAGATTCCTCATTTTAAAGAAAGCTAACTTACATTATTTTTGAAGACTAAATAAGCTCATTTTAAAGAAAATCATAGTTGTACTTTGAGTTAACTTAAAAGCATTCATTCATTAGGTCGTGTATACTTAGGATTCATTTTATTCTTGATAGTGTTGTTTTACAAAAATAGTTTGTTTATCATTCTTCTTTTAAAAAAAACTCGATGTTAAACTAATGCAGCGGAAAAACCATTTTTCAAGTCATTTTGGAAACTTAGTTGCCTTATCGAGTTGTTTTTAAAAAATGATTCCTTTGCAATGCAATGGAAACTAGGAAACAATATCAAACTTTACTTAAGTCCAATATCATGCATTATCTGGTTATTATGCTTGAGAAATCTATGCATGCAAAAAGTCCCATAAGAATAGTTACCAAGCCAAAAACTAGGAATACATAAAATTTACAAACCAAAACCAATAGAGACTAATTAATACTTATTAAAAATAATCCGAGGTCTAAGGAGATTCTCTGTATGTCAGGTTCGGTCCTAGTTTCGTAGCTTACCTAAAAAGTTAAACACTATTGGGGGTGAGCTTATGAAAAGCTTAGTGTGAGTCAAACTATTATTTAAACAAACATAAATATCGAATACAGTGAAACAGATTAGCTTTAATAGAAGAAAACAAAACCATTGTAGGAATTTTGTATCCTGACATAGCCATTATCAAATTGATGTCGAGTGGTGTATGAGCGTGGGACATCATTCATTCGAGTAACAATCATTAAGTTTGATACATTCAATACAACACAATACAACACATATCATAAATTAATAACATTCAAATATGTCATAAGCATGATGCAATGCAAAAAGGTTCCTACCCATACCATCCGCTACACACCATGAGTTCCTCCAAACCCGTCATCTGAACACTAAAATATTATGAGCTTAAGCCCATTGTGGTTAAAACCACCGATAATAATATGCAAAAAATTATGCCAGTAAAAATGCGATAAATCGCCATTCCCTTCGGTACTCCCGGTGCAGTGCACTGACTATGAATAATGCAGACTTCATATGCAGCTAGTACTCCATGGAACTCCTCCGTCAACCAAAAAATCCCAACCCGATTCATATGTAATATGTCACACAATCTTATACATAATCATATCTCAAAACTTTTCACATTCATTTGACATGCTCAGCATGTCCTCAATAATCACATACTTTCAGTAAATGGAAACAGTGTTCCAATCTTTCAAATTACCATTGTGTTGGTATCAATTAATGTCGTTCGATTTCACATACTTTACGTATTTTCATTGTGCATAAATAACACCCTTTTCAGTATACAATATAACAAATATCTCATGTGTTTAAACCATACATAAGCTTAATATCTCAACACATTATATCATTCAATCAAACATTGTAACGTCCTGAATTAGGGCCTAGTCGAAACTGTAATAGCTCGATTTAGGGCCAAAATGGAACAGTGGTTTCGAAACCACGAATCTGAGGTTGAAAATTTTATGACTGGGTGTTTAATTTGATGTTTAGGACTAAATTGAAATAGGTGAAAAATGTGTGTTCTAGTTCATAAAGTACTTGATTGAAATGGGGGTTTTAAGTAGAGGTCCTTAAATGGAATTAGACCTTTATACTTTATATGGACAAAAATGGGCACGAATAGGACAAAATTTTAAAGAAAGGCCTTAAGGGTATTTTTGTCATTTGGTAATTAAAAGAAATAAAATGGGAAAAATAAGCCAAAATTTTGTCCATCCATCTACTTCCTTGGCTGAAACTTGTATGTTCACCATAGCTAGGGTTTTTTCCAAGCTTTCAAGCTCAATAGTAAGTGCATTCAAGCCCCGTTTTTAATGTTCTTTACATTTTTGAAATCCTCGTAGCTCGGTCTACCTATTTCTACCATTATTTCGAGTTAGGGTTTATGTTTAAAAATTTACCCATGAATTATATGATGTATTTTGATGTTTGATGTAGAATATGAATGTTTGAAGTTAGGAGAACGATCTTTTCTAAGCGATTTTTAGCGAAAACAAGCAAAACGACATAATCGGTAAAAATACCTAATGTTCATAAGTACATGTTAGAGTGAGAATTTGATGTTGTAATAGGAGAGAAAAATGTTCATCATGTCATAAAACATAAGAATAAGGGCTGAAATTAAATTTCCGAGCCTAGGGACAAAATCGTAATTTTATAAAAGTTAGGGGGCAAAAACATAATTTTTCCATAATATGATTTTTAGATTGAAATAGATATTATGAGTGTTAAATGAGCTAAATGTGTTGTTATAGATCAAGAAAGGTGTGGAATCGACCTCGAACGGGGGAAGGAAAAGATTTTGGACTAAATTGCAAAATTTACATATTTTGCACCGAGGTAAGTTAGTATGTAAATAATACATTATCTATATTTACGTTTTTACATTTCAGCATCTTTTATATATTGTAGCTGATTTTGAATCATAATCGACTATTGGAAGAATGGAAATAAGTATTAGAAAGTGAAATACTTCCTAGGTGAACCTTCGGAATCGAAAGATATAGATGGTATGTAGCTAGGTCACATGTATGGTGCTAAGTGCACATCATGTGTACAAGAGAGCTACGAGATACTATGTGGTAGCTAGGTCGCATGTGTGGTTCCAAGTGAAGGACACCATGTAGACAAGAGAGCTATGGGATAAATGTAGCTAGGTCGCATGTGTGGTTCCAAGTGAAGGACACCATGTAGACAAGAGAGCTACGAGATAAATGTAGCTAGGTCACATGTGTGGTTCCAAGTGAAGGACACCATGTAGACAAGAGAGCCGAATGTGTACAAGAGAGCCGAACTATGTGATGGGTGGAACTACGTGCTGAAACCACCAAGCATCGGGGACTCGATCCGAAGTGTTCAACGGGAAAATCGACTAAATGAAATTATGTATGACCTTGTAATGATAAGTGTAAGAATATACATGTGTAACGTATGACTAATAAGCTGGATATGTGATTGGAGGTTGGAAAAATTGTTAAGGATAAGCAATGAATGCAGCCAAAGTGTGAAAGATCAAAATTGATAATAAAACTGTTTGGACAGTCGCAGTGATGTGAATTTGAAAAATCACCAAAATAGTAAGAATTTAATTAGAGGCTTAATGAGAGATGAAATTAAATCTTAATGAGTCTATTTTCATGTAAAAGAAACAGGGAAAGTAAAGGAATCTTATATTTTGAGATATTTATATTTTTATGATACATGTTCAGAATGACTACGTGATCCCCTATTCTGACTTTGAAAAATAATTAAAAAATTTTAAAAATTAATTAATAAATATAGTTTATATTCCTAGATTCCTTATTGAGTCTAGTTTTAAATGAAACAAATTTCATGGCTATTTGACTTTTTTACAGGGAGAAAAAAAATTCGTAGTGAACAGAGGTCAGATCAGTCAAGCTGTATAACTGGGGAAACTTTAACTAATAAACTGTACTAATTGGCAGGACCAAAAATTCTAGAAATTTTTTTGTAAGAATTAATGTGAGTCTAGTTTCAAGAAAATTTTACAGATTTGATTTTTGAGTTTCGTAACTCAAGTTATGATTTATTCATTGAACATGATGCAGGAGGGACAGCTTGATCAAATTGGAGTAAATAGTGAAATTAAAAATAGATATAATTGAGTTATTTTGTAAACATATTAGATTCCTTATTTATTATTTATATACTTACTAAGCTATAAGCTTACTTTCTTTTCTCTCTTTTGTCTTATAGTGTCATCCAGCTAGCACAAGAGTTAGAGATCGTTGAAGATCTGCTCGCACTATCAATACTTTTGGCATTTGAACTAAACATTTTGAATTATGGCATGTATAGTAGGCTTAGTTATTTTTTTACGCGTCATAATTTCCTAGGTTTAAAATATTGGTTACAGTATTTGACTGATTATTTTGTACAAAGCCATTGAAGTTGGCTAATATTGTTAAAAGCATATGTTATAATGATTCATGATCTAGTTGAATGCCATATTTTTGTCTCGGTTTTATTTAATGGTATGTGGTATGTTCTGGTAATACCTCGCACCCTGTTTCGGTGTTGAATGCGGGTAAAGGGCGTTACATTTAGTGGTATCAGAGCTATGGTTTAGTTGGTTCTCAGCCTAATATAGTGTGTGTAAAAGTCTAGCTATACATGCCATAAATATACTGTGATAGTGTGGTGACTCCTGATCATTCTAAACTATGTTTTGTTTTAATATAGTAACGGATCTCGACGGAACTGCAGCTAATGATGCTGCAAGTAATGCGCCGGCTCCCGCACAAGGGACCGCAACTGTAGAAAGTAGACCTGAGACATTGAGACAGGGAGATGAGGCTCGAGATGCCTTTCTTCAAATGATGAACAATTGGTATACTGAGTTTATTCGAGCAAACCCAAATGCTCAACCTCCTCCACCCCCTCCCATACCTCAGACGGTTCCTGTAGCTGCTCAAGGAATAGATTTGGTAAAAATGAACAAGCCTCCGGTCGATAAGATTCGAAAACAATGGGCCGAAGAGTTTAGAGCAAAGATCAATGATGATCCCGAGAAAGCGGAGTTCTGGCTTGAATATTGTACCCGTGTATTTAATGAGCTCTCATGTACACCCGAGGAGTGCTTAAAGTGTGCTATATCACTTTTGAGAGATTCGGCCTACCATTGGTGGAAGACTTTGGTAGTAGTGGTGCCAAAAGAAAGGGTTACTTGGGATTTATTCCAGGAAGAATTTAGAAAGAAATACATAAGTCAGTGATTTATTGATCAAAAACGGAAGGAGTTCCTTGAATTAAAGCAAGGTAAGATGTCTATGGCAGAGTATGAACGCAAATTTGTAAGACTCGACAAGTATGCCTAGGAATGTGTGTCCACCGAGGCTATTATGTGCAAAAGATTTGAGGATGGGCTTAATGAGGACATTAAAGTGCTTGTGGGAATTCTGGAGCTGAAAGAATTTGTAGTATTGGTTAACCGAGCTCTTAAAGTCGAAGAATTGAATAAAGAAAGAAGAAAAGCTGCTATTGAGGCCCGAGATGCCAGAAAGAGGCCGATAAGCAAGTCATTTCAATCCCAATCAAAGAGGTCCAAAGGGACAAACCCTCGAATGACATTTTCAGCTGGGGATTCATACAGAGTTCGTGGTAAGGCATATTTGGGGTCTAAAGCTCAAGCTACTTCAGTGGCAAGAGTGGGTAATGTGCGGTCTAGAAAGTTCGAATGTCAGCAATATGGCAGACAACATTTTGGCGAGTGTTGGGGAAACAAGAGAGCTTGTTTCAGGTGTGGTTCTCGCGAGCATTTTATCAGAGACTGTCCGGAGAAAGTTAAAGAAGAAAAATTTCAGAGTGCTAGACAAAGTACTACCACCAGCAGAGGTAGACCACCAAGAAATACTGAAAGTGGAGCTAGCAGTAAAACTGTGATGAAAGATTCAGCGGCGAGATCAGAAGCTAGAGCACCTGCTAGAGCTTATACCATACGTGCCCGAGAGGATGCATCATCTCCTGATGTGATTACTAGTACATTTTTTCTCTATGATACTATTATTATTACATTGATTGATCCCGGGTTTACTCATTCCTATATTTGTGTGAATTTAGTATCTAATAAGAAGTTACCTCTTGAGTTTACTGAGTTTACGATTAAAGTGTTGAACCCCTTAGGCCAATATGTGCTAGTTGATAAGGTTTGCAAGAATTGCCCATTAATGATTCAAGGTCACCTTTTTCTGGCTAATCTGATGCTGTTACCATTTGATGAGTTTAATGTTATCTGGGGAATGGACTGGTTGACATTGTATGATGCCAAGGTAAATTGTAAACAGAAAACACTAGAGTTGAAATGTGAAAATGGTGAAATTTTATGGGTTGAAACAGATGAATCAAATAAATTGCCTATGGTGATTTCACACATGTCTGCACAGAAATACATAAGGAAAAGGTGTGAAGCTTATCTTGCCTATGTAATGAATACTGAGATGTCTGAATTGAAGCTTGAAGCAGTGCCGATAGTCTATGAATTTCCAGATGTATTTCTAGAGGAATTGCCTGGGTTGCCTCTGAACAGAGAGATAGAGTTTGCCATTGATTTGTTACCGGGGACTACACCGATCTCGATTGCTCCATATAGAATGGCTCCGACTGAATTAAAAGAATTGAAGGCTCAGTTGCAAGAGTTAACAGACAAGGGATTTGTGAGACCGAGTTTCTCTCCCTGGGGTGCTCTTGTATTGTTCGTAAAGAAGAAAGATGGCTCAATGAGGCTTTGCATTGATTACCGTTAGCTCAATAAGGTGACTATAAAGAACAAGTACTCGTTACCGAGGATTGACGATTTATTTGATTAGTTGAAGGGGGCAACAATGTTTTCAAAGATTTTTTGAGGTCCAGTTACTACTAGTTGAGAGTTAAGGAGTCAGATGTGCTGGAAATCACCTTTAGGACAACGTATGGACATTATGAGTTCCTTGTGATGCCTTTCAGCTTAACTAATGCTCCAGCTATATTCATGGACTTGATGAACCGAATCTTTCGACCATATTTGGATAAGTTTGTGGTAGTGTTCATAGATGACATCCTAATCTATTCTCAGGATGAGTCTGAGCACGCCAAACACTTGATAACCATATTGCAGATCTTGAGAGAAAAGAAACTGTTTGCTAAGTTTAGCAAAAGTGAGTTTTGGCTTTGTAAAGTCAGATTTTTGGGACATATAGTCTCAGGTGATGGTATTCGGGTGGATCCGAGCAAAATTTCTGCGATCGTTGATTGGAAACCACCAAAGAATGTATCTAAGGTTAGAAGCTTTTTAGGCTTGGCCGGGTATTATAGACGTTTTGTTGAGGGACTTTCGATGATTGCCTCTCCTATGACTAAGTTGCTGCAATTGAATGTTAAGTTTGAATGGATTGATAAATGTCAACAGAGTTTTGAAAAGCTGAAAGCACGATTGACTGAAGCACTGATTTTAGTACAGCCTGAGCCAGGGAAAGAGTTCGTAATTTATAGTGATGCATCATTGACAGGCCTTAGATGTGTGCTGATACAAGAGGGTAAAGTGGTAGCTTATGCCTCGAGACAGTTAAAATCGCATGAGAAGAACTATCCTACACATGATTTGGAATTGGCCGCTATTGTCTTTGCCTTGAAGATCTGGCGTCATTATTTGTATGGTGAAAAATGCCGAATTTTTACTGGTCACAAAAGTTTGAAGTATTTGATGAATCAAAAGGATTTGAATCTGTGACAGCGGAGATGGCTTGAATTATTGAAAGAGTATGAGCTAGTGATTGATTATCATCCGGGGAAAGCGAATGTAGTTGCTGACGCCTTGAGCAGGAAATCTCTTTTTACTTTGAGAGCCATGAATACGAGGTTAGCATTGTCTGATGAAGGGTCAATCTTGGCAGAGATTAGGGCTAAACCGTTATTTCTTCAGCTAATTTCTGATACTCAAAAGAATGATAGTGAGTTGCGAACCAAGAGAACTCAGTGCGAATCAGGTTACGACTCAGATTTTCGAGTTGGACCAGATGACTGTTTGATGTTTCGAGACAGGATATGTGTACCGAAAAATGATGAATTGACTCACTTGATAAATTAGCTGAATTATATATTACTGAAATTGTGAGGTTTCACGGGGTACCTATGTCTATAATATCAGATAGAGATCCAAGGTTTACCTCGAGATTTTGGAAAAAGTTACAAGAAGCTTTTGGTACAAAATTGAATTTTAGTACCGCGTTTCATCCACAAACAGATGGTCAGTCAGAAAGAGTAATCCAAGTACTCGAAGATATGCTTAGATGCTGTGTTTTAGAATTTGAAGGCAGTTGGGAGAAATATCTACCTTTGGTTGAATTTGCCTACAATAACAATTTTCAGTCGAGTATACAGATGGCACCATACAAAGCCTTGTATGGTCACAAGTGTCGGACTCCTTTATATTGGACCAAACTTAGTGAGAAACAGATTCACGGAGTTGATTTAGTTAAAGAAACCGAAGAAAAAGTAAAAGTAATTCGTGATTGCTTGAAAGCTGCTTCAGATCGACAAAAGTCATATGCAGATTTAAAAAGAAAAGAGATTGAATTTTAGGTGGGTGATAAAGTGTTCTTGAAGGTGTCACCATGGAAGAAGATTCTAAGATTTGGCCAAAAAGGCAAGTTGAGTCCGCGTTTTATTGGGCCGTACGAGATTATTGAAAGGATTGGACCAGTGGCATATCGGTTGGCTTTATCGGCAGAGTTAGAAAGAATTCATAACGTGTTTCATGTATCAATGTTGCGATGTTATCATTCTGATCCTTCACATGTGATTTCTCCAACAGAAATTGAGATTCGATCACACTTGAACTATGATGAGGAACCGATTAAGATTTTGGCTCGAGAAGTGAAACAGTTGAGAAAGAAAAGCATAATTTTATTGAAAGTGTTATGGCAAATACATGGAGTAGAAGAAGCTACGTGGGAACCGGAGGAAGCCATGAGAAAACAGTACCCAAACCTCTTTACCGATAAGATTTTCAAGGATGAAAATCCCCAAAGGGGGTGAGTTGTAATAGCCCGATTTAGGGCCAAAACGGAATAGTGGTTTTGAAACCACAAATTCGAGGTTGAAAATTTTATGACTGGGTGTTTAATTTGATGTTTAGGACTAAATTGAAATAGGTGAAAAATGTGTGTTCTAGTTCATAAAGTACTTGATTGAAATGGGGGTTTAAGTAGAGGTCCTTTAATGGTAATTAGACCATTATACTTTATATGGACAAAAATGGGCACGAATAGGACAAAATTTTAAAGAAAGGCCTTAAGGGTATTTTTGTCATTTGGTAATTAAAAGAAATAAAATGGGAAAAATAAGCCAACATTTTGTCCATCCATCTACTTCCTTGGCTGAAACTTGTATGTTCACCATAGCTAGGGTTTTTTCTAAGCTTTCAAGCTCAATAGTAAGTGCATTCAAGCCCCGTTTTTAATGTTCTTTACATTTTTGAAATCCTCGTAGCTCGGTCTACCTATTTCTACCATTATTTCGAGTTAGGGTTTATGTTTAAAAATTTACCCATGAATTATATGCATGTATTTTGATGTTTGATGGTAGAATATGAATGTTTGAAGTTAGGAGAACGATATTTTCTAAGCGATTTTTAGCGAAAACGAGCAAAATGGCATAATCGGTAAAAATGCCTAATGTTCATAAGTACATGTTAGAGTGAGAATTTGATGTTGTAATAGAAGAGAAAAATGTTTAGCATGTCATAAAACATAAGAATAAGGGCTGAAATTAAATTTCCGAGCCTAGGGACAAAATCGTAATTTTGTAAAAGTTAGGGGGCAAAAACATAATTTTTCCATTATGTGATTGTTGGATTGAAATAGATAGTATGAGTGTTAAATGAGCTAAATGTGTTGTTATAGATCAAGAAAGGTGTGGAATCGACCTCGAACGGGGGAAGGAAAAGATTTTGGACTAAATTGCAAAATTTCTATATTTTGCACCGAGGTAAGTTTGTATGTAAATAATACATTGTCTTTATTTACGTTTTTATATTTCAGCATATTTTGAATCATAATCGACTATTGGAAGAATGGAAATATGTATTAGAAAGTGAAATACTTCCTGGTTGAACCTTCGGAATCGAAAGATATAG
Organism: Gossypium hirsutum; assembly: GCF_007990345.1. Lineage (NCBI taxonomy): Eukaryota > Viridiplantae > Streptophyta > Magnoliopsida > Malvales > Malvaceae > Gossypium > Gossypium hirsutum. Next base: position 72,865,289 of record NC_053433.1, read on the forward strand.
ATGGTATGTAGCTAGGTCACATGTATGGTGCTAAGTGCACATCATGTGTACAAGAGAGCTACAAGATACTATGTGGCAGCTAGGTTACATGTGTGATACGGGATGTATACCATGTAGACAAGAGAGCTACGGGATAAATGTAGCTAGGTCGCATGTGTGGTTCCAAGTGAAGGACACCATGTAGACAAGAGAGCTACGAGATAAAGTGGCTAGGTCACATGGGTGGTACTAAGTGTTCATGTTCACCATGTGTACAAGAGAGCCGAACTATGTGATGGGTGGAACTACATGCTGAAACCACCAAGCATCGGGGACTCGATCCGAAGTGTTCAACGGGAAAATTGACTAAATGAAATTATGTATGACCTTGTAATGATAAGTGTAAGAATACACATGTGTAACGTATGAGTAATAAACTCGATATGTGATTGGAGGTTAGAAAAATTGTTAAGGATAAGCAATGAATGCAACCAAAGTGTGAATGATCAAAATTGATAATAAAACTGTTTGGACAGTCACAGTGACGTGAATTTGAAAAATCACCAAAAGTAGTAGGAATTTAATTAGAGGCTGAATGAGTTATGAAATTAAATCTTAATGAGTCTAGTTTCATGTAAAAGAAATAGGGAAAGTAAAGGAATCTTATATTTTGAGATATTTATATTTTTGTGATACTTGTTCAGAATGACTACGTGATCCCCTGTTCTGAATTTGAAAAATCATTAAAAATTTTAAAAAAAATAATTAATAAATATAGTTTATATTCCTAGATTCCTTATTGAGTCTAGTTTTATAATGAAACAAATTTAATGTCTATTTGACTTTTTTACAGGGATAAAATCAATTTGTAGTGAACAGAGGTCAGATTAGTCGAGCTGTATGACAGGGGAAACTTTAACTAATAAACTGTACTAATTAGCTGAACCAAAAATTCTAGAAAAATTTTAGTAAGAAATAATATGAGTCTAGTTTTACAAAAATTTTACGGATTTAAGTTTTGAGTTTCGTAACTCGAGTTATGATTTATTCAGTGAACATGACGCAGGAGGGATAGCCTGATCAAATTGGAGTAAATAGTGAAATTAAAAATAGATATAATTGAGTTATTTTGTAAACATATTAGATTCCTTATTTATTATTTATATACTTACTTACTAAGCTATAAGCTTACTGTCTTTTCTCTCTTTTGTCTTATAGTGTCATCCAGCTAGCACAGGAGTTAGAGATCGTTGAAGATCTGCCCGCACTATCAATACTTTTGGTATTTGAACTAAACATTTTGAATTATGGCATGTATAGTAAGCTTAGTTATTTTGTTATGTGTCATAATTTCCTAGGTTTAAAATATTGGTTACAGTATTTGACCGATTATTTTGTACAAAGCCATTGAAGTTGGCTAATATTGTTAAAAGCATATGTTATAATGATTCATGATCTAATTGGATGCCATATTTTTGTCTCGGTTTTATTTAATGGCATGTGTTATGTTCTGGTAATGCCTCGTACTCTGTTTCGGTGTTGAATGCGGGTAAGGGGTGTTATATATAGTGTCGCCAAGCTAGCTCGAAGATCAGAGGATGTCAGAGTTTTCGATCACACTATTAATTGGAAAAATTGGGTATAGTTAGATTCAACATTTTTAATATGACATGTATACGGACTTGGTCTTTTTGTTATGTGTCATATTGACTAGCCAAATGTGTTGGCTTATGATGATGTTATGATTCACTTTGTATATGGCCATGAGAGGTGGATCATATTTATTATTTGGGTTGTAACCCTAATCAATTATGCATGCATGCAAATGTGTTTTACCTTGTTGGGGCTGCTTGATGGATGTTTGATGTGGCTTGTGATTGTTTATGATAATGAGTGTGATGGGTGGAATTTTATTAATGTGTATAGGATAGCGAAGATGATTATTCATGAAATTAGTGTGGAATATCTTGGGTAAACCTACTAACTTGAATATGTTATACGTTGACTATTAAAAACATAAAATGTCTATGCTTCATATGATGGAAGTGCTATGTTGTATACCATGAAGTGGGTTTAAGTGTGTGAGTGCTTAAGGGTGGCAAATGGCTTGGAAAATAGCCTAGAAATTGTCTACACAGTTAGACACAGGGGCATGTGTCTAGGCCATGTGTGACACACGGTCTTCCCCATGGGCGTGTGATACCGGCCGTGTGTCCCCTACACCCTAATTAATGTAGAATAGAATACCCAGTAGTAAACACACGGGTAGAGACACAACCGTATGTCTCAGCCGTGTGGAGAATACGGCCTTAGGGCATGGGCGTGTACCCAGGCCATGTGAAGTCTACACTTAAATTTGAGAATTTAATTCATCATACGGCCTAAGCACACGGGCGTGTGCTGTGGCCGTGTGACCTCATTTTGCTAATGACTTCATAGTTAGAGAGTTACACAGGTTGAGGACACGAGCGTGTCCCAAGCTACAAGAACGTGTGTGACCACACGGCCTACCCATATAGGCTTGTGACTCTCTAAAACAATAAAATTTTCTAAGTGTCGAAAAGGTTTTGAAAGTTCTTGGTTTAGTCCCGAACTGCTTCCGATGTATGGTTTGAGCCTCGTAGGCCCTTATAAGGGACAATTTGCATGTGATAGAAAAGTTTTAAATTTGTATGAAATTTTATGGCCTGGTATTCTCTGTTTGCTTGTGTTTAAATTCGGTAAATCCTCGTATCTTGTCCCGCCGTCGGACACAGGTAAGGGGTGTTACACCTACTCACACGAGTGTGGGTTGAGATGTTAGGCTACGTAATGCTGCTCACCCTAGCTATTGAGAATCCACAACAAATGAAGGACCTCAGCCATCATTCCGACATCCAAGACCAACACCTGAAACTATAAATAACCCCCTCATGACATGTCATTTGTATCCTAAGTATTCACAAGGTTCAAACAGGACACATTTCATATTCGAATCCTTTAACTTTGTTTCCATTATACCATTTCAAACCTACATTCATGTATTTCACATTTTCTAAACATAGTATTTAACTTAAATATCATCACAACTTAGGCCAACTCATCACATACCAATTTCAAGCAGTTAAACTCAATCACAACATAAATAGATATGTATTAAATCACAAAAAAACATCAAATAACTAATTTAATCAATTTAAGAACTTACCTAATCAAAAATAGTTACGAACACAACACTAATGATTTCTCCACTAACTTTCCTTTGTCGCAATTAAAGTCAGGTTGATTCGTTTCTTGATCTAAATATGATAATTTTCTTCAATTAATCAATGCAAATATCATAAAGTATTGAAATTCATATATTTGACCTCAATCATTATTTTACTCTATTACGCTTCACTTTTACTTTTTATTTAACTTAGTCCCTAAACCCGAAACTTTCAAATTTAACAAAATTAAACTTAAACTTAGCTGGTCGAATTTCATATACTCCCTGTACAACCCATATATTTTAAAATTTTACAATAATTTCATGAAATTTTACTTTTTAATAATTTAGTCTTTAAACTTAGAACTAATGAAAATCACTTTACAAAATAGTCCTATTTAACTACCAAGCTTAATAATCTATCATCAAACTTTAAATACATCACAAATTCATCAATGGCATAAATCAAAACATTTAATAGTTTTAGGAATTAGTCCCTGGATTAGTAGACTAAGCTACAACGACCTTAAAAACATAAAAATTATTGAAAATGGACTAGGAAAACATACCATGTAACACCCCTTACTGGAATGACAGAAAAATGTGCAAGTGTACACAATCGCAACAAGTAATAAAGTGACAAGTAAATGTCGAGTTATCGTACCCACAGGGACTGTAAAGAATTATTTGTGAAATTAATTGTAAAACACTTTGGTGAAGTAAAAATAATTTGGTTGTAGAAGATGGGCAAAAACTATTTAAAAACGAAGTAAATGATTTAAATAAAACAAAAGAGTTCTAGTGCACGATTTCAAATAAGATTTAATCAATGTAACATACTTTTGTTGGATTAATTATATTTCTTGATCTCAGAATTATTAAACTCATGTTTATACTGTTAAGAATAAATTCATAGCAACCTGGTAATTTGCTAACTTATGAACAAATTTACATACAAAAATCCATTCATCTCTTGACATATCTCTATGTCAATTCAATCGACTAAACAGATTCTAGCAAGCAAAACATGCTATTGCACATACATACTCATTAAATTGAACCAATCTATTGCATACCCCTATGTCAATTCAAATGATTAATTAAATCTAATAAGCATATAAAGACTTTGTGAAGTAACAAGGCATCCCTACCTTGAAACAATTTAATCACAATAATCTTGCAAGTTATGCAAGGCAATAATATCGTCAGATACATTGCTAATTTACCCTTCAGCTACCTTAGAAGAATAAACATGCACTGATTAAGTACTGTGTCAATTAATTACAATTTCAATCCGTTTAAATAGTTAATTCATTAGTTACCTCACAGTCGTAACGCAAGAATAACTTAGGCATGATTTTACTTAACCAAGCAATTTACCGAGGCCTATAACAACATAAAATCATTTTAACAATTCAAGCAGGTAGAATATAATCAACCCAACACAAACATAATTTAAGCTGAAATGATTAAAATAACCAGTTCAATAGCATAAGTATTCATAAACATGTTCGTCAAAACAACAACAAAAATTAAAGAGTTAGGGAACAAGAAGCAAATCTAGTGTTTCTCCGTGGCTTGACTAGTTGCTCCGTTCCTCGTTCTTCATTGGCCTTGGCTTATCAAGGTGGCTTATGAACACCTAATTGCTGCTCCAAATGGCTGATGGAAGCCTCTTTCTCAAGAGGAGAAATCGACACTTGAACAAGAGGGAAATTGGATGGAAAAATGAGAGAAAAGTGAGAGAGGGAATGAGAGAATGATGTGAAGTGAGGGATGCTTTGAATGATCATCAAGGGTTGGATTTTATAGCTGAATATGGCAGCTAAAAATATCAAAAAGAATCAGCCTAAGAGACTTCCCTTGGCCGGCCACACACATGGCAAAGTTGAGAGTTTCAACTTTGTTATTTTAGGCTTGGGGCAATTTCATAAAGCCACAATTAAAGGAGGGGTTTGAATGCATTTTGAAAGTTCTTCAAAAACCTTTTGCAAGCATTTTTAATTAGCTAAAATTATGATTTGGGTCAGCCTATGGACGGTTCTGGGCTACCTATTTAGTGCCTGGTTCGGTTCATTCAATATGGTTCAACCAGTGTGGTTCAACTGGACCCTTTCTCCATAATTAATTAAAATAATTTATTTAACCCAAATTAAATGGGGAATAAATTAAAATTAATTAAATTATGAATTAAAACACATTTCTGGTCTGTCTTAGGATGGAAATTAATGTGCCTCGATACTTCAAATTGCTTTTCGATTTTGTGCTTTCAGCAGTTTTAGCCAAGCCAATTTTCTCCCTTTGCCGAATCTGTCGAAAAATAGTCAAAATTAACCAAAATTAAGTATAAAATTAATTAAATTCACCATGTTCATATTTTAACACAATTTAATTATTTTATAAAATTTAATTATTTTTCGACAATAATTTAACCAGATTTGCATGAATTTAAGTAAAAATGGGTATGAAATAGTATATAAATTTTTGTGTTTCCACACCCCCAAACTTAATTCATTGCTCGTCCCAAGTAATGCACAAATTTTGAAAAGAATTTCTTGGAAACACCTTTGAAAAATTCCCTCAGAACAACATTTTTCTCAAATTATGGATGTAAAATACTTATGCTCAAAGACAAGAAATCTGATAGTTATGCTAACTTAAGTATACATACTGTTCAAATTAAATTCAACAACTTAATATAATAGCAAAATTTAGACTAAACGCTTTTGTAACAAAGACATGTTAAGCCTTACCAATGTAATTTTATTCCCTTTATTCAAGACTAAGCTACAATCATTAAGTTTAACTTATGTCTTCATATGTTGTACGTAGCAATTTCTCTCCACTAATGTAGGTAGCATGAGGACTTTGAATCATTAGGTCTTTAACAAGGTTGTAGCGTGGCTAGGCTAGAGGTAGGTAAAAGATAGATAAACTTAGGCTTTTAAACCTAGACTTAGCTTGCATCGGACCTTCAAAATAATTACCTTTAATACATCAACTTTCTTTCCTTTCACATGCTCTCTTGTACATCTTATTTTAAGAACTCATGCTCTCTTTTTTTAACACGAGCGTTTTACTGAATGTACTATGATTTTGAAGCATTTGATATTTCTTTTCAACTCCCCCAAACTTATTTTCAAAGAATACTTTGAATAGTGCTGAGTCTAGTGTTTGGGAAAATTTTAAGATAGTTAAGAGCGAAGTGATGGATAAATTTGCAAGGGTTCAAATAAAATTAGTCCATATAGTCTCAAAGTTGGGTTTCAAAGGATAAAAATTTCATCATGGTTGGCTTGAAAGGCTCAAACGATCCAAACAGTAGTTGCCTAAATCATTTCCAATGTTCCATGCTCCCTAGGATTTCGCCTCAAGAAACTACTAAGTCAACTTTAGAGACTTAAACTTTCATGCATACCTAACTTTCCTAAAGAACTAAAAAATTTTATGGTACGAATTTGCATGCTTTATTAAAAATACATTCATATCATTATTAAGCTAACATAATAATTTGTTGAAAATAATAGAACTTTATTCATACTGAAATTGAGCATACTTAACAAAATTCAATTTTTTGAACAAAATAAATCCTAATCATAATTAAAAGAAAAAATTTATTCTGAGTGGAAATAATTCAAATTTTCGGTCTCCCCAACTTAAAATGAACAATGTTCTCATTGTTTAAAGTGAACAAATACTATACACCAAGTAGGATTTTAGAAAAGAGGAGGTGAGTCAATTTGATTGCTTAAGTACCAAGCTCTTTCTAAATACTATACACTTTATACTTTTTGACTTGCTCACATTTTATTAGTGATTTTCCTCACTTGTTTTATTATGCAAAAATAAATAAATAAATAAATAAAAGATTCCTAATTAAATTTAATCCTAAAAATAGTCTAAGAAAAAAAATAAAGTAAAGTCAAGATCCCCTTTATTTATTTGCAGATTCTTCCGAATTCGACTCGTCTTTTGCTCCATCATCTTGTTTTTGCATGAATCACTTCACTCCCTCTTCGATAGTGGACTCCATGGTTCAAATATGAAATTTGGAAACTTAGGCACAAATATAAACGGGTTATGAAATATATATTTTAAATGCATATCTGATTGAGTCATCCTGTATTTTTGAGTATCTCCAGCAATCTTGTTGCTGCAACTACATGTGTTGTAGCATAGCCATTATACCAATCTGTTCACTTCGTGGAATGGTGCTAGTTAAAGGACCTCAGAGTCGAACTTAGGAAATCTGTTAAGCGTAGTTTCAGTTTTGGGCAGGTGGTTGAGTAGCTGAGGGTAAGGTTTTAAGTTGAAGAGGGTGGCGATTTAAGGATAGTTTAGGTGCGGTTAAGGGGTTAAGTGAGATGCACTATTGGGCTACTTGGGAGTGGTGGTGGAGCAAGGTAAGGGCTGTAGGTTTGTGCGGAAAAGGGTTGAATATTTCTCTTCTTAGTGTGTCTTAAGCCCAATGGCAGCTCCTTTTGGATCCTAGGCTCCTATACTGAAAATAAACTAAAAAAACACTCAAAGAAATTAATGCTTGGTTTAAACGTTGGCCCTTTATTTAACAAAACAAATACTTAAATTCTTTGGGCTGCTTAGAAAAAATTTTTTTAAAAAAAATTACATTAAATTAAACTCCCAAGAAAGACTGGAGAGGTCACGGATGGTCCCGCTTAAGTCCCAATCTCCTAGACAGAGTTTTAATTAATGTAATGAACTAAATAAAATTTTATCTAAGTCTACCGTTTTATTCAAATGAGAAAAAAAACTAAAATATAAAATAATGGTAGAGAAAGTGAAGAGAACTCCCTCTATTTATTAGGATCATCATTGACATGGTGGTGTCAAATGGCCATTTGTCATACCAACCATAATCATCTAGGAAGTAATCATATTCTTTCCCAGCAAATCTGTCCAACATGTTATTAGAGAAAGAAAACCCGGAATGACCTTTCCTGGTGGTCTGTTTAACTTCCTGTATTCCTACAAATCTCCAACCGTGACTCGAATATGTGAAATAATCAATCCAGTACCCTTCTTGTGACTTTCCAAAATCACAAGTGCCTCTTCTTCTTGATCTTTGGTGAACTCAACTGAAATAATGACAGAAAATTCGAAGGCAGACCCAAATAGTCATATTTCAAATGAGGAGACAAAATCTTCAGTTCCAATTTAGCTGGCTCTTCAATCAACGACTTTGGTTGCGTATACTCCCGAGATGATAACCTAATGATTCGAGTGGAACTTCTTGAGTGAATTCCTTCGAATTAGCTTCTAACAAGCTAAGCATTCATTGTCTTCATCATCAGTTGGTGAATCCTCTAGTAAAATGTGTTCTAATGGATCATCTAAAGAAATGAGCTCTAATTCTGTAGAAGCCAGTAATTCCATCTTCATAATAGCAGAGCAGTCTTCAACTATATCTTGGGATTTAGCAGCATCAAATTCATTAAAAGTCACCTTTTCATCAAAATTCTTTCAACTGAGTATCTTGTTGCCGGCTTCTAGAATCGTTGAGGATATGGCAATGGTGGAATCTTAGCTTTAACCAGACAACTCTTCTATGGAAATTTCTCTGCATCTGACAAGGGTGTTAGATAATCAGAACTAACTGGTTTAGAGTTTACCTCATAAAGGATCACTGAATCTAACTTTTGTGATACAGGAGTTCAACACTTCGTTGAACTTCCTCTTTGTCTTGAGCTAGAACAAGCTCATCTTGAACCTCTACCACATTGGCTTCCAATGTTTTCCACTTGGCAAAGAGACTGTTTTATAACGTTCTTTGCCCAAATTTTTGAATTTTCTGTGTCGTTTGGCCAAATACTTGGGTTTATTTCGGAAGTTCATTGGTTAGCTGACCCATTTGATTCTCTAGATTTCTTAAAGTGGTATCATTCTTCGCTATGTATACCTTTAGTAGATTCTCAGATCACTTGAAGATTCAGTTGGTGAGGGTTGTTGCACTTGTTGAGAATATTATGATGGATAATTTGGTTGAAATGGCATAACATAGTCGCTATGGTCCGCCCATTGATTACTCAATGCAGAAATTGGATGATTCTGCCATGAAGATTTGTAAAAATTTGATTCGGATAATCCAATACTGATTTCCCATGTAATAATTGACTCTTGATTCAATGGACAACTTTCAAGAAAAGGCCATCTTCACAGTATTCACAAGAAATATTCTCGAACTGGTTCAATTATTGACCTGTTAGATTACCATTGAAACTATTAATAGTTATGTTCTTAAGCATAGAAGACATAGAGGATACCCGGGCAGCCAAAGAAGCAAGTGTGTTCACTTTATGTACTCCTGCTGCTCGCTTTTCGAGGCTGCTCAGTTGGTCGGCCACTGATAGTTATTGCTGGTAATTCTTTCTATAATCCCGTAAGCATCATTATAAGACTTAAAAAGAATGGCTCCATTTGCCGAAGCATCCACCATTATTCTAGTATGAATATTAAGACCAATATAGAAAGTCTCCATTTAAACGCAGCAAGGAATATCGTGATGAGGGCACTTTTGTAGTAACTCTTGAACCGTCCCATGCCTCATATAAGATTCTTCATCAAGTTGTGAAATGAAGTGATTCATTTTGGATCTTGGCAGTTAAAGATAGAGGGAAATATTTCATTAAGAAACGTTCAACCAACTCTTGCCATGTAGTTATGGAACTAGACGGTAGGGAGTTCAACCATGCTTGTGCTCTATCTCTTAAGGAGTATGGAAATAATCTCAGTCTCAAGGCGTCCTCAGTCACCCCGACTAGTTTAAATAAGTCACTCACTTCCATGAATAGCAAGATGAAGATGTGGATCTTCAGTATGAATCCCACTAAATTGACCCATATTTTGCAACATTTGGAACATGACTGGCTTCAGCTTGAATTGTTGTGCCTCAATTCGGGTCTTTAATACTTGGATTGAGCTCGTTGAATAGAGGAATGGCATATTGTGACAGCCTAAATTGACCCTAGTCGGGAAGTGGTTTCGGGACCGCTAAGCCGAGTCACCGAAGTATTTGGATGTGATAATTATTGTCTAGAATATGTGAATATGAATGTGTGAAAGTTTAAACTTCGATTAGTCGATGCATGTGAACTAGTTAATAGGACTTATGTGTGACACTTTTGAAATGCGATAGGTTAATTTATAAGGACCTATTAAGCATGTAGTGAAAATATTGGCTTTGCATGTCAAATACTCCTTTTGTATGCATAGTGGCTGGCCATGATGGAGCATATATTAGACTATGTGGTAATTTCCATGAAGTGGTCATTATTTAAGTAAAAGATAATAAAGAAATACTAAGGATACAAAAGAAAAAAAAAGAAAGGGAGGCTATCACTTGTCTTCTGGCCGATTGTAGAGAGGAAGATAGAGGTAGCATCGGTCACTTGAAGCTTGAGAAGTTAGTAAAATTTTGTTATTTTGAAATTTTAAGCTAGTTTAAGTCATTTAGCTAGCCCATATTAGCCCATTTGAAAACTTGGAATTTTGATGGATGGATGGAGCATTCGGCTATGGTTATAAAGAAGGAATTGATTATTTCTTTAAGTTTTGATGAAGAATGTGTTGAGTAAATTAGGGGTTGAACACTTAAGGATTCGGCATTGTTCATGATTTTTTTAGAAGGTGAGTTTGAATGATATGAGTAATGTCATGTATGGGTTTCGGCTTTGATAAGTAAAATATAAGGTAATTGAAATGAATAATTGGAGGCTTAATCATCAAGAGGTTCGGCTATGGACTATAAGTGTTAGCTAATTCGGCACAAGAGTATAAATTTAATTATTTATAATTGAAGCTTGAAGAATAGGTTGTGGATCATAAATGTGGTTAAATCTTTAGCTTGTTAATTTGGACATTCCTATTTCATACATAGATACAAGGTATGAAGGTTACTATTATAAAGTTATTTTCATGGTAATTGGCATTGGATGGATAATGTATTAATACATCATTGGGTATTGTTAATTTAGGTATAGTTTGTTATTTTGAGTATAGGCAGTGTTTTAAATTGCTTTGATTATACATGTTTATATTGAAATATTAAGGCTATGTTAGCCAATTGAGGGTTTCGGCCAAGATATTCAAATAGATTGGTGTGAATGTTTGAGTGATGAATTTGACTCTTGTGTCAAGTTGGGATGATATGTGTATTTATATAAAACTAAGTGCTGCTAAATAAATTCGATTATGCATGGTATTGAGCTAGTATCATGTTCGTTGGTACATGAGTAGAGCATATGTTTGATGTTTAATATCTAGTTAATAACATCTTTTGTACTTAGTTGTATGGTATACATGTATTAAATCGAATCGCTAAATTGATAAGTTATTTAATAAAATCTACTTGTTGAATCAAGCTCAAGAGCCAAGAGGGTCAAAATCTGATAAAGGAAAGGAAAAGTGATCGAGTAGTCTATCCACAACTATTCAAAGTATCCGAGGTAAGTCTTCGAGTAATGACCCTACTTGAATTATATTGAAATGATTAGTCATACTATGACGGATAGTCGAATGTACATAA